>NC_138579.1:70940764-71478059 GCF_964289735.1 Phaethon aethereus | reverse complement strand
ACCAACGGCCATGCAAAGGGTCCTGGGGGGCTCCGGCTGCCTGAAAGTCCCCGCTTGGTCCTCGTGCAGCAGCGGGCCCCGGCCAGCAGCAGGAGGGCTCCGAGTGCCAGCGGCAGCAGCAGCGGCAGCAGCAGCGGCGGCAGCCCCGCAGCCGCCCCGTCGGGGATCCCCGCCGCGCTCATGGCCACGGCCGCTCTGCCTGGGGGCCGCTGCCCGGAGCCGATTTATAGCCGCCTCCGAGGGGGACGAGCCTCTCCCCTCCCCCGGAGCGGCCCCGGCCGCCCCCAGCTCCGAGGGGGCCGGGCAGAGCCCGCCCGCTGCCGCGGGGGGAGTAGCCCCCGACGGGGCGCACGCAGCCGGGCAGAGCCGCGGTGATGCGGGTGGAGCGGGGGCGAGGAAAAGGGGGCGGGGGGGGAAGGAAGGGGGTGCTGGGCGTTCTGCGAACTCCGCTGTGGAAACGTGGAGAGGCGATCAGCAGCCAACAGCTGTCGGGGGGTGGGAATTCGTATAATGACCTATTCCTCCCCCAAAAACAGACCTACCAGCTTCCCAAAACCCGCGGGGGATGCGCAGTGTGCCCTCTCCCCACCGAGCTCTTTCCCCTCCTTTTCATTTCCCCACTCAGGGCTGCAGAGGGCCCCTCCACGCTTGCGGTTTTGGAGAGCCTGGCCCCACGCTGCGGCTTTTCGGTGGAATTTGGGCGCCGGGCAGGTTTTTGCGAATCTGGGGCTGGATGTCGACGGATCCTGACCGGCCCTCGGTGCTGAACGTCGCCTCGTCCTGAGCATCGCCGGGGCCTGGGTGCCAGAGGTGAGGCTGCGGGTACCGGCCGGGACGGGCTGCGCGGCCGCGTTTCGGCTTTGCTGCGTTACCGGGCGGGCCGAAACCTCGCGGTCCCCGTTTCCCCGGCCCCCGCCTGCGAAGCGGCCACACGGCCTGCAGCCGTCCGGCGGCTTGACGGGGTGCCCGGGGCTGCCAGAGAGGGTTATTTTCGTCAGGGGCGGCGGCAACTCGTCCCGCGCGTCCCCTCGGCGGGCCCGCTGGGACGGTCCTGCCGCGCCAGGCGGGCCCAAACACGGGGACTTCTGCCTCGCTGTCACGCTGGGGACGCGTCGCCTTCGTGCCCAGCGCCTGCCTCCCGCCTCCTGAAGCCGCTCTGCCGTCGGCCGGGCTGTCTGCGGGTGGGGAGCAGCGTCCCTGGCACCGCACCCGCGCGCGGTGGAGCCGCGCCGGGTGCTGGCGACGCCCCCAGAAGAAGAACCGGAGTTCTTCTAAAAAAAGGGTTTAAAAAAAAAAAGGGGGTGGTGGGAATGAAAAAAGAGCGAGCAGAGCGTATGTGGTCTGGCCAAATGGCCATGGCGTGGCTGTCCGGTGGTGGGTTAGACTTGCTGCTCCCCGGCCTAACTAGAGGGATTGGGGCCGAGAAGGAGCTTTCCCAGGTTTGATGCCGACGGGGATTCCGGGCCGGCACAGTCCCCACGGCGAGTCCCGTGGCGGGCGCGCGACGCGGCTCACGCGCGGTTTAGCTGGCGCGTGGCCACGGGGGTATAACCCGCTGTTAGGTGCCGGCGTTCCCGGAGGACCCGCAGAGCCGAAACCCGCGGCACCCAGAGGCGGGCGGAGAACAAAACGGCGTGTTCGCCCACGCCGAGCGAAGCCAGCGGGCGATGCCCGCGTCCTCTCACGGCAGGAGCCCTTCGACACTGGTTGTGGCGTTAGGAGCATGCAGCAGCGTGATCGTCGTTCCAAGAGGGGTTTTGCAATTGCTGCGTTTTCCCGCAAAAATTGGGGTTTCTGTCAGTCGCGTGAGAGCTCGGTGCTGGGGAACAGGCGTTTTCCTGGCGGGTCCCAAGGGAGCGGCAACGCGAAGTCAAACTGCAGGCGCAGGCGAGCTGGAGCGCATCGATGTGGGGCGAGGTGTCGGGCACAGCATCCCAAGCGTCGGCGCTGGGGAGGGAGCGAGGAGAGGAGTGTGCCCCCTCCTTCCCTCCGGCAGCTTCTCCACAGCCTGGAGATGTGTGGCTCAGCCGTGGAGCTCACGTGCAGTTTTGCGCGTTGGAACGTCGCAGCCGTCGTCGCCTCTGTCGTCGAGTCTTGTTTTTCGGGAATTAAACTTCACGTCACGTAAGGATTCTGCTGGACTAGGGAAAAGCCTTCCCAGGGAAAAAAAAACATCATTTATTTCCTCATAGTTACAGGCGTGCAAAACAATAACGCTTGATTAGATTAAGCTGCAATTTTTGGGTTCCTCTAACGCGAAACTTTGTTTTCCATCGTACGATGTTGCATGAGATTAGGCTGTAATTCCCTTTGGCGTTTCCTTTAATTTAAAACACTGAAGTTAGTAACGTTTGCGATCTGCCTGGTGCACACGTGTGGTGGCTTTGGGGACGTTTCTCAGCGGCGCTGGCTGGCTGCTCCAGGGGAGGTGGGTCCTGGCACTGCAGAGGCTTCGCTTTAAAGGTATATTGGTCGCAGCAGAGTCGCAAATCCTCTTTGCTTGGGCGAAGGAAAATGAATTCTGCATGAATAGCATCAAATGGGGAATTTTCTTGGCCATTTCCCACGCTGGTCACCCCAAAACCAGTGTCTTCGGGCCGTTCATGGGGGGCTCGCTCCCACCTGGCTCTTCGGCATCGTCTCCAGCCAACAGGCTCCTAAAGCAGCTTGTGCGAATGAGCAGCGACGCCGGGCGGCCGAGGCAGCCCAAAAGGATGGAGCGGAGCAGAGCAGAGCAGGGCAGAGTAGAAGAGAGTAGAAGAGAATCATCAAGTCCAACCGTCAACCCAACACCCTCATGCCCAATAAACTGTGTGCCCAAGTGCCACGTCCACGCGATTTTTGAGCACCTCCAGGGATGGTGACTCCACCACCTCCCTGGGCAGCCTGTGCCGATGTTTGACCACGCTCTCAGAGAAAATTTTTCCTCATATCCAACCTAAACCTCCCCTGGTGCAACCTGAGGCCGTTTCCTCTCGTCCGAGGCGCCGCTCGCTGCGAGCAGGGGCGTGGGGCCGCGGTTTTCGCATCAGCCCGCGGTGCTGGGCCAGAGATGGGAAATAAATAGATAGGTAAACACATTGATAATAATAGTAGCAATAATAATAGTAATAACAACAATAGTAACAGTAATAGTAAATAATAATAATAACAACAATAATAGTAATTTGTTATATATTGCAGTAGCATAACCGTTTTCAGACTCACTCCGCTACCCCAACGCCCATTTTGGCCCGTGTCATTTCTCCCTAAACAGCCTTTTTTCAGGGCACTTGAGCAGGTTTGGGGTTTTTTTTTGGTAAGTTTTGCTTTTTTTTTTGCTTGATTTTTCCTAAAAGCTCCCGAGAGGGGAAAAAATTGGCCCCATGGTCCCAACGGAGGTGGTCGGGCCGGGTGGCGCAGGTTTTGCTGCTGGAGGGCAGGCGCTGGGGTCTGGAGGGGCGGTGCGGGGGGGTTCCCCGTGCCTCGGGGGGTTCCCGTGCCTCGGGGGGTTCCCGCCGACGTGAGGGGGCTCAGACTCCGCGGCCGGGGCGGGGTGGGATCTGCCCTTCGCGTCCTGGCCTCGCCTCGGGGGTCTTGACCCGCACCCCGGCCCGGGGCGGAGCATCGCTGGGCGGGTGGGACAGAAAACCGAGAGGGAGAAAAATCCCACGCCGTGGGAAAAGAGGGAATTGCTCCTCGATGCGACCGCCGCGGTTTTGGCTCCTTAGTCCCCTTTTTTGGGCTATTCCTCTTTTTTGGGGTGGGCAGAAGGCGGCGAGGGAGGGGACGGGGATTCCCGGCTCCGGGAGGCAGCGACAGGAAAGCTTTTCCCAGCGGGACTCCCAGATAAATCAGCCGAGGTTGGAACCTTTGGGCTTTGGTAAGCGTCTAGTCTTCTCAGCCTCGGAACTGTGTGATTAAGCTATGGAAATTAAGCTGTTGATCATTAATGAAGCTATTAATAATGAAGCTATTAATAATGAAGCTATTAATAATGAAGCTGTTAATAATGAGGCTATTAATAATAATGAAGCTATTAATAATGATGAAGCTGTTAGTAATGGAGCTGTGAATAGTGACGGTGCTAAGAAGGAAGCAAGCTGTTTGAAAAGGGGAAGGAGCAGTTTCCCGCAGAGGTGGTTCCCCCGCCCCGGTTTGGGGTCTGGGGGATGGGGAGCAGCCCCCGCTGCCGCCCCTGCCCTCCCTGCCCCGGCTGGGCGGCTCGGGGGTGAATTAAAATGCTGTCCTGGGGGGAAGAGGGAGGAAAAAGGGCTGTGGGGGCTCTCGCAGGGCTCATCCAACTTAGCGTGCCCCGTTTTATTTGAAAAACTTTTCTTTTGTTACATATCTATGTATTTTTAATATTTTTTCATATAGATAGACAGATCGATCATTGTGCAGATGAGCAGCAGCCAGTCTCGAAATGCTTACGGTGTAGGGAGGCTGGGGGAACCGCGGCTCCAGCAAAGCTGAGCCCGAGAAGGAAAAGAGGGACCAAAAAAAAAAAAAAAAAAGAGATGGACGTGGAATCAAAATGGTTTTGACTTGGAACGGCCCGTGGGGTGACGAGCACAAGAACAAGGATAATCATTTCATTAGTTATTAATAAGAGAATACAGATAGTGATAATCATGACCTCCAATAATCTTGAGTTTTAAAATTATTTTATTTTATATTTTATTTACTTAAACTTTGGGGTTTTTTGGGGTTTTTTTTCAGGTTAAAATTGCTGATGGACACGAGAGTTGATGAATTTTTTCCAAAGGGATCCAACGGCCAAACACAGCCCAAGTAACCACGAGCCTCATATCACCCTAAATATTTTTGAAATTTGTATCCCGGTGCAGTCAGGGAATTCTTTTTAAGAAAACCGGAAACATACGCGAAAGCATGAAATCCTCGGACTTTTTTCGGCAGGACTCGGCACTTGATATCACAAAAGCCTGGGGGCAACGTGGAGTCCTGGGAGCCCCTCGGCTCGGCCGAATCCCACTGCCCGCCTCCGCGTCGGCCACACCTGCACCGTTTTCCCGTTTAATTTTATTATTAATTTTTATCCTTTATTATAATAATATTATTTATAGTATATATAATATAAATATATAATATAAAATTATAGATAAAATAGAAAATATAGAATGTATATAGAATATAAGGTAAATATGCAACATAAGTATAACTATATAATGCTACAGAAATACTACGATTTATTATTAATTTATTAATTTAAATAAAATTATTAATTTGTTTTAATATCGCCGGCGCGGACTCTCCGACGCCGTCCCCGAGGCGGGGGTGCCGCGGGGGGACCCGGGGCTGCGGCTTTCGCAGCCGCGAACCCCGCTGCCTCCTCCTCCCGCCCGCCCGCGCCTCCCGCAGCGTGCCGGCCGCGAGCGAGAGCATCGGCGGCGTCATCAACGCCCTTCCCGTAACCCCGCGCTTCGGGAGCCGACGCCGGCCGGGGCCCGGCTCTGCGGAGTCCCCCGGCCAGCAGCGAGCCCTGGGCGCGGGAGAAGGGGAGAGAACACGGGCGGGAGCAGGCGGTGAGGAAATCGGCCGAAGGAGACAGAGAAAAACCCCGAACCCAGCTGAGCCCCTGGGGCTGCCCGGAAAACCCAACGCGCACGAATGAAATGCCCAAAGCCCCGCGGCGTGGGATGGGAGGAGAGGAGCGCGTCTCTTCTTTGAATTAAAAACACCTTTGGGAAAATAAATCGCGGGTAACATCTGGTTTCCTCGCCTTGATGGGCTCACGCGTCACCTGGTCCCAACTTAAACCGCTCCCGAGGGGGTTTTTCATCCCGCGTGGTTCTGGAGAGCCTGCCGGTGTCTGAGCACAGCATACAATAAGAGGACATATTTTATATCTATACACACACACACGTATAGATCATAGATCATGCCATTATATTATATTATATTATATTATATTATATTATATTATATTATATTATATTATATTATATTATATTATATTATATTATATTATATTATATTATATTATATTATATTATTACATTATATCATATCATATATCATATCATATATCATATCATGTCATATCATCTATTACAATATATAATACAGTATATATAATATCTTATATATCATATATTTTTTTATATGTATGATAACTAAGAACATGCCTCCGCTCCCCTCCACGTCCGTGCTTTCTGTGGTGGTTTTCCGACGGCTTTCCAAAGAAACGGCGCGTTGCTCGACAGCAGTCGCCTCGCTGAGGCGGCCTCTCCGCCCGGCGCGAAACGCTGCAGAGGGGCTTTTTTGCCATTTCCTTCCCGGCCGCTGGCTGCCCCGAACGCGAGCCCCGGGCTCAGCCGCCGTCCCGCATCCCCAGCGCCGATCTCCGCGACGCGCTGGATTGGATTCGGTAGCTCGGCGAGGGTAGAAAAGCCCCTCTCCTGGTTGCAGACCTTAATGACAGTAACGACCCAGGAAATAATTACACCTGCGCCCGAGGGAGCTGGGGAGGCAGCCGGCGAAGCTGGGAGTGAAGCCTCGGGCGCGGGGGTGCTCAGGCCCGCGCCGCGGGTGCTGGGCAGTTACCGCCTCGGCACGACGCAGCCGGTCACGTTGGGGTCCGGATGGGTGGGCCACCCCTCTGGGCTGCGGAGGGTGACCTGGAGCCGTCGCTGGCGGGGAAGAGGGCCCCGATTCGGGCTCCCTGGGCAGCGACACGGCGCTCGCCGTCGCCTGCCTGCGGGTAATTCGGCGAGAACGGGTGAGGTTTGCCCCGGGGGGACGCGGGCTGGAGGCTCTGGGGGTGTAAAGACGGCAGTAAAGAGGAGAAAAAAGAAAAAATGTTTAATAGGAGGCTCGGGGGGAGCTCACGGCCGTGTCCCCGCTCTGGCCCCTTCCCCCCCAAGCGCTTTGCCGGTGTCGGGGGCATTTTTGGTTGGGTTCTTCCTCCCCCCGCTTCCGGAGGCGCCCAGAGCCTGAGCGCATCTCAGACCCGGCAGAGGTGCGTGCCGGAGACCCGCAGCTCTGCTTCGAGCTTCGGGGGGGTCTCCCCGGGGGACCTTGGAGATCTCCTCGATTCAGTCCCGGGGAGGCTCCGCCGGCGGCCGCCAGTCAGAGCAGCGGGCCTCGAGCTGCGGCGGGCAAGCGAGGCAAGCGCTTGCGACGGCCACATGCTCGCAGAGGAGCTCGTGAAGGCACCAGGCAGCGGGTGTGGGCTAAGCAAAGGGAAGCGGCTCTTCATGCAGCAGATAATTACACTGTGGAGCTCACTACTCTCTTCAAACCCATTCAAACCCAACCATTACTCTCCAAACCCATTCAAACCCAACCATTACTCTATCCAAACCCAACCATTACTCTATCCAAACCCATTCAAACCCAACCATTACTCCATTCAAACCCAACCATTACTCCATCCAAACCCAACCATTACTCTGTCCAAACCCATCCAAACCCAACCATTACTCTATCCAAACCCATTCAAACCCAACCATTACTCTGTCCAAACTCAACCTGAAGAGCTGTAAGTGAGCTCGTAGCCCAGCTGGACGCTACGACGTTGCCTGCGCGGCATTTGGAGCTGCCTAGGTCTTTAAACTTGGGGGGTTTAGCCCGTTACACGTGGTTCTGTGAGAAACTGGGGTGGAGAACATTGCGTTTTCAGAGAGGAATTCACCAGCAGCGCAGCTGGCTGGAGGATGGGGAGAGATGGATTTCGGAGGCACTGGAAAAGCTCCCGGGGGGACCTCACTTGGACTCTGCCCTGCTGAAGAACGGGAGCGAAGGGAGACGTGTTTCTGAGTCCGGGAACTGCTGCTGGGGTTTCTGCGGCCACACGTTCAGCCCCAAAAACAACCCAAGAAGGGGTGGGGGACACACACAACCATGGCCATCCCATGGCTGCAGGTCAGGGATCCACCACGACCCTCCAGCCCATTCACTTTGCGGAGGTTTTCTCCGCGTTAGTAGCACGAACGCTGAATTCTGGTGGACAAATCCGCAAACCTGCCCATGCCGGACGCGGCGAGAGCCGAGACGCGCCGGTCTGTGCAGCCGGAGCTTCGGCGCGATGCAAGAGTGACGTGGTATCGGGGTGCGCCCGGCTCCGCTTGCGCCCAGCGGGAGAAGGCAGAACCTTTCAGATCCTCCAGGCTGGCGGAGCTGAGGGCGGGTGTATAAATGGCAAGGGCTGGGTCTGCAGGCAGGAAGGTTGAGCCTTCACATCGCCCTCGTCTCCAGCAGCAATTCAAGTTTTTTCGGGTTGCGGTGGATGAAGGGCTCTGTCTGGAAGGAAAAACAGGTCTTAGGAAGACCGGCCCATGGCGAGAGGGACAGCAGGGGTACACGGGCCCGGCGTGAGAAGCCAGCCCCTCCGGAGCCAGCCGGGCTTTCCTTGCGTGAGGGCTTTCCTCCTCTCCGCCAGCCAGCTCCCACCTTGGGAAACGCGCCGTTGACCCGCAAGGCCGGAGGAGATGTGGGGCAGGAGAGGAAAGCTGGGACCAGGGTCAGAAGTAGAATAAAAACGCCCCAAAACTGCTTTGTTCTTGGGGGCAGCTTCGTTTGCTCGTTAGCCTTGCCGGACGCCCAACCTCCCCGGACCTACAGGGTCCTTCAACACCTACAGCACCCCTAACCCCTCTGACAAATGCACACGCTTCTGGCAGTGGTTGAGTACTCGGGTTTTTATTGCAGCTGTAAATACAACCTGCTCTCCTCCTCGCTTTGCTTGGTGCATCCACTTGGAAGTCCTGGCACTCCCAGGCTTCACCCTAAATGTCCCCAAGGTTGGCCTTTCTGGCAGGAGTGTGGTCTGGCACCGGCAGCTCTGAGCTTCCCCTTCCCATCAGGCAGGTTGTCTGCTCACCGTGACCATCTTCTCACCATGACCACCTTCTGCTCACTGTGACCATCCTCTCACCATGACCACCTTCTGCTCACCATGACCACCTTCTGCTCACCGTGACCACCTTCTGCTCACCATGACCACCTTCTGCTCACCGTGACCACCTTCTGCTCACCGTGACCATCATCTGAGCCTCTCACGTGCCGCCCAGGTGCTCTGTGCAGCACCGTGGTTGCTGCGCTTTTCCCCCTTTCGTGCACTCAAGCATCGAAACCTGTTATTTAAGCAAGCCACGGAGCACAGCGTACAGAAAGTGGACTTGTATTGTGCTTTCTGTCCCAAGACTGGTTTAACTGAATGTTAATAATACTCATTTCGCTTTCTGCCCGAGGCGGAACGCGGCACGCGACCCCACAGCGACAGGATGGGTTCGATGGTCGTAAGCTGGAGCAGAGCTGGAGCTCATTAAGTCCGACGAGCCAGGCTCAGAGAGTCACTTTCAGGTCAGAGCTTTCACTCGAGCAAAGCCTTTCCCTGGGGGGGGGTGTGGAGATTGGCACACAATTGTACTTTTATCTTTTCCCAGCAGATTTAGATGTTTTTAAAATATGTGATGGACCAGCAGTGATTAAAGGGTCATGTTTTATACAAAATACGGACAAAGAAACAAGTACGGTGAAGCCGTCTTACAAAAAGGCTTCTGCTAAAGAAGAATAAAAATTCTCAGGATAAACTTAAGAAGCAGTAGAATACAACTAGTTTGATAAAAATGCGTGATTTTAAGTGAAATGTGAAGTCTTCTGACAAGGTGTGAAGGTACGTCACCTCCGATTGCTCCCCCCCGCATCTCCCCCAAACCCATTCAACACTCAAGCACCTTCCAGGGCACCAAAACGCCAACCTGCTGTCATCTGCTGCACAGGGAGAATAAACACATTCCCGGTGCTCTCAGGCTGGCGACGGGACCTTTGGCTTCGCTGTTAGATTCTGCTGAGACGTTCCAAATATTCTGGATGTACCTTCAAGCTGCAGCGTTCCCCCCGTTTTACCGTTCGTCTTCGTTCATGTGAAGCCTCAAGGCCACAAGTCATTAAAACCTCCTTTGTGTCTTGCGTTTAACGACCGGACGAGCGAATGTTGAGCGTTCGCAGGTCTGTTTAAAGCCCCGATCGTAGCCGGGTGGTGCAGGTATTTTTCTGCCTTTCCTGGAAGAGGACAGAGCCTGCTTGAGCGAGACAGAGTGAAGAACGACACGGTGCAGAAAAACTCATTTCTAAAGTTTCTCCTGAAAATAAAGGCTGAAACGGCCTGAAAGGGAAACCGTAGGTCATGCGTGGCCGCGGCAGTCACAGCAGGAGTCGACGATTTGTCCCTGCAGTTCTTTTCACCACTGGAGTATTAAAGCCGCATTTCGATAGCGCACGAGGAAAACCACCGCCGCCAAGACTGATACGCGCCATCGGCCAAGGTCAGCAGCATGATGACAAACTCAAGCACAAGTTTGTGTAGTTTAATTAACTCAAGCTATAACTAAGTGTTTCCTTAGACTTTGGGCACTTCTACCGCCGGCTGAGTTTCTCCTCCCCGGCTAGCGTAACACGGGCCGTACGGGGTCGCCGTAGGCTGACGCGGTGACCTCGGGTCTCGGCGGGGAAACCGAGGCACGGGGCGACCATACGCAAAGATCCGCTTGTTTTCAGCCTGGGTTGTGACCTCTGGCAAGGATTCCTCCCCGTCCCGGGGAAGCGCTGTCGTCAGGCAGCAGGTTTGGGTATTTGCAACGCGAACAAGACGGGAGAACCGGGGCCACCCGGCAGCGCGTCGCACTCGCGCCGCCGCGGCCGGGCGAGTCGAGCATTTGCTTCTGAAGCCGGGTAGTTGGGAAACCTTTGCCGACCGCACACAAGCAAGACGCACGGAGTTACGAGAGGTGGCTGCTCTCCTCTAAAGAAAACACGGGAACGTTTCCCAGCACGACGCTACGCTCGGGTCCGTCCGACGGCGAGCCCTGCTTCGCTCCTCGCGCTCGTGTTACGAGGGGGTTTTGCGTTGGCGTACGAAACGCAAGTTGCGTCGCCGATCGCATCGCCAGCCCCTCCGGAAATTCAAAGCAGATGCAGCCACGGGTGGGCAGAGCCCCCGCGGCCGGTAACTGGGCAGTGCCGAAGGAGCGGCGGCGAAGCAGACAACTGTTCGGAGCCGCACGCAAGTCTCAAGGGAAACGTGGAAACAAAACATTGCAGGCTCCGTCTCCCTCGGCTTAATCCATCAAACCGCTCTCCCTCGTGCTCTGACGAGAGCGTGAGCAGCTCAGGGTAACGCACGTCTGCCCGCGCACATTTCGGGTCGGTGGCCATTTCCTCTTCACCTCTAGACGCGGGTTCAAAGGAAGCGAAGGTGGCTGGATGAAGGCGAGCCAGGGGCTTGCGCAAACGTGCGCCCAGAAGCGCTTCAGGACTGAGGAGCGAACACGATTTCTACTCGTCGTTTTTGGGGAAACGTCAAGAGAAGTATTTCAAGGAGACAGCAGGAAAAATATTTCCTAAAGGAATATTAATTATGCCTCCTTGAGGTTAAAGCCATGTTGACAACGAGCTTATTTAATTAGCGTTTCATGGAATTGCGTCATAAGCAACTTAAACCCTCCATGGAAACACTTGGCTGTGCAGCTGCTACAGGGATGTCATAAGATGAGCTGAGAGAGATCTTTCGAAAAAGGTTCTTGTGTTTAAAAGAAACAACAGAAAATCCCCCAAATCCCCCCTGAGTTCAGAGCCTAAGCCCTGTAAGAGCTTAGAGACGAGGAACAAATATTTCCTAGTTTCTTTGGAAAACTCTCTTTTTGCTCTCCCACTCAAACTAGCTGAGAGAAGTACTGCAGGCTACGAGGCAAAGGGGTTTCCATGCTGGGCATTACATGAGCAGAGAGGACTTCAGATGCAATTTTGGTTGTTCAAAGTCCTAAGCAGACTTTTAAAAGGAGAGGGGGAAAAAAAGTTTCTGTTGGATAGTACGTTAACGCTGTATAATCCAGAGACAGGAACAGCAGAGAAGGAGGGGACAGGCACGGCAAAACTCCCTCTCGCTGAAGAGAGGCAAGAGAGCAGAAGATAAAACGTGACATTTTGAACCCCGGTGTAGGCGAAAGCAGCAATGCGAGCCGTTCCAGCGTCCCCTCAAGTGCCATTTACACGTGTTCACGCAGGGGCGTAACAACCAAAGCCCCCCCCGGCCCGGCGGGTTGCTGGAAGCCACACCAGCGCTGCTGCCGCGTACTTTCAAGCCTTCACACTAAATAACGGAGTTGGGAAACTTGGGAGGATGGGCAGGAGCGCGGTTCAGGAAGCACCGGCGCTACTCTCCAGAGCGGAGGCAGTGCCCGGCGCTGACCAGAAACGCTTCTTTTAACCTTCAGGCCCTCGTGGAATTGTTAAGTGTATTAAAAGTTCATATTCAGATTGCTTAAAGCTTGTCTGCGATTTGAAATAAGCATTTAATGTTCTGGTTTTTATTAGGGGCAACTGAAAACGTATTACACGGGGTTACATTAAAGAAGACGTGGCCAAGGGGCACACGCCGGAGTCGGGACGTGCCTGGGCACGAGCGGTGCTCCACAGCTCTCCCTCTGTGCTGCTTCTTACCCCAGTTCTCAGTGTCACCTCGGCCTCTGCTCCCTTTCGCTGTCCCTTTGCCCAGCAAGGCCCCCGTCCCCCTCCTCGTATTTGCTTGGCCTGGTTTTCCTCCCTTCACTTGCTGCCACTGCTCAGCCAGTTTTCCCAGCCCCTCCTAGTTTTTGCTTATCGGAAGTCCTGGCAGAAACCTCCCTCAGTGGTTTTCCCCTCACGCACCTGAGCCAAGTAACCTACGGGGAACACCACGGCACCTGCGTTCCTTACTGACGAGTTCAACCCCTATTTAATCTCCCAGTTAACATTTTAAATATGAATTTTAATTCTTGAAACTCAGCTGCCAGCAGTGGTGACAGCAACCACCTTCTGTCCACACCTTCTGAAGAGAAACAGCAGGCGCTCCGTGCCTATGCCTTTGTTCTTAAACTCTGCAATCAGCTATGGATGAGACAGCAGACAACCTACCATCCCATGAGATTGAGTAGTCAATATAGCACAAATATTTATGTACCTAAATAAATGGAGCTTATGTCTGCTAGCCTGTAAGAGACAGTTGGGTCCCACTGTATGTATTCTTCATTATTTGTCCCAGAGAAAGAGGAAAATATTTTTTGCTGCCAGCCACCACTACGATATTATTCTCTTTAATCAAGTTCAGAGTAGTTCACAATAGCATAGCTTATATAAAAATATTGCATAATATAAAAGAACCTCTTTAACCTCAAAAACGTCAAAAGACATCTACAGGGCGCTTAGAGCACAGTTGCACTGCACATCAAGGAGGTGATACATTTTATTAGCTTTAGGAGAAAAAAAAAAAAATCAAGACTGAGATTCACTGATGATTTATACATCATCTTCCTACCTTCACCTGCAGATAAAAAAAATGCCTTGGTCTGAATTAACACCTGGCTGAACCCCAGAAACCTGTAATGTCACAGTATTTTCATGGTCCTTTTTATTAAAAGCAGATTTCCAGAGAATTAACGAAATACAAATTGACGTGTAAATTAACAGTTCCCAAGAACCAGCACATTGCAGCATCCAAACCAAAATTAACAAAGAATATGGATTGCGATCACCATCAATCCCAGCAGTATCCTCGAATTCTTATCATGGAATACCAGTCTGCTTTATTTTATAATTAAAGCAACCCATTAAGTATTTAAGTCACCACTTTTCTTGTTTGACAAACCCATCAACGCTACTTCAAATTCATCAGGCTACGAACTATGGCCACATACTCTTAGATTTTACTGCGCTACGTCCACCAGTGGAATCCAGCTGGAGCAATAGCTGTGAGGAAAATACAAAGGCTATGGTCGCCTGAAAACGTTCTCAAGAAACCACATTAAATCTAACATGTGACTAAAGCCCAAGAGGGTAGATCTCTTCCAAGCAACACCTCCAGATGTGTCTCAAAGTGTGTTCACCTGATGGACTTCTCTACAATGGCCTCCTCCGCCAGCTGCGTTGGGAAAGCATCTGTAAGGTGCTACAAAGAAAGAAGCCTTTTATGGACACCTAGTCTTGGGTTACACGGGAAATGAAATGCAGTCTTCAGTCTTTAGCATCTCCCACGCCATCAGCATTAATAGCAAACATTGCTTCAGCCTCAGGAAGGCAAGGAGAGTCATAAATTTTACATATTCTGGTTTCACCTCGGCCTTTTCGCAGATACAGTCTAAAAGGGAGAAGGAAACAAAACAGGTAAGGGTGTACAGCCTACTTTCAGTGAACCATCATCATGCTCATTAAAACATTACGCTGGTACATGAACACAGCACAGCGCGGAGCTGTAAGAATGGAAAATGTTGTGTTGATTTTACTGCAGATTAAGCAGCAGGTGCCGTGTTGAGAAGCAGGCTGGGCTTGCTGTTGACCGACTATCTAGGAACCCAGAATTTAATGGTACTTAGCTAGTTCACAAAATCTTCCAAAACAAGGCTAAGGGAATTATAATCTATCCTCTCACCTCGTGGTGGAAGCATGTGCTACGATATTTCCTCCAATAGGTTTTTTGGGATCTGCAGCAAACATGGCTGCTCCATCTACCTGTGCTACCACTTGGTTAGTGATCACAACTGCCACACCAAACTGTAAGGAGAAAAGCAACAAATCAAAATAAATTTATTTCCCACAATCTGAATGAAGGAAAAAGGAAACAAAGGAAAAAAAAAAAAAAAAAAGACATGCATGCACTTCTGCTGCCCTCTCTGCTGTCTATAACCACTTTATCATGCGTCTCGGAACAAAACGGAGGCAGACACTGAGCGGGCAGAAAGCCATTTGCACAGAATTGCTAACCTTTCTCTTGTAAAGAAAACTGATCACCAGTCCTTTAAGAGAATACAGCAAATTTCATAGTTTACCTCATCTGCAAGTCGAAGAAGCATACGCAGAAATCTGGCCAGATGCATCTGTCTAGCTGACAGCTCACCTCTCCCCGAGTAATCCGTCCGATAAAGGGCTGTGGCACTGTCCACGATCAGCAGCGCATACCTGGGGCAGAGAAGTACAAGGTTCTCACAAACATTTCCAGGCATGAAAAATGCCTCCGCTGGAGTGCCACAGCGTCCAGCAAATGGTACGGCTGCACAGAGACGTGGATGTAAGCTCCTCTCAACCTGCCGGTTAGCAGAATTACTATTTTTAACAACCCTGATTTGATCTGTAATGTTCAGATTACTACCTATATAATAAAGCCCAGTAAACCCAGAGAAAGTTGCTGCACGATTGAAAACTTAGATTTATTGTACTCTTACAAACTAGCCCAGAATGCAAATGTTTTGACACCACAGATATTCTGTGGACAGGTTCCTACACACCTCATACCACCACTTCCTTCCCTCTAACAGGGTCCATAAAACTTAGTTTCAAACAAAAGCTGTCTGCACAGGTTTCTTCGGTGCTTGGCATGCTCTAAATCAACACTCTCTACTTCTATTTCTGAAAGCAATTATAAACTGATGTTTAAAACTTGTTCTTTGTAAAGTAATTTCAGTTGTTGCAGTTCAAGTCAGTCACTGTCATCCAACATTTCAACAGCAAGAGAGATCAACTCACAACTGACTGCTGACAAACCAAGCTTATTACCTGGATATGCCAAAGCATAATCCAGTTTGAGAATAACAAAACCTGATCTAACAGAGCTAAGCGCTAAAGAAAGTAAGTGCTTGTCAAAAAAGTTAACTTTTGAAGTAAACATTTACTTTGACATTTCACAATTTTGTAATCTATACTTCTCTTGCACTTGTTCATTGTCTCCAGGTAGCTTTATAATACAAATATACATCGGCACAAAAATCACTCCATCTATATCAGTCTTATTACCGTGACTCAGCCATCATAGCAGATGCCTGATACAGGAGCTGGGTCTGATGGTCTGTGTTAAAACCCCGAGCGTACGCCACATTATCTAGGACATCGCTGCCAGACAAGCCATACCTGGAGAAAACAGTGAAGAAAAAAAAATTGTTAAGCGACAACTTCATCAATAGGAGTTATTTAGCAGGTTTATCTAAAGACTAGAATAAAGATTCACATTCCTGGGAGAGTCTTAGAGATAAAAAACAGACAGCAAAAGATGCAAAACAACTTGGTGATGAAAAGAGAACAGAATGACTGGAAAACATTTTTAAAGAATATTTTCCTGCCTAGGAACAATAGCAAAATGGAACACCAGACATTTTCCTCAAAATAAAACAGGCAAGGAAAGCTACCATTCTGGAACAGAATATTCTGAAAGCAGTATATTGCTAATAAAAAACAGTGATAAACAGCCTTCCATCTGCAACACCTCTGTCAGTGTTTTACTACCAAATTAAAAAAAATAGTTACAGTCAACATCTTGCATTTAAATTATTTATATGGCACTTTGGGAAATCCCTTCGAATTTGGAGAACCAGTTGATTATCCTCCTTGGATCTGAACTGTAGTAATGTTTTTTCCCGATGAGAGAGAACATACGTAATTTGTTCTCATTTTTCATTTCACACTACAGCGTATTTCACAGATTTGAAGTACTCCTCTACTTGCTGCGGGAAAAGCCAGCAGGGTTAGATCAAATTGTCTTCAAAGAGAGCTAACAGGATTTGGTTGGTACTGTCCCCAGGTGATTAAGAAGAGCGCATTCCCTTCCGGTAGCAAAAAAGTGAGGGAGATCGCTTCCTGCAGAGGGACAATTACACAATAGCTGTGGGGAGAGAGTAGCAGCAGAGAGGGAGGAGAGGAATAGTAGTACCAGATGTTTTCAAAGTGAACATCTGTCAAATTAACCTCCAGGACCTGTGTAAAAGCTCTTCCAAAGATTTTTTTTTGCCTTTCAGTAACAAACCACCCAAATTCAGTACTGACCCTAATCTTCAGCTTACTATTTTTCAGTAACTTGACCTTACCCCATTCATTTAGGACGGTATGTCAATTAGATCATCTCCCTCTATAAAGAAAAGAAAGTGTCTCTTGTGGGCTAGCACGTCATTTTGGTTTGGTATTAACCCTTACTTGATTTTTCTACCTGCACTCATGGGAAGGCCCATAGACAGTGGCCTCACCTCCAATCTGTGGTGCTGCTAAAAAGCAGCAGCCCCATCCTTTCATCCTCTCTGCTTCCAGCCGCTCATTCTTGTCCCCTCCTTTGCTCCAGCACCAGCAATTCACGCTGCCCTGCAGCGAAGCGCATTAGCAGCTGCTCTGCTTCAGCCTACAGCCCGGCAGGCGCCAACGCCAACACCGCGGGGCAAAGGACCGGCAGGACCGCCTGCAGCGGCGCGGAATCCAGCCTCATTAAACCACGTGAAGTTTCCACCCCAGAGAGACTGTTGGCTATGCAGCGTGGGATTACAAAGCAGACGTACCGTGAAATCAGCCTAAAGCAGAAGGCAGGCAGCTTTGCCTAACAGGTCGCATGGAGTCTTGGGGGGAAAAAAAAAAAACCCAACAACAACAACAAGCTTCATGAAAAAAAAAAACAACCATGCTGAGGAACGATGAAGGGTAAAAACAAAGAAACTTTAGAGGAAACACCTATAATGATACGCCAGGCCTTGAAGTACTGCTTGAAGGCACCACAGTTACTTGACAACTAAGTCTTGCTTCTGTAAATGCATGGTAAAAAAAGGAGGGCAGCTGCTTTTTAAGCTAGGAAATTTGTACAAAAATTTTTTAAATACTTTTAAAAAACCCCCACATGCACAGCCTGAAAAACTGTCAGCCTAAATCAGACTAGCAAAGGCGTAGTAGAAAAAAGGCCAATTGATTTTATCTTTGCAGAACATCTGAGCCCCTGTATTCAAATCAGCCCAGCCTCGCTGCACGATTTTGACTTGCAGCTTAGAATCAATATTTGTCACCATATTACTTCCAGAAGAAAGCGCACAGCTTACTGACATGAAACTTCTGATCAGTATCTAGGTGGAAATATTTTTTAAAACTACCATATATGTGAAATTGTTAATCTGAAGCTTAGGCCCAAATTCCAATCTGAATAATTGCATTCGGCATCCTTAAAATGTCTCTCCTGCTTCAGTCAGGTATGACATGCCTCACACCCCTTCCCAAAGCGCTGGGCTGCTTTTCCGTTCAAGCTGACGTAATTTCAGCGATTGATAAACACTGCAAGATAAAGAAATACTTCAACCCAAGTTCACTGAAGTTGCATATATACCCTGATATTTAATTGAAACAACCACCACAGAGAATTAAGCCCCATAGTAGCAGTTTTAGTTCTGAGAAAGTCTGAAGAATCACAAGACCAGAAGTAGCTCCTTTTTCTAAGGAGCAGAACCAGTACTTCAGGCTTTTAAGTCCAACCGGAATACCTGTGTAGACAGCAGCATTCTTATTCGGGTAATTAAGTTTTACTTTCCAATTGGTATAAAAGCCACATCAGAACATTCTGAGATAGATGCGGGAGATGAGAAAACAGCTTTTCAACTGGTCAGGGGATGCTCTCATATTTCCTAACAGCAATTTTCCAGCTGCTGTAGAGATAACTTTTTTACAAAAGCATCTTTGTTTCAAGGTAATGCTACTGGCAGAACTTAAGAAAAATCTTTGAATGTATTTCACAAGCAGTAAAACCGAATTTGAAAGAGACACTAGTAAGAAGTGAAGACATCATATTCCAGGGCACAATGGTGTTATACCTAAGTAAAACTAGAAAGTTTGTTCATAAAATACAGCTAAGGCAGTGGTCTAACATCATGTAGGTAGGCAGAAAGTACAGAAAGGTTTTTGTTTGGTTGGTTTGTTTAGAGACAGCTCTTACTGCAACAGTCCTGTGAATTTAAGGGCAGGCTGATTTACACAGTGATCCTTATTAACTAAGTTGTCCCATGAATAAATATATTCTTTTCTTCAACTAACACCAGCTTACTCCTAGCCCTAAGTACAGACCTTTCAGCCACAGCAAGAAGACGTTCTGGACGGAAGGTCCCTTCTGTGTCAATATACATAGCTTTTCCTTCACCACCACCTCGGTCAATGGGAAGCTAAAGGAAGAGCAAACGAGTGAACATGAAATAACGTATCAACAAATAATCCAGTTATTGCCTTATGCCCTCAACTGATACCACACAATAAATAACATACCAAGCTATTGTGATTAAAGTCACATTTATCTGGGAAAAGTGAGAAGAAAGATTCCCATTTTCAATCTCTGATACCTACATAAGAGGACAGGGGCTTAGGTGCATAAGAGTATTAACTAAATGAAGAAGTTAAGCCCACAGCCTCTAATATTTCATGAAATAGCAATCCCTAGAAAGTAAACAACACTATTATTCATTTAAACTAAGATTTAAAAAAGGTTACTCCAAACTGATCTACTGTTTGATAGCCAGAGCCAGCTGAAGGCTTTTACAAAAGTAAAGTTAAGTAAGCTGAGGATAGGTTAGGAAAACAAAGCTGCTAGTCAAAGAAACTCGTTGAACCCAACACAGTTTCTTCTGTCTTCTCAATACTCTTGGAAATAAGAGAGGTTCTCCACCGTCCAGAGCATCTGAAGAGAGATCCAACACTTCTCTGCATTTAAAGACCTAGACTTACGCTACAAGGCATTATAATGTGTTAAATTTTTTTTCTCCTCAGCATTCTGACAACAAAAAAGCAGCTATAGAACATGTCAAATGCAGGCAAAACACATCAGAAATTTAATTGCTGCTAAGGTGATCCTAGTAGGCTGATCAGGCATGAAACAAAAGATCCTAGAAGCTGCAAGTACAGCCAAGGGCGCTGCAAATCTTTTGAGGATTCTTTGCGAACAAATAAAATACCTGCATTCTTTGCAGATGTTTATAGGCATCACATTTGTATTGTACACAAATTAGCAAAAATCCAAAACCTGCGTTGCCTGAATACTTGATTTTAATAAAGTGGACTACTCACTTGACAGGTTACTGCCAGGGTATGACACAACTGTGTTTTTCCAGTACGAAACTCCCCAAATAACTCTGTTATGGACCCTGTTTCTATTCCTCCTGAAGGGAAAGTAATAATAATAAATAATATTAAAAAGGTCACATACTGCAAACAAAGACCACATGTATAAAGTGTTACATTTAGAGAAGCTTAGTTAAACAGTTACTTTCATTAAAAGTTTCAAAACTCTAATTGGAAAAACTGGTTTTCATACTGAGGTTTGTTCACGTTGCAGATAAGTTTAGGTAAGTGTATTTTTGAAGGCGCTGAAAAGCTGAAATGACTTGGTTTGATTTTTTGATTACAAGTAGGAATGGGGAGATGACGATACCTGGTTTTGTTTTCTTGAAATAAATCACAGACTAGAACAAGCTAGAAACATCCGAAGTGAAAAGCTCTGGGTATTGCATCATGACCAAAAGGTCTTAAAACTATTTCTGCAGCTTTTAAAATAAAATCAATTGTGATACAAGACAGCAGTACTTATGGAGATTTTTCATTCAACTAGAACTTGTGTGTCTTACGTGCTTTTGTGCAAGGATCATGTTTGTAGAAAAAACAAGCATATAACGAAGGTTGGTCAATAAACAGAAATAAAGTTATTACCTTGAAGAAGTTTATCAAGTTCTTTGGACCCAGTGGTGATCTGGATGATCTCTGACCTTCGCTGGTGGAATTCCGTTGCTGTGGTAAAACCCATCGGAACCAGTTTAGCTGCTTCAGCCTAAAGAAAACCAAACTAAGCAGTGCGAGGAGTGTTCATCCCATTCATTTACTCCCTCTAGTAATTAATAGTGTAATTTTCTATTTTGTGAAATGGAGAAACACCTATATAATTTGATGCATACATTTTATTTTATAAACCATGTATTAGTTGGCACATCTGAACAGAATTGAAATTCTGCTCAAAGAAAAAGCTTCAACATCCATTTTGTGTATTTTATGGAAATCTTCCCCGCCTTGTCCCCCACCCTTTTAGCTCAATTCTGACCCTGTGAAACTTGAAGTACCTAGGATGGACATACAGCCTATTAGGACTGCAGTCTTCCTAATGGCGAACAAATATGGGAAGTAAGAAAAGTATTGGAGTTAAGCATTGTGCTCGGTCAGTGAGATTACGGACTGCAACTTGGGCTTCACTCTCAGTCCCCGAGTCAACCCCCGGTCCCACGGTGAATACCTAGCTGAGGTACACACCAACACGCTTTAGAAGAACATAGCGGAACTGTCCTGGGTCAGTCCAGTCGTTCACAACGCAGTATCCTCTGCCTTGACACCTGCTGGCAGTGGATGCTTAGGGAAAGAGCCTAACAAATCAGGGAACAGGGGACTGCCCCTCTACCGGGTAGCTGCTCCGGGTTCAGCTAGAGAGCTTCTTGACCTGAACGTTACCCCACGAACATGGCACTTTGACACTTTTTAAACCAATTTATGCTACAGATGGCCACTGTGCCTTGGGACGAGGAGTTCCATAACTTAATTACAACCAGTATGAAGGAGTACTTACTTTGCTTTAGGCTTATCGCAAGAAATACTGAGTTAGGAATAAGTCATCTCTGGCATATCCTCCATGCCTTCCACGATAAACCTTTCTAATAGTCCTGCCCTCTTCACTTCTTGAAGCTGGTCCTAGTGTTTTTTGTCTCTTCTCATCAAAAGTCATGTCATACCTCTAACTATCTTTACTGCCCTTCTCAGTATATTGTTAATGCGGACCTTCAAAAATCACCAGAACGCTTTAAACCAGTAGGAACAAAACTTTTTTAATATCTTGGGTCAAAGCTTTTCCATAACACCCTTACCAAGATTTTGTCAGCTTTGGCTTCACTGATGCCTTTAATATTTAGTAGCTCCTTCTTTGGTGCATAAGCAACAGCCTCAACTGTGTGAAATCCAGCTTCTTCTAGTTTCTTCACATCATTTGCGTTTATACCACATTGCTGAAAGGGAGGGGAGAAAAAATGACACACTAAGACACGAATACCTTGTTCTAACTTCTGCTGAATACCTTCAATTAGCTTCATCAGATTTGGATCAAACTCTGTTATTACAAGTCAGCATAGTGAATGTTACCTCTCTATTTACTTATACACAAAGAACCATGAAAAATAATGTCCTTTTCCCAGTGTAATGTTCGCGTAAGCTGTTTAGCTACATAGATGGCATAGAACAGGCAGAAGACAGCATTCTCTGGTTCAATAGATGCCGGAGGCAACCAATACTTGTCAGGAAAGGGAAGACAGCAAGGCAACGTAACAGAACACGTAACTGTTAACATGATGGGTTTTTTGTTTTGTTTGGGGATTTTGTGACGGAACACAACTACGAATTTAGCGACACAATCTTCAGATACAACTTGCATTTAAGGAAAAAGAGCAGCAGATTTCTTGAAAGCTTCCTCTAGAGCTAACTCCTTACCTACCTCTAACCTAGCTATGAGCTGTGGCCCAAAGCTCTCTTCCTCTGCCGATGTATCCGCATTTGCTTCGAACTGCATCTGCATCGCCATCGCACCAAGTACCGAGCGCAGCCCCGCTGGAAGAAAACCAAGTAACTCTGTGACGCAACAAACGCCGTTCAAACAAAATACACGTGCAAAGTGTTTCAAAACGTATTAACAGGTCACCCAAAGCAGCACGAGATGGTTTCCTCCCCTTCCGTATCTCCTAGCTCGTGGCATGCGAGCGCTGCAAGAAATACCTTTTGTGTGCTTTCCTATGGGGTATTAAACATTAAAAACAAAAAGGCCCCCAAGTAACTCTCGCGTTACCGGGTGAGGAGTAACAAGAGGCTTAACAGGGGCGTGACACAACGGAGGGCAGCTGCTGGGGCGGTGCCCCATCGCGGCACGACGCTACGCGGCCGCAGCAAGGCGCGTTACTTGGAGCTGGCGCTCGGGCCCGGCCGCGCCGCAGGGGCTGCCCTCGGGACGAGCACGGCGCTGGCACCGGGCACAGGTGTGGCCGCGCCCGGAAGTGCCGGCTGCGGGCCCCACACGGGGGCACGGGCAGCCCCGGGGAAGCGAGGGAAACAAGGAAAACGTCGCCGGGAAGCGCGCTCCTCGGCGGCGGCCGGCACCACCGCCAGCACCTCCCGGACGCGAGCCGTCCGCCGGCAGTAACGGCAAGCCGTGAGGCGGCCAGCAGCCGCCATTACGCTACCGGCGCGGGCCTTAGCCCGCTGCCCTGCGCCGAAGCCCAGCAGCAGGCGGCACAAGCCCACGGGCTCCCCGCCGGCGCCCGCAGCCCCGCCGCCCCTTCCCGGCTCCTCGACGCACGCCCCGCAGCCCCGCTCGGGCTCCCCGGGGCACCCTCACCTCCTCTGATTTTATTGTCTCGCGCGCGCCCCCCTCACAGGTCCGCCCCAGTCGACGTCCCGCCCCGCAGGCCGCTGCAGGGCCCCCCCGGAGCCCGCCGGGCCGCGCCGGTCACCGCCGCGGGGAGGAGGCGCGGGGGGCGGCGGGGCCGGGCCCGGCGCAGCTCCCGCCCGTTACGCTCGCAGCCGCCGCCGGTTCGGAAGAGCCCGCCACCGCGTCACGTGACGCAAAGCCCCGCCCCCTCCCCGGAGGAACTGGGAGGTGTCTTAAAGGGGCCGCTCCCCTCTCCCCGCACGGGAGCGCGCGTGTGAGCGTACCCGCCGCCAGTGCAGCTCACACCTGCGTGAAAGGAGTGGCGTCGGCGCAGGCATCAGATCTGCTCATAAAGGGCAAGCATCCAGCCGCACTTGGGCAGGGCCGTCTTCCTTTTTTCCCCCTTTCCCCCACTTTTTTTTTTTCTGTTTTTTTTTTTTTTTTAAAGATAAGCATAAACCTGTGACTCTGCTCATTAAAATGAAGCCCTTCTAAAGGCGAGAGTACATTTCTGAGCAATAATCCCCTCTCTCCCAGCGTGCCATCGCTTATGCCAGTGCCCGAGAAGGAAAGGCTGGAGATGAAGACAGGGCTGGAGGCGAGGGTGGAAGCTCAGGGCAGAAGCCCCTTTCCTCGGCCTCCCAATTAAGCCTCAACTTAATAAATTCGAGGGAGGCCGTTTGCCTCAAAAGCCTCGTCGGGCTGGGAGAGGAGCTTCTGATTCTCAGCGTGTACATGTGAAGTTTTCCATGAGCTTTTAAAGATGAGGAAGGATGGTGGAATTGCGGGGTAAGAGCTGGGGAAGAACCCTGCTTGAGCCCATGGAAGACCAGCAAGGTGCTGAGAGTGCTGGAAAAAGGAGCTTTTGCCTCTCACACTGTTTTCATCGCTAAGAAGCGGCGTCTGCATTATTTCCCCTGCGTTTCCATAAAAATAAATGAGCTACAGCGAAATCCCCGTTGAGCAGTGAAAGCTCTTCCCGTGTATAAAAGCATCCGTTAAAGCACCAGAAGTGTTTCAGACGTAGCAGTTTCACTGCCGAGGGAGCAGAGGAGCGGAAGGCGAGAGCAGGGGGAGCCCGGGGACACCTGGAAACGTTTCTTCCAGCCTTTCTGCCCTGGCCACCCTTGGAAGCACGATACTGGGCAAGATGGGCTTTTGCGTGGCAAGCAGTGGTAGTGCTAAATAGGAAAAAAGCCTGCATTTCACCAGTGCTTTTCATTTCTTTGGCTGACCAAGATTTACAAGGAATGTAAATTTTAAAGATTTACAGCTTTGTAATGAAGTACCAAACACTAGGACAAAACGTAGCAGGACCACGTTATCACAGATGCTGACAAGAAACTATTCTGACAATAGACAAAGCATCATAATCCAAATAGCTGCGGGCCAGGCGTTAGAAATATCTGTGGACTTTTTATGCTTTTGATTAAAATGTTTATTAAAGCTATTTCAGTGCTGGCAAGCTATCAGGAGGAAGAGAAAAGGAGAAAGGACATGGGGTTGTGTAGCAGCCTAGCATTAAAGGTATGAGGGTATTTACACAGCTAGCTTTAAAAGGGCCTATTGACAACTCCAATGGGAATCGAACAGCACAGAAGTAGGAAGGACACACAGCTGAAGTTCCCTTTGTATATACCGTCATACCTCATGTGCACTCTGTCCTAACTAGTTCGAAAAGAAAATTAAGGCGAAGACCTTTTGTCAATTTGTACCCCTGAGGGTGTACGGCAATGCACATCATAGCACACATTATTATTATATTAATTGTCCTCCATCGCATGGGCAAGATGAAATGAAAAAGAGATGGAGACCTGGACATGAATTGTTCACAGGTGACAAGAGCCCATTTCCTGCCTGTCCTCCAGTGCCTGAGCCCGTAATTGCATGAAATGCCTCATTACCCCACATGGTCCAAGGGCACAAATTGTTTGACTTTCCTGTCGATCCTTAGAGCTCAAGGATTAAACAAGCACAGGATTTTTGAGAGGAGGTCGACTGACTTACCAGTAGCTTCTCTGGTAACCGGCCAAGGACACGCAGCAGGCTCTGATGTAGGGCTGCCACATTATTGAAGAATCTCATTAGAAAAGCCTACTCTGGCACAGAACGTCTATTCTATCTTTGGAGATTATTGATTACTGTACACAGGAGCAATATCCTGCCCACCTGCAAAAAGACGGGAAGCTGTGTGGAAGTTGGAAAGTGTCCCTGTGGTAAGTGGGTATGTAAGCAAAAGCTGTTTGTTTCTACTGGTAAAGGTTGTTTTTACTCACTCCCTTAGTATGGTAACAGATAAATCCAGAGCTTTTCAGGTGGTGTCAGCCTGTGATACCTGAGTGTTTCCAAATCACGTGAGATTATCACAGCCTCTCAGCGGGAAGTTCTGCAGTTCCATCTCCCAGTCTGCCATGAATCCATGTTTACATGATCATGCGGGCTGGCAGCGAGAGATGTGGTATTTACAGGTTGTACGAGGATGAAAAGTAATTCTACGAGAATCCTTTGGCAAGCTCTGTAAGCTGTCCTGGAAGGTAGAGGGGCGATCAGACTGAAGACAATAGCTGAAGAGAAGCTTCCAGCAATAAATGAGTCCAGCAAGAGGACTGCAGCTGTTGGATGTGCTCCAACTTTGGTACTTGCATGCGGGCACAAATCATCCCACCCATAACAGATGCTGCACAAAGAAAAATAGGTTCCCTGGCCTTAAGTGATAAGGCATGTGTGTCTGTGACATGAAAATACATGTCAATAAACACTCAAAATACATAGATACTTAGATTATAGAGTTGTGAGTGTAAGGACTGTTTGCACAGTACGTTTTAGCACTGCAAAGCCACACCGGGGGTTTTCAGAACAAGCAATGTGGAAGGCATGAGCCCCTTTTTTCCCAAAACTAGGTTTCAAGTTCAGAGAAAAATGGAACATTAGTTGCAGTCACAGGCCATACCGCAGGGAGCGAGGAAAAATACTTAGAAGGAGGAAGCATTTGGAAAATAATCCTAATTTTCTTCTTATAAAACAAGCAAGCCCAGCCCAAGATGTCTGCAGGCTGTTGGAATAGTGTATGTGTGATGCTCATTACTGAACTTCGCTAAGCCAGCAGCAGAAGCTGACAGAACAGCATGTTACTGGCATTCATAATTGAAATCCTGTAACCGTTTGCATTCTAGGGTCAAGGAATGTTAAGAGCAGTGTACAAGTGAAGGCAGAAGATGGCTTTTTTAATTCTAAGATCCTGTAACAGCCTGAAGGGAACTTCAAGTGACTTAACATGACAGCAGGGTCAAATAAAAGAATATCAAAGGAAATTTTATCAGTCTCTATAGAAGTCCTAAGTATATTTAGGTATCCAAGTGCACAGTATAGGATGAAATACACGGAGCACTTCAGAGTCTCATACCCAAGGAAATACTTTTTATGGTCCTCTGACTGACTTAAATCCAATCATCGTGTATTCTAAAACCTCACAAATAAAAGCTACTAGAATTAAAGCAGATAAGCTTGTGTACAACTCTAAGCTGTTAAATGTAACTAAATCTTCCATACCTAACAATTTGCATTTACCTGCTATATCTTCAGAGTGGCATATCTTGTATAAATATCCTATTTAGAAATTATTTCCCACTCAGAAGTCTTTTTTCCCCTCATAGTTCTTGGAAACACTGGGATATCAAACGTTGGTGTTACTAGCTTCTGTCGCTGCAACTGGAGTAGCACGAGAGCTGCAAGGAGAGAAATTACTAGGTATTTTGCAGAGTTCAGGTTTAGAAACATGAAGCTATTTCAACAATGTGAAGCAATGATGCCCTTTAAAGAACCTGGTTTGCAAGTGCTAGATGCCCCAGACTTGGAGACAGAGGTACAGCAAATAAGTTAATTCAATACCAGAATTTTACTTCAGTTCCCAAGTTAGCCAAACACTTGCTGTAGCGCTAGACTGTCCTTTCATCTTACTCTAGATTGCAAAACTGATCAATCACTCAGTTTACTTTTGGGCATTCCTCAAAGCATTGCCATATGTTTAAATGGAAATATCTCCACTAGTGTTCCTATCCTCTGTCCAGGTTTTGGAATGTTTGCCATGAAAACTAAGGTTGGGAACACGAAAGCACAATTTTACTAATAACTTACAATAATTTGCATTCTCATTATTTAATCGTTTGCCAATGAGCTAAAGAATTTATTATGCATTTAAGAGACAAAACAGAGATCACAAGAGGCTTTTGCATTTATACATACAGAAAGATATCAGTCTTAAGTCAGCAATACTTGAAGGACCATAGAAGATCCTTTTCCCATAACATACTAGAACTTGGATGTGGTTGACATTCTCCTGTGATTCACACTTATGCCAGGGTATAAGTGCTCATGGATGATCTCCAAATTTAAAAGAACAGGTGCTTTAAATTAAATGCAAAAAACCCCAATGTGCACTATTATTGATACCTATTAATTAATCATTAAAGAAAGCCATAGTCAAAACAACATTCCAACTTTGTATGAAAATATGGCAGTGCTCACTTTCACAACTAGTATTATATTACCAAATATGAAATAAGAATCATCATGTATAGACTTTTTTCCCCTAGAAAAGTAAATTAATTCTTGAAACATAATTAATTTCTTCTCCCTTACCTTTTCCCCCATCCTTAGAATTGGTACAGCCATAACTTGATACCGAATCTGAGCTTTACTCCATGAATCACTGTGGATTGTTGAAGGAAATAAGAGTTCTCTAATATTATACATCCAGCTTTATGACTGAGTGATGGTTACCATAAGCACTGTGTATGAAAAGCTTTAGTAATGGCATTCTCATGAAAATTTGGCTTGCAAAGTAATACAGTTTTTGTAAATATATTATCTCTATGAAAATTTTAACAGTAATACATCAAGTCCTATAGATGACAGATGTTATGATCTTTAAGTCCTAATGTCCTGGGGGGAGTTTAAATAAGAGTGTCAAGTACAAATATAAATTAAATACAAAAAAGGAACTGCTTAATTTCTGCCGAATCCCCTTTTTCTGCTGCAAATGCATGGCTTTGTTTTGCTGTTTCATCTGCTGCTTTGATTCAGTACCCAGAGCAATGTAATAAACTCTACCAAAAAACTCACTTCAGTCTTCATACTTATTGGATTCTTTAGCTTGTAAATAGGTGAAAGGAAACGAACCCAGACAAATAAAAAAGGTGAAGCTGGATAATGCTCATGAAGTACTGCTGCAGCACCCTCTACTGGTTAATAATGCTGATACAACTACCTTAGGAAATTTAAAAGTAATTTCAGGTATAATACCCAAGTCATTTGCAACTTAGGCACTATTTTCCTAATTAAAAAAAAAAAAAAAATCTTCTGCAAAAGTCAGGTCATAGAAAGCTAACACTAGGAAATGCAAGGAAAAAAAATAATTTTATATTATGAAAAGTGCCTTCAAATAGCTAACAAAGTTATTCCCATAGTTGTAGGCAAATTTTCAGTCACAAGAGCAGCCAATAATCACAACCTGAGGAAGAGCAATAATTCAAATGTTTAATGAAATTCCACCTTCCAAATAGAAGGAAAATTTGTAAAAAGACAAAAATATATAAACACTTAAACACATGAAAACATTTTTAAACTCAACATATTTTACAGAGATACAAAAATTTTGCATCTGCCTACAGAACGGACAGTTGAGAAATGGTAGGCACTTCTACACGATAAACTCAGTCAGGGTTAGACCAGTTCCCACAGCTCAGCCTACATAATATGCAAAATATATACAAAAGCAATCTAGACTGCACCAAGGATATTACGGGTACCGCCTAAATTTAAATAGCTCAGTCTCCTCACTAGAATTCTAACGCATTACAAACTCAGACAACGTACCAGAACCAAGAGACAGATTGTACTGGACAAGGACACTGAATATCAGAACAAACTTCTAGTTGGAGAGGGTCACGCAGGTGGAACCTGGTGGCTTTGAGTCTCTTACACCACAAAGTCTATGGTCAAGCACAGGGGTCTTCAGTCTTCATAACAAAAGTATTTCTGACTTTGGCCACCTGGTTAATTATTACAGGTTATTTGGTTAATCAGAAGCAGGACTGCAGTTTCTGTGTTTTGAGAGGGGTTCCAGGAAACTGATAAAAATCAAACATGATGTGGTATGTTAAAATGCTACGCAGTAGTGAAGTAATGACAGTGAAAGTAAATTTCAGCCACACTAATTTAGAAAATACTCATTGTTGTTTTATACAAGAACTCTGTAAGTCAACCCAGAACAAAATTAACATGCTATGTCAGAAGAATATCCATACTAGGAAAAGACTATACAAGAAGGCCAAGACCACTGTTGACTGAAAGAAGATAAATGGCAGATTGGATTTATAAAAGACGTAAGGAATTCTTCCTTCTCCTCTTTAGAGACCTCTGCTTTTATAAAAACTTTTGGTCTACACCAAGCATCCTGGATATCAACCAATTATTAGACAAGATTACTGAAGAGCTGAGTAGCTAACAGCACTCCCATTCTGGTGAGAGACAGGTTGAATTCTTACAAGACTAAAATCAAAGAATATCCAGTCTGACTTCTTCAGTCCTGCGTGTGGATCTAGTGAATCATCTGGGATCCTGGAGCAAATTTTGATGAATAAAGCTGACTATTCTCCGCAGATAGTGGTAACCAGTTGGTACCTTGGAGAGAACAGCAGAAATTTCCTCCTCCCTGGGAAAGATAAAATGATCACACGTTTGAGAGGATATGGAACATTTAATTCCCCATTCCTAGCTTTGAAACTTAAGTCATATGGAATGGTTCTTTCCATTCAACTCACCCAATATTCCCAATTTGTTTTTGGACAGTAAAAGGCAGTGAAGCAGATGGGTAGTCATCAGACAGAGACAGGGTCAACTCAAACTTGGCAAAAGCTATGGAAGCGGAGAACAAAAGCTTCACTCTGTATGTGAAATAAATACAAACAAAAAAAATACAAAATATTCAAACGTACTGCTACCACCTTTGAATTAGGTTCCAGAAGCAAAAACAAATGTTATAATTGATGCAACAAGCTCAATAGCATCTAAAGAGTTACAGCATAGACTAACAGTATCTTCATAAATACAGTTAAAAGAACCTTTCTACTCCAATACTATCAGCATTCTAACACTGAGTTAGAATACAAACCCCCAACTTTCCTCACAGAAAAAGTTAATACACACATAATTCACAGAACCTTTCAAAAATTATGGGAGAATATAGAGTAATAATAAAAATACGTTTTATAGCTAACATAAAATATTCCTAGGCAGGTAAAGTTTTCTGAAGTTTTAAGTAGGACTGATTTACCTCCAATTCCATCATTCTAAGATCACTTCATTAATTCAACCCTATTTAATTCAGGCCACATTTCTACCTAGCACGGTACTCTTGTCTATGACAAAATGCAGGAAGGCCAGAGTTGAATTTTATTGTAAATATGGGTAAGACCATCACCAAGGACACAAAGCCCAGGAACCAGATGCTTTAGGATAACATCAACTAGAACAAGCACAGTACAGGTCTTTTCCAGGCCAATTTCCCACAATTTGCAACTTCCTGAGCACAGGCTGCCCTTGTATCCCTTCTGTTGACTTAACTAACTATAACTTCTATGGGATTTTTGGCATGTAGTACACCACCACTCTTGCAAAGGGTACTACAAAATTAGAATAACCTACGGGAACAGCACCAAGGCATGCAGAGCAAGGCTGACTGGGCACTTCTTGGTTAAGGAAGAAAAAACAGAAGGATAAGGTGAAGTAGTATTTATCTTGTTCCATTGGGACATGCCACAGAAGTGGGAAGTAGTATGAGAAAACGAAAACTAAAGAAAATAAACTTTAGTTTAAGTGCATTCATCCTTCAATGACTGATTCTGCTTGGCTGAAGCAAATAGAAGACTAAAAGAAACAAAGCACTAAGATACAGGTAAACTCTTGGCTCTGTTTCCTTTGCATTGCTAAGCTCTGGCCTAAAGTTTTAAGTTAGAGAGTCAAGTCAAACAGGAAAGTGGCAACGAAGGAGAGATTACACAATAGTAAGGAAGTGACTGAATCCAAGAACAGCTTAATTTCCATGCACTTGGATATTACAGTGCAATTGTATGAAAATAAATTATACTGTTGTTAAAAATAGTTGCGTAAAATCTCAATTTCAAGAAAAACAAATATAAAATATTTCAGTGTTTTGTTTCTGATTATCTAGAAATACTCTCTGAAGGGCTGGTGTAAACTCCATCTGAAGTTACTCACTTTGTGTCATTGATATCGGTCTTCAGAAGATTAAATTTTCCACCCCATCTCTCCAGAAATTCAATCTCCTCTCCTAAGATCTTGCAATGACTCACAACCAGGGAGATGTCATGAAGAACCTAAGTGGGCAATCAGAAAAGCAATCACATTGGCACTCTGGCTGGTAAACTCTGTGACACTTGAAAATGCAGTTTATCCTAGAAAGTATTAAAAAAAAGTAACTTAACTGCTATCTCAGTTTGGATGTGAAAATGAAATTGTACAAGCATAACAACAAATATACTTTTTTCCCCCCAAGTTTCTGCTTTCAGCTTTGTCATCAGGGGTACACAGACATGCAGGAACACCAAGTTTGGCTTGGCAATTTAAACCGTTAATTCTTTAGGAAGCAGAATGGCATTCCACTCAATTCTTTAATTTCTATTAGCAGAAGACAAAGGATTTTAAGAAATCACAAGGACAGGCAGACATTAATGCAGCAAACAAGGAAGAAACCACAGCTTTTAGGACTCTTGCCTTCAGGGACAGGTACTTGCGCTTGTACCTCAGAATATTTGTGAAGCAGATTTTGATTTGCATTGATGAAACATTCATTAAGATGCTTTTGTTCTCAGTATCAGCCCTATTCTCTGTGACAGGAAAGACTTAATGTTTTTCCAGAGTCTTACAGGCTTTTCTGGAACACTACCTGGGGCAAGTAGTACAGTGTGGGACACTTTTCTTGCCAGCATCCCCGACTTTCAATAAACTGGAAAATGAGTCTTTGGACTAAACGTGAGGAGGGTGGAGCTTTATCCTCTGTAACACAAAACAAAAACATGTTGCCAGAAATCTTTTAAAAGCCATTTAGTAATGCATTCTCAGATAAACCACAAATTTACAGATGTCTTCCCAAGAAATTATAACCAGGGCAGTTACTTTCAAGCTACTCAAAAAATCTTACCATCCAAGAAAGATTCAAAGTTCAGGCTAACTATCTTTCTGGAAGGATCTTCACCAAAAACATCACCATCTGAGAAGGAAAAAAAAAAAAAAAAAAGATAAAACCCAAGCAGTAGTGATTTCCATACTTAGTTCTGGAGTTACAGCTCTTCTTCTTCAGAAACAGCCATTCATTATATACTTTTCTGAATTTTCATAGAAAGCACTGATAAACATATTCAAAGCCACCTCTCTCAGCTTACACTCTCCTTCTGTAGTATGTTTTCTATTTCCTTTTAGCGGATCTTCACAAATATAGAAACTTTATATTTCTATTATGTAACTTTTCAACCTTTCAAATTGATAAAACTGAAACTACCAGTTTTGCAACTTACCTATTGGGGGTCCAAACACAACTGTGAGTTCAATAGAATCGTATAGAAAATTAAAGACGGCCTGCTGTTCACTCCATTCAGTAATCTCCCACTCAGTGAAGCTAAAAAGGGGAGGAAAAAACCACCATCACCCTAAGTTTCAACCAACTGAAACAATTATATGAAGGACAAAGATCAGCGTATTAAGTGCACTTGCAGCTATTACCACAATTAATTAAACAAAAGTTTCACTTTCCAACAGGGTGAAAGAATCTGTTGGGAATGCAGGCGTAATACTATTCATTTTCCATAAACATTCAGTTTGGAATTGAAGGAGAGTTGCATGTAGATAGACTGAACGTAGAGTATCACTGCAGAGTTGTTAACAGAAAAACAGTGCATCACATATGGAAGTTTGCTGAGGCTTTATTGCTTATCCTAGGCTGCGAGGAGACAGGTATCCAAAGATTTCCCAAATCAAATAACAAGGAAAACCAAAACAAAAAACTTTTACATACGAATGTGAGGCCCCAGAACTAGCTGATAAAAATAAAGCCTGAAGGTCTTTTCCTTACTTGTATCTCTCCAGGAGTTCCTGGCAGCTTTTTTCTTCTTCCTTTAGATGGTTCATCTGAGCAAGCATTTGCTCATTCTGAGTCTCCAGTTCTGACAGTTCTCTGCAAAGATAAACCAACCACATGAGATGTAGCACACTGGTTAAAAAACCACCAACCTTCTAAAACCTGACTGCACATGTTATTTAAGGTCTTTAGATCCTCTTTGACATCTTACCTTTGAAGTTCCTCTTCTTGGGCTTTGAGACTTTCCAATTCTAAGAGAAAGGGAAAAGAAAAGCAGCAGTGAGAGACAAGAGCAGCAAAGAAAGCCCTAACTTGCTGTGCAGTCACTGTGCTTAATACGAAAGATCTCAACTTGATGGCTGTTACTCCTACCTGGATACAGATATGTGGCCAACAAAGGTTAGTAGTTATTGAACAATTGAAGTGCTGAATATGATAGCCAGCACACACTCTCCAAGTCACACTGTACCAAGTTCTAAACTCCATTTTTCCAGGGGAAAAACAGTCCTTTTCATATTTTAACACCCATGTAATTAGCTATATTCCAATACAGAAAAGAAAGCAGTTGTGTTTGCATCCATATCACTGTTAATATAATCAGCGTGGGGGTCGAGTATCACCCTCTCCAGAATTTAAACAACAACAAAAAGTGCCATTCAGCAGGTACCATTACCGGCCTCTAAGTTTTTCCCTTCTGCCGTTTCATCACTGCAGTCTGCTTCCCATTCATCCCAGTCAGAATCTATAGGAAAGAAGTATCAGGTCTCTGTAGAACTCCCAGATTCAATACTTCCAATACTATTTTATTTGTCTGTGGATTCTAGAAATCTTAGTATTTCAAAGATAATTAAGAAAAATGTACAAAAAGTCAGAAGAGTATCTACCAAAAACCTCCAAAAGTAACAGGTACACAAGGATAACTCCTTTTATTGCATTGTTTCAAAGCTGCTACTGTGCAATTTGATTTCTACTTAAGGCATCGGAAGAAAATTCAGTTGGACGAAGTGAAAATACACAGAACATCATTATGCAGCGATGCCAAGTACTGACTGCAGCTTGTGAGAACACAGATGAACAAGTTTTAAACCATACAGCTATGATGCTGAAAACGGTATAGTCCTGGAGCGCAAAGCTTAGTCTTGCCTACCTGCAGGATAGCTGGTAGGTTTTGCAGCCGTTTCGAATTGCGTGCGGCCTGCAGCTGTACTGTTATCGCTACCAGATTTAGCCAGTGTGGTTACACGTTCATAGGCTACAACAACTATAATTCTGTATTTCAGCCTAGTCGTCACTCCTAGTCTTCACAGGATGTATGTGTGATTCCCACAAGACAAGTTTGCAGGCACAAATGAAGGCATTTAGGCCTAACAAATACTGGTAGCAAAGGAATTGTAAAATTCCAAGCAACCACCAAACACAAAATCTTGAACTGACCACTTAAACAGCAGCTCTGCAGAAAAATAGAGAAAACAGCGTATCAGTCACGAGTTTGGAAACACATACCTGCTTCCAGATCAACAAGACAGCTCTCTGCCTCCTTGAGCAATTCATCCACCTTTTCTATTCTTGACTGTAGTTTTCCGTGTTGTTCCTAAGATGTGAAAATTGTGCTCAAGTCAATGACAATTTTTAAAAAGCTGAATTGTCTTCTGGGACCACTGTGTGAATCTTTGCTTGCTAATAAACTAATTAAAGAAGTCGATATAATCTGTCATTAGAACAAAGAGGCAGACTGGCAAATGCTAAGGCAGTAGCCATGCATAAGAAAATACTAGATACTTAACAGTGTATCTTCCTAATGACTTTTCTGATGAAGGGATGAGATAAGCCATGGAAATAAATAAATTCCTAGAGCTTTTAACACACACAAATTTCTGATACCTATCACAATGCATTACTTCTGCATTTCCTTGTTAGTTACTAATACTGACATTACTACAGTATAAAGAGCTAATTTCAGATGGCATTTCCTTTAATACTCCCATTTTCCCCTCTTACTTTAATTGCCAAAACCCTTAGGCAGGAGGTTCCTATAGTGTAAATGCAAGAAAGTCACTATCCCAATGTGTTTTATGTTTGCATATAAATGAAAGGGAAGTACATTTAATAAGAAGGAAACGTTCAAGAGAATTCACACTTACATACAATAATTAGGCTCCTACACTTGACAAAGACAGACGAAATATGGTAGAGGTTCCTTTTTTAAAGCTAAACCTCCGCAGCCTTGTGGCACATTACCTGCGCACTCTGCAGCAATTTGCTGTACAATGTCACTTTTTCGTTGTGAGCCATGATTTTACTCTCCTTGGTGAAATAGGATTTCATTTTGTTCAATTCTGCTCCAAAGTTCTTCAGCTGCAATGAATGGAAAATACAGAAGAGAAAGTGAATGGAAATGTGCAACAAAAGATTGTTCAATCAACCCTTTAGACTCTTTCTCTCTTCTCTGCTCCTCCCGATATCCCATTGCTCTAGTAGCAGTACATCGCACTTGCAAATTAAATCCAATTTAAGATGGGACAATCCCTGTTAATTCAAGTAGAGTTGCCTACTTCTTTTCTTTGCAAAGATACAAGAAGATCTTTACTCAAATAGGGAGCCTCACAAATAAGTAAAGAGATGCTTTTACCAAACACCAGAGCACCTTCATTAAGTACATCAGACGTCTCATCCCCGTTGTTTGAGACATGTATTTAGAACATTCGCCCCATTACGGTTAAGGAGGCTAACTGAAGTGCTCACAGAAGTCCAGGCAGGACCCAAGCCACAAGAAGTCAACTTAAAACCTGTTTTAACAGAACATAGCTACAGATCATGCAGTTCAATGTTTTCTCTGACAGCTGTCAATCCAGAAGCTGCAGAGGAATGTACAGAAACTTTTTTCTAGAATGTTTGCCATCTGCCTGTTTCCACTAGGTGGTATCATTCTAACTGCAGTGTGTAGAGATTTGCATAATAAGTTTTCAGACTTGTTATTCTTAGCTAAGGTTCCAGTTGCTTTCATTGTTCATAAATATAATTCTTCCGGAATCTAGTTGATTACCAACTTGAATTATCAAGTTCTTCTGTTTTATAGCAACATATTCCCTTTAACATATTTAAAGGGCACATATCCTTGCATTCTTCTGACATATTGGAAGTTCTCATAGCAGTTTTCCATTCAGAAAATATTTTGCCTTGTAACACCTACCTGCCTACTATTATTCTGTGACCATTCTGGTTCTTATTTTATTGGAATACATAAATTAACCTTACTTCATTATATAAGAAACAACATTATCTCTTCATGCAGTACCTCTTCATCAGAGCAGGTTCTCATTACTTCCCACAAACTCTTATTCACGTTCACCAGGAGTTGATCCTGGACATTTGCATACACTTTTAACCTGAAATATGGAAAAAAAAGTTGAAAGTCTTGTTGCAACTGCACTGAACACATAAAGCAGCACATTGGTATTGATACAGTTCATTCCCCTTTTCTAATTAAAACATGGAAATGTAAATATTTTCATTTAATTGGGTCTCACCTCTTGGAGAGACCCTCTAAAGCCTTGATTAAGTGGGGGCCATGTTTGTTAAACTCTAGCACATAATACAAAGTTAATTTCCTATAGCCACTTTGTTAAGGGCACGTCTGAACAGGAGGTGAAGAGCTAGAGAGCTAAAGAAATAGGAAGTGGTGCTAATGAGGCTGTGAAAAATCTTACTACTGATTTTGAATTTTACCATAAAACTTGATTTTGCACATAAATTGTAAAAGCCATAATGAATCAGACCAGAAGTGTCCTTCAGATAAGAAAATAAATCACGATAACTGTATTTCAGTCAAAAAAACACTGGAAAATTGGAATAAACAACAGATCGTAACCTGTTATGATTCTGCTTTCTATGTTTGATCATGTCTGATACAATTTTAAAAATTTTACTCTTAACTCTTCTGATGTGCAACTGCAACACTATTAGTGAAAGAAAAATTACTTGAGAAAAAACAAACTTTAATTATCTCTAACCACAACTGCTCCCCAGGAGTTAGCCCTATACCATCTAAATCTGTAATAAACTGGCTACCAGCATAAAGTAGGTTAACTACCATTTTTTATTTTTCCTATATCTAATGTATTAACTTTCTTCAGGCCACTTTGCATGCAACCCAAACTTTAAAAAAAAAATTACTAATATGCTCTGTGACTGAAAAAACACTTACTCATCTATCATCTGAGAAAGGGCCTGGCAATCTTCTTCATAAATACGCAGCTTGGGGCGATAAACATATTGGCTGTACATGAGTTCTTCTGGAGTAGGCGGTGCACTGACTGCACACTGGGGAAAAAAAGAGGGAAGAATTGTGAAGGAAAAAACTGCGTAATTTTCAGAAACAGTAACTTCCAATCAATTCATGTACAGAAACCAGTAAAAGGCCCAGGATCTTTATTTTTGCAGAACAAGGGAAAAAAAAAACCTAATGGAGGCAGCCTGACGTACTTAAACGATTGTTTTCATTCTGGACTTGTCTCTGAATGGAATCGGACAAGTTAGTCACAGAATCACAGTCATATAACCTTACATAGCTCATTCCACTTCCATGCTCCATGTTTCCTCACATTTCAGCAGGGACTTCCTTTTGGGACATATGCCTCATCACTAGAGCTTAAAAAAACCCACAAAACAAAAAAAAATTGAAAGAGCTTAACTTCCTTTTAGATGAAGACTTGAAAAGCAAGTGGACATTATCCAGATAACAAGAGTGCGCTAGAATAAAACAAGATAGCTATGCTTGATTCGGAATCGAAGTTCCCAATTTTCAACAAGTCTCAGGCACCTCAAATAAATATGATGTGGGTATTTCAGCAAGCTGCCTATATATTGAAGCACTTAAATAATTGACATTAATTCCATCCCTTCAGAGAAAGCTTTCAGGAGCTTTTGGGGGGTGGAGGTGGTGTTTGTTTTTTATCAGAGATCAGTCACTAATGAATGTTATCAGAGTTTTGTAAGCATAATGAATATTTAGAGACAGCTCAGTATGAATAAATTTGCAAACTAAAAGTGTAAACTAAACTGTAACTAAGATGGTACAGCATTTTAAATAAAAATGGAAGAGATTTAAAAATCATAAAGGAAGCAATTTAACCAATACCAGTTATATTAATTTAGCTGTGATTCTTTTTAATCAGATTTTGTACTCGCTCTTGCCAAGTTAACACACAGAAATTTTATTCAGTCAGCAACAAGGCAATGAAGAAAGGCAGAACACCACACCACCACGAGTGCCCCACAAACATATCAAACCACCTGTATGCACTGGTTTTCTGCAAACTAACAAAACAAAGTCCACAGTCCACAGTTGCAGTCCTTATTTCCAAGAAGATATCTAAATTTCTAATGTGAATATTCTATTGACATATTTGCCCTGATAACGTGACATCTTACAGCAGTAAGAAGACACAGAAGCCAGTTTTCAACTAACCTGAAGTACTAGAATGAATTTCACAAGTAAAGAATTTTCACAAATACACCATTCTCCACATGAAGAATATGATCTTGACCACATCTTTTCATACATAACAGCTACTTCACTCTCACACTTATTATCATAAAGACGTATTAAAAATTCCTACCAAAGCGGGTGTCCCGCTACCCATTTGAAAGAAGGAAGACCAAATCTCATTAGAACTTATTTATCATTGAACGTGCTACTGAAATGTTTTCCAGCACTCTAGAATAAGTACTGGCATAGAAGAATCTCCCAAACCAGTGTCAAAATTATGCAGACACTGCTAAGGTTTTCCACTTTCCAGGATGGCTTTTCCATTGCCCCAGTGCATTGTTCACTGTGCCAGTAGAAACTGTAGTAAGCAGCAGGAAATGGAAGTATCTGAACTAAATCCCCACATGCTTTATTAAATAAATGCTAAGCATTGCAATCTTACAAACAAACTTTCTCTGTTTATGAAACTTGAAACTTTTCCATGTCAGTATAATACTTATGTACAGAAAACTAAGCAGCTCATTCACACTGCTTCATTACGTAAGTACCATTCCTTATAAAGATTATTTGCAAAATCCAGGCAGATAACAGAGACCAGCCCCAGCATCCAGTTAGAAATTCAGTTGGGTACACGAATGTGTACAAATAAGCAAGTCTGAAACACTAGTCTTCAGAAAGCTTATATGAAAATAAGGTGCCTTTACTGAAAACAAATTACAAGGCCTTGCTTTCAGGATGACCGCAAAGTAAGCGATCGCTGCCTTGTTCAGCATCAAGTTACTACCACGGAGTAGTACTTGTCTGCATGCAAAAAAAGTTGTTCCTATGTCTGCAAGAATTCAACAGAAACCTTTCAGGATGAGGGTACTAAAACTGGGTTCAGGTAGAACAGACTTAGGGGGAAGGAGTGAAGTGTAGTAATGTCCTGATGAAGCACTTATGAAGAAGGAAGTAGAACAGGTACTAGGAGTGCAGAGCAGCATTTCAGGATTCTGATTTCAGCGGCTGATGGACATAGTAAGAAGACAAAGTGAAAAGACTGAGCTTCTAGTTCTTATTTTCAAACTTACCATTAAAACAAGTTCAAAAATCAAGAATTAGCATATTAATCCAAGAACAGATAATCCTGAACATATAATATTTTGTGAAGAGATTGAAATCTATTCTATTTTTCAGTGCTGAGGGAAAAAAAGCATCAGACTTATCAAAGGTGAACAAGCAAAGAGACAAGAGGAAGCATGCACTAACACACTTGTCAAGTGGAACTGACTTCTGTCTTAACTCATGTAAAGCCCTTTAATACAGACTGGTTAGTTGATAAAAATTAAAAATAACAACAAAAAAAGGAATATAACTTAAGGTCAGTTATATTATGCATATCAAAGGACAGCTACTCACATTGGCTGGAAGGTGGCTATGCCGGGGCTTCTGAATCGGAACATGGACTTGAAGAAGTGTAAAAAACTCCCCAACTGTGATAACACCATTCTGAAATTTCTGTAAAGATTAGGAAATCAAGCAAGAACGCTTACTTGCATATACACACACAAGTATTTTTCCTGTTAGGACAAGAAGTTAGCATCTTTCAGCTATTTACATACCTCCCGTAAGTTATCTTCACAAATGCTATCTGTGAGAAGCTGAGACTCCATCTGACTGCTTCGCTGAACTAGCCAGAAAAAAAAAATAAAAGGGGGGGAATATTGCTGGGGTTAATAACATTCTTACAGAAATATGAACCTGAGCTCATTAGCTCTAGAAAAAAAAGCAATTTTAAGGTAGAGTTTGACCTTTATGTGTTTTTCCAGTGCTGAATGAAGTAACAGGAAACAACTACTTGGGACAAATAAGGTGGACTAGATTAAGAACCTAATGTACAATAAAATCCATGTCAGAGCAGTAATGAAATGACAGAGTTCACCCTTCTATGGGAGGAAAGCCATATGTAACATACTAAAAACTAATAAAACTGAGAAAGACTCCAACCAGTTCACAGCGGGCATCCTACGTAGATGGAGACCAAAGAGCATCTGAGCTGGCAGCAGCTTTCAAGGTAAAATCATGGCATTCAAGTTCTGAGCCAACAAGGGCTCGTTTCTCACACAAACGATAGAGCCCAACTTCTACTGGATAAGGCATAAGCTTTCATGGTTGCAGGAGGCCAAAACTGGAATTGTTTTTGTAAATAAAGGCAAGGTATCCCTTATCAGATGATTGGCAGATTTCTGCTTCGTTGTTAGGTACCAGCTAATTAGTAAGAGGTAATTAAACCTGGGAACTGAATATGCTTACAGCCTGTCCCCTGCAAAGCACTCCGAGGAGTCTTTCTCCAAGAGCGCAGTACGGAGGCACGCGGACTCATTCTGTGTGGAGCGAGCTTAAAATCATCTTTGGGCCAGCAGAGTTTGAGTTGGGGTTTTGCTCTGTGCTAAGGTAACTAAATTGCCTCATCAGCCCAACCTGCTCTTGAAAATAAAGCTGAACTTAAATTCTGCTCCTTTTTCTTCCCATCTCAGTTTTCCTTAAATGGCTTGGACTTCTAGCCAGAACGTAAAAGCATGTTGACTGGCTGGGTGGGAAGCTGTGACACAGGCATTCAAGGCCTTTCCCAAATTAAATATATACCATGGGTGGGGCTCTTCCTCGATTAAGCATAAAGAACACAAGGTTTGAAACCATTACCACAAAGGAAGTCTTACTTGTTAATTCTGTGTCAGCCTTAACAGAATCCAGAGAGCTGCTAGTGCTGGCACGAGTACAATCAGGGCTTTTAGCCAATAGATTTGGAGGATCTTCACCTTCATGAACTTCTACTTGGCTTTGAGACACAGCACTAAAAGTAACCTAATATTAGCAAGTTAAAAAAAAAAAAAAAAAGAGTTATATGAAACAATACAAGAATAAGTTGATCAGTAGTTTATCGTAGCTGTTTCTTGATGACATTCAGAATCGTTTCATTTTTAGTAGCAGCATGTTTTCTATCTAATCAGCATGACAAACCAGCGTATGGCTAGTTAAGCCATTTCCTATGATGACATCTGGAAGTAAAGCTGCAAAATCTTTCATCCATTTCTCAGTCAAAGCAGTAGCCACCACAGCACAACCTTCCAGCTTCTGGAACCAGAAAGTTTCTACTGGTGATGTACCAACTTATTTTTAAGGTCATATTAATGTTCCATATTTGCACAAATTTTCTTGTCAGCTGCAATTTGTGCCGTCTATAAAAATAAAGCTAACTTAAACTAAACATCCATGCTTGGATTGATTTTAAATAATTATTTTAGGCCTTACTCTATCATTGTTCCTAAGCAACAACTAGCAAGTAGTTTAGTTCAGAGGACTAGGAATATTTACTCGAGAGAGGATTAAAACAAGAGAATTATTTAAAATTGACATATCCCTTATTCTGTCTGTTTTGCATGGTTCTGGAAAGTTGCACACATCACCCTGATTCTTCTATTTTGGCAAAGCAATGAAAAATACAGGGGATGACATAGCAAAATGACAGCAAACTGGTGGTTAAGAGAATCAAGAAAATCTACCAATAGATCTGCTTAACACCCCAAAATGGAAACAAAAATCCTGCTAGTGATCACTGTATCCTTATGAGTGATTAGGCTCACCTGCAAGTCTCGGGAGGCCTCACCATCCAAGTTTTCATCCCTCTTGAGCTTCTTTGGACTTTGAAGATCCTCCTCATCTTGTTCCAAAGTTCTTTTTGTGTTGCAAGTTTTTGTCTCTTCAAGTTGATTCTTTTCATTTTGGGAGATTTGTTTTTTGCTTATCTCATTGCAAGCATTTTCCACGAGTTCAGAGCTTACAGATTCATTTGAATCCATTTCTTCTAGGCAGACAGGAAGAAATTCTTCTGCTATAAACTGAGAATGGCTGAAGTTCTGCCTACTAGACTTCTTGTTACCTGGGGTTTCACCAGCCTTTATGCTTACTTCTGAAGCTGGTGCTTCTCCTTTGTCTGAAGCTTTTGCATTTATGTCTTGTACGCTAGAAACAGAAGGATTTCTTCTGTTTGGTAATTTAGGCTGGAAGATAGCTAGAGGGACATTTATTCCTTGATATTTATCTTTAAGTGCTATGCTTAAATTTGTATCTATGGGAGCAGTTCCAGATTCAAGACATGTGTTCTCCTGCTCTTTGGTATGAAATAAATCATGTGGTTCACTTACAGTATTTTTTCCTAACCTCAAGGTATCCTCTGGCTGAGTTGATGATTTGGGCAACTGGTCAGAAAAAGCTGTTTCAGAAACGGAGAGAACTGCAGATTTCCTCCTAATATTTTTCAGTTTTGAACAAACATTTAAAATACCTGATAATTCAGGTGGAAGAGGGGCATCTATTTGATCTCTTGGTCTGCCACTGACCAAAAGTTGCTTAGTTTGTTCAGAGTTTATGTGAAAAACTTTTGCGGGTGTCTCCCCTTCAGCTGACAGCCCCTCATTTTCCTTCGATTCCTTGTTAGAAACTGTAACAAGGCTTGCTCCAGCCAAGCCTAAATCTGTAGCTAAATCTTCATGTCTAGATGAATCATCTTGCAATAGCTGGTTTCTCTGAGTACTACATGCATCTGAGGAACTCAAAGAATCTGGTTGCTGGATTGGAAGTGAAACACGGGATGCCAAATCGCCACTTTCTTCACTGCAATCTCTGGGCCCGTTCCTTGGAAGCCTGATAGAGACTTGCTTTGATTTCAGGTTTTCTGGAGGTATGAGATCCTGCTGACTATTTACAGGGACAGAATTATCTGTGGGAAGGTCAAGATCCTGTGGTGCTTGCATATCCATAGCCTCTTCTGGAAGTACAACAGAATAAATGGAATCTGGTGGCGTGCCACTGTGGACTTTGATAGCTCCTTTCTCACTAGGAAATGCTGAGGCTGCTGAAGCCGAAGAGGGAATGCTGGGCTTCTCCTTAGATTTTGTATGATATTCACCATTCAGGTCTTTTGTACACGGGGAATCTCTTTCATCTCTGCAAGAAGACAACAACGCGCTATGCAAGTTTGGTTGTTGAGTGCTTTTATGTGACACTTCTTGGCTCTCAAATCCATTAATATTGTTATTAACAGCAATAGTATGCGATGCAGTTATTTCCATATCATCTTGGTTGTGGGTAAAAACAATGGTTTTATCAGCAGGAACCGCAGAAATGGCTGGAATGGGCTCTCTGTCCTCTACATCAGTTTCACCACTTAATACAGCTGTATGAGTTTTAGTGATCTCCATATCTTCAGCCGAAGTAAAAACAACTGTTTGGGTCTCTGAAGCAGCCTCCTGTCCAACCTGCTTGGGCAGGTTTAATCTATCCTCACACAAGACCCTTTCAATACTTTCATCAACAGAGTGAGACTCGGTCATTTCCATGTCAGCCTGGTAACTCGTAAACAGAATTGTGGAAGTTAAAGGAACGAACTGATTGGGTTGCCTGCCTTGCAGAGCATTTTCTTCCAAAGTTACATTATGGGGTCTAGTGATTTCCATATCATCCACAGCAAACATGGTCGCTTCGCTATTTGAAAGTGCTTGCTGTCCAACCTCCTTATCCAAGTTCAGTTTATCATCACGTACTACTTTTACAGTAATTTTATCAGCAGAGCAAGACTTGGTAATGTCCTTGTCATCCTGGCTACTAGTGAACGTAACTGTTTTAACAGGATGAGCTGAAGAGACAGAACGAAGCCCTCCCTCATTTTGCGAGACAATTTCATGGCCTATCGCAGCCGTATGGCTCTCTGTGATCTCCATGTCATTATTCTCATCACTCAGTGAAAATAAAACAGTCTTTTCCCCTGTTGTTCCTTTCAAGCTTTTCCTTCCAGTCCTTTTAGCTGTGTTAAGCACACCTTGAGATGCAGCCTTTTCCATAGATTTATCAATTGCAACAGTATCGAGTCTACTTATTTCCATGTCATCATTGTAGGTAAAAACACAAGTTTTATCTCCAGAAATTAAGGATATGTCATCATTTGAACTTTTACACTGCAGAATTACTTTGTTGTCTGCTGAAACTGTATGACTTCTGGTGATGTCCATATCAGCATCTTCTGAAAATATAGTAGTTTTCTCACCTGCAAAAGGTAAATGTTTTAAACCAGTCATGGTTAACATTTTCTTGCCAGATACCAAGGAGTACACATCGCACGCAGGCTGCTCCTGACTATTTATTGTCATTGTGACCCCTTTTTTTAAGGACACTGTTTTATTTTCTTCTGGAACAAGGTATCCAGGTACTGCTTTTCTTTCTGACAGAACAGGATTGATGTTGTCATCAGGAACCATTACTGCACAGTTACCAGTCAAGTCCATGTTTTCACCAGAGAGAAACACAACTGACTTTTCTAAAAACGAAGGCAATTGGGAACTTCCCTGATGTGGCTCAGACATATTGGCTAGTAATGGCTCTTCAGCACCCCTCAAGTGCAGGCCATCAACTGAGCGAGGATTTTTAAAATCCTCTTCTGAAGACACTGTTTTACAAATTGAAATATTTCTCTCGGAATCTACTCGAGTTGACAATACTTTGTTAGCTACCTTTACAGTATGGGTTTTCTCTTGCCTGTCAGAGTTTTGGCAATCTGCATTTATTCCTAATATTTTTCCAAGCTGTTCATTTCCTTTCATCCCAGAGAAAGCAGGATCATTACTGGAAATAAAAGAACCATTTGGAGCCAAAGGAGTAACAGTTTGCTTATTTATGTTCGTTCCCAATTCTCTGCATTCTATCACTGCATCCTGACTCTTGATATCCACACCAGAATTACCAGAAAGCTGGAAGACCTGATTTTGCAGCTGCTTGGATATCATATTATTTTGATTACAATTATTCTCATGTTCTTGTACTGTATTAATAGGAGCAACATCAAAGGCAGCAGGATGAGTTTTGGTTATGTCAATGTTTTGATCATCTGAAAACAAGCCCATTTTGTCATTTCTGCAGGAAACGGAAGCATTTGGAAGGCTTTTTTCCAAAGGTTGAGATATAACAACTTTTTGACTTTGCAAAGACGTGAATGCACAGGTGTCAGTGACAACGTTCTCAGGGACTTCTCTCTTTTGCTCTTGTAATGAACACATGCTCTTTGCACAGGATCTTGGACCACTTGCCTGAAAGTTTGTTTTTCCAAGCTTCTTATCAACCATCATCTCAAGATCTTTAGTATTCATTTCTAAAGCCTGACTTCTTTTAATATTCCCATCAATACTGATCACCTCAAGATTTTCCTTGTCCATATCTAAAGAATTTGCACTTTCACTGACATTTTTGTTCCAGTTCTTTCTTGGAATTATTTTACAATGCATTTGTTTTGTTTCTGCAGTTATCCCATTGCTTTGATCATCAATGACAACAGCATGGCATTTAGTTATTTCCATTTCTTCCTGATCATTTAAATTGGGAGATGCAGATCTGTTATCAAGAAGATGAGGTTTGCAGGTGACAGAAGCGAACACTCCAGCAGGAGATGCATTTTCAACATTCTTTCCATCATCCTTGACAACACAGGCTTTAGTCATGTCCATATCTTCTCCTGAGAATATTACTGTCTTCTCACCTGGCAGAGAAACAAGTTGAGAGTTTGCTAGTCTGTACTGAAGTCCACTCTTAGAAACACCAGTAGACACTGAATTGGTACATGAACCAAAACCAACGTTCACTGAAGCAGTCCCGAGATCTTGGGTTGCTTTTTCAGTTTGTTCACCTGAGCCTGAAGGTTGTTCAAGTGCACCATTTTTATATGGCACAGAAGCTCGATTATCTGAAGATGTTAGACTCTTTGTAATGTCCCTATCACCATGTGCTGGACGTCTGTTTTCTGCTAGCGAAGAGTTTATATTAACTGGCTTTTCAAAAGTTTTATAATGCGAACTGTTCATTTCTTTGGTACTGTCATTATAGATTACATCTGTATAATTCCCAGTAATTTCCATGTCATCACATTTAGAAAAAACAACAGTTTTATCACCTCGGAAGACAGTCTCAGAAGAAATGGATCCTGGGATGGCAGACATTGTTCTGGCCTCTTGTTTAACAGTTCGCAGCACTGTAGGATCTTGTCGGTCTTCAACATTTACTACTTTTTTGCCTGTACAAAGTTGAGGGTCCTGCTGAACAATTAAGTGCTTATTAGATGCTCTCTTCAATACAGAATTATCTAACTCTGTGGCTGGGAAATCCTTTTTGAAGTTTAGACTTTGATTGCTGACACTGGAGAAGGGGAAAGACATTTTTGCAGTGTGACTAGTTGTCATATCCATTCCATCATCTACGAATGCCTCAGTAACATCCGCACACGGTAGTTGCTCTGGTGGAGCTTCACAAATACCAGAAAACATAGCTTTAACATCGGACGCCTGGCATTTTGTCATTTCCATTCCATCATCTTGCCCTCTAAAGACTTTTGTTACATTGCAGGTGTCCAGTGCTTCATGGGAACAAAATTCCACTGACGGTCGTGCCATGTCATCTGAGACTTGTGAAGGGACAAAAAAAACATTCTCTTTTTCAGGTCCCTCAATAGGATTGACTGCACTTTCGTTTGATTTCAAGCTCATCAAAAATTCATTGAAATTTATTTTTTTTACAGTAGTAGCATCTTTCTCCTGTTCAAAAGATGGGCATGAATGGTTTGTAGGGTCAGAGAAAAAATGAAATTCTTTGCTCATTTCTGCCTTTTCATCATTAGAGCTTAACCCAGCCAGAAATGACGTGATATCTATTTTCTCAGTTTTGTCAGCTTGATTGTTTTTCAGGTTACGTGTAATCACTGCAGTGTGACTAGCTGTCATATCCATTTCATTTTCAGATGAAAAGATGAGGGTGGTGTCATGCCTATTTGTTCTTAGAATGGCATTGTCTGCATCATGCCACTAACAAAAAAAAAAGGCAAGAAATTACAGTTACTGACACTTAAAACAAATGATACAATGGCTTATCCTATTTTAAAACAAAAATCAACTTATGCAGTCCTAAGGTTATAGCTCTATCTTTACATCTTTTTCTTTGGAAAAAAGAAAGTTTGGTCCTCCTTGATAAGCAATAACACATTCAAGGAAAGCACAATGACTTAATTATTAGAGCATATCCTATTTAAATGTCTTTTTTTGAAACAGCATGTCTCGGTTTTACTGTTGGGCAAAGACTTCATATCTAGACATATCTTAATACGCATGGAACAATTACTGCGTCTTATGGATAAGATTTTAACTGCCTTTTTTTTTTTTTAACATTCGTTAACAAGAGCCAACATATGTTTTTAAGCCGTATCTTTAAATGCAACATAAAAGTCAGAAGCCATTGCAGTAAGGGAGACTGTTTTGACAACTGCTTTGTTTAACACCACAGTGCCATAACATCATCACTGAAGTGTAACACAGTTCAGGATTTCTGTGCAATTGCACCTGTGAAGGTCTTAGCCAAGCATTTTGTGTTTTATCACTTGATTCAACTGAAGAATTTCAGTTACCTTTTCATGCTAATCATTGCAAGTTTGTCTAAAGCTTTTTAACAGAAGGAACAGAGAGTACATTTGTGCATATCCATTCTACCCATAGAAGTAAAAATATACAAGCAGAGGGTAATACACGAGAAAAAATACATAACCAGACCTATCTGAAACATAAGCTCCTTTGCATATTCTTAGATAAGAATTGAAAAGCATAGAGGAACTAGCTCAGGTACTGAAAAATTAGCAAGCAATATTAGAAGCAAGAGGTATCAATACTGCAGTATAATGCCTATCAGATTAGGAAAATACTTCAAAATATGGAAGATTAGCTTTCAGAAGAATTTTATGTGGATACAAGGATTTATGTTTTAGGCAGCTGAGTTACATTTTTCGTCTTTACTATACAAATTATTGAAATATATTTTGGACACTGATTTTTTTCAGCAACAACAAAAAAAAAGCCTTCATATACCTCAGTCTGCTGCACCAATGCCTGGATAGGGGCATGAAGCAAAGTGTTCATCCCTGTCGAAAGAAAAGGAAATACTCCATTTGTTGTGCCATCTTCTTATTTTATCCACTGAGCTGAAGATCTATGCACTCGTTTTACAAACACCACTAAGTAAGTACAATTAAAACCAAATATATCCTGAAAAACATTTTCAGTACTCCTTCTAGCATGTGGAAGAGCTACCCATACTTCTACAACACAACGCTTGTAAACAGCTTCATGGGACAAGGCCCATTCACGCAATAGTCTGCTCGGTCAGGGAGATTGTTCTAGGCATGTTAAAATTATTCAAACAGAATCAATAGTTTTGAGTAAAGACAGTAATTTTGCTACTAAATCTTTTTCCAAACTCACCAGTGATTTCACACGGAACAGCCTCGGGTTCTTCATTTCTACAAAAGGTGGGTTAGATAAACAGTTTGTTAAAAGATTTCAAAAGAGCAAGCTACAGCAATATACGGAAAAGGCAGAGAGTTCTGTTGCATAGCTCACACAGGCCTGGGCAGCAGATACCAGATGCTACTTATATGTCTTCAAATATATTCTAACTTGAGTTGCAACCTTTTCCCATGAGATTCTCTCGTCTTAGCATGCCACAAGCCATCGTTCAACATACAGGTGGCATTTTAATTCCTCAGTGACAAATTAAAAAAAAAAAAAAAAGAGAAAAGATTAATTCTTTCTTTTGACTCGGACCTTCCACTTTCAGTTATTCCTTTCTCTTTGGGAATCCGAAACCTGAAGTTAATTTCTCTGTAAAACAAAAAGCCCAATATAATGTCCAGCTCGTGTCGTTTTCTGTCTAACTTTTAATGCCTTCTGCTCTCCACTGTTTTATTGATTACTCTTTCAAGTTCAAGAAACCTTAGCTAAAGTACTGTTTTTTATTTATACACATATATATGTGTGCATCCATGCCCACATGTACACATACATGTATATATTACTATATTGGGTTCATACCTTTAAAAGCATGAGTTAACTTCAATTGTATATAAGCTGTTTCCTTGCTATATATTTTAAATGTAGGAAATTCCCCTTCGCACATAGAAATTGTCTAAATCTGATTTTTTACTTATCAGGTAATTTTAATTTAAAAAACTCCATCATTGTGTTTTATCGACACGAGAACTTTGAGACCAAACTAACACTTTTTCTACCTCTGAGGGAGAAAGTTATGGTAATAAATATGGAAGACTATGTCTATGAGATATGGAAACTGGTAGGTCTTTCCTGGAAAACATTCCCAAGCAATCAGCTTTGGAAGGAAGCAGTTTCAAGTCATAATTATTCAATTTTTCAGGAACCACTAACTTTTTGTGAGTGACCAAAACAGTTATATGCTTTTTTTGCTGCATCCCTTCTTTCACCAATGAAGAGCACTGAGCCATTTTATATCTAAGTAAATACATATGCTGGATTTCTTTGATGAGTAATATTTTGACAGTTGCATGTCATGTGAAGAAATGTTTATGCAGGACAGAACATGGGAATTTTTGTTGAACTTACTGATTAAGCAGGACATCATTCCTCGTATCTGCTGCACACTCTAAAAATAATAAGGAAATTAGGCATTACAAACCATTCAGAGACAAGAGTAACCTGCACAGAAAAGAACATTCTGAAGTTCTCACTCATGGTGTGCCTTCCTATCCTGACAAAATCCCAGAGAAATGAAATACTTGAAAATGCATTAGCTTTCCAGATCTTCCTAGGTAACCTTTGACAGAGTGAATATGACATTCTGCTCAAGATTCTTTTGATCTAAATCCCCAAGGCAGATTTTTTTCTAGGTGCATTTTGTCTAAGAAAATAATTCCTTTTCTGAGCTACAAAGTAATGGGTTTTCAGACAGTTTGTGATGAACAGCTGACCATATTGTTCTTTATTTGTGACTGACAGGCCCAACTTCTTAAATTCAGGCTAAAATCTTGGTGCTAATAGTCTGCGAATCCTATCAGGAGGGGAAAGGAGTTTTACCTGTACTTTCTCCCTCTGCCGTGTTATTCTTAAGATCTCGCTGGAAGACTCTGCAGCTAAGAAAAAAAACAACACAAAATAACCCAGATTTTTCAAAAACACCAGACCACCTGTTTTGAAGCAAAGAGGGAAAAAAAGTAAATAAATAAATCAGCCCTAATTTCAATCTTTTTCACATGGTATGTTTTGAAATGAGATATCAAAAGCCAGAAGCTTACTGAACCCAACCATATCTTCCATCAGGAAGATGCCATTTTCATACTTAAGATGGAAATCACTAAAAAATTTAATGGGAAACAAAAATTCCTGATTATATTAAACTCACTGAACTGTTGTTTTTTTTTCTAGCTAGGAAGAGAAAATGTATAATGGCTCTCTTAGGGCTCAAAATCAACTCAACACAACAACAGTCATCAGTTTGCCTTCACTCACAAACATGTAAACAGCAATTTTAGGGGGTACCGGATTATTACCTATAGCCTGCGGCATTTTATGATTAAATAAAGGATGTAGATCTGCATCCTTCAGATCAAACTTACTTTATGGTATTCGCAAAGCTGACACGGCGAGAGTTTTTCCTACGTTTTTCTATATTGATATCCTGACAATAAAGAACACAACATTTTGATATAGAGAGTTCTTATCCCATAAGCCACAGCAAGCATAGCTTTTCAGGAAACACAAACCCAAAAAGCCACACCCCCCTCAAAATAATAATCTATGACCCAACAAGTACAAGAGATTTACCAACATCCTTAAAATACTCTATAGTTCTCCAACTTCTCCAGACATAAAGACGCCTATCTCATAAGAAGTAGGATCTAAACATCACTTTGTGAGAACCACCTCTTGTGTTTCAAACACAAGCAGAATACCAGTTATAAGGATTTTTGTCTCACATGTTGTCTGGTATACTAGGGAAAATATATGTAGTTGCTTAGCAAGAGAGTTGCAGGATTTTTTTTTTTCCGTTACAAGAACTGGAGGAAAAATAGTCATAATGGTTTGTCTTTATGGGAGACAGGGAAAGATTCATGAAAGAATCAAAGCCACCATTTCCTATAGAAATGTTTAAGTGGTGTCACTGACTACGTGATCATACTAGTGCAATGTTACAAGGCATGTAACGATGCAATATTACAACAGTGGAAAGCTAATTCATGATACTGCTGCTGTGCGGTTGCCTGCAATAAGTGTTTCTAAGTAAATAGCTCAGTCTCAGGACAGTGGAACACTCGCTGTTAACAGAAAGTATTAACATGCCAGGCACTACCCATCATATGCACATGACTAAGAAAGCTTGTAAAATACCTAAATTAAAAAAAAAAAATCATGTCAGTAACACAAGCAATTATGAATGATGCCACACTACTGTATGTGATAGTCTCATATTGCTCATTAGCAGCACTGTCCATCATAGTTAACACGCACTAAAGTTTAAAGACTGTGAGACGCTCTTCATACTCAACCCAGTTTTGAAATAAATGTGTTGTGCATAAATATTTCAGGCTTATATTTCATATTATAAAGAAATTATTAGAGGCTTTTTCACTGAAAGCCTTATATGCTAAAAATGAGTTTTCAAGTTCTGTAATCAGTAACACATAAATCATATAAATATGATGCAACTAGAATCTTAGTCCATAGAACACACCCTAGGTAGAAATGGCATTTAAAAAAAAATCTAAACTGAACAGGCCTACAGTTACAATTTCTAAGAAACAACAGATACTATAATCATGAAATATATTCTGTATCTATTTCTGGAAGAAAATGTTTATTTTTTAGCTTTTACTTTAAATAAATTGGCAGGCTGGGTTGGGTTTTTTTTATTTCAGATACAAAACCATCTTACTGACTATACCAGTTTGTACACTGGCGGATCAAGCTTCAAGTCAAATGGACTACAGCAGGAGCAAGTTATGCCTATTAACCTCTGTTTATTCCTCTTTTCTTGATAGAAGAAATATTCTGATTTAAAATAGAAGTATAAGAAAAATTCAATGGATGTCTTACAATATTTAGTACTCCAAACATCCTCCTAAACAGTTATTACAGGAGTTTTTACACCTGCATTATTCTAGTGACACAGTTTAATCAGTGACAAGTTCAGGAGCAAACTGCAAACTGAAGATGTTAAGAGCATTGGCAATAAAAGACTTAATAGACCTACCTGTGTCAATTCATTCCCATTTCCCAGGTCATCAAGAGGATTTCGTGGAGCCTTTAAAATCTAAAAGAAAATATAATAATTGAGAAAATCAACTACAAGAACTGATTACTTGTCTGGAGAGGGACTATAAAAGCCACCAGTGGCCTAGTCAAGCATATCAATCTAATAGGCTCTTTCTTTGCTTTTGAAATGCTTTTCTGTAACTGTGATGAGAAAACAAGCTCCTCTTTACAGCTTCCCTTTCTTTCCTTCACTCACTCACATGGTTTTCTTTTGAGAAATGCTTTAAGTTACTCACAGAGGACAGCCGCTTCCCTCTGATGTGCTCTGTATTATCACTGGAGGGAAAAAAGGGGAAATGGGTATTAGGGCATAAACTTGAACAAAGATGTATTTCTTGAACAGTACTGCTATGTTTTTAAGGTTAATAAATAGATTTCTCCATTATTTTTACAAGTGTGAAATTAAATAAACAAGCTTGTTTGGAACAGGTCATTCATTCCAGCACTAGTTCCCAAGAATAAGCTTTGGAAAATTCAGCAGATTGCCCTCCAAACCCATGGTCAGTGAGTCTCCAGACAATCCACTGCTACGAAATTTCCTCAGAGCTTTCCTACACAAAATCAAAGAAACTCCCTGTTTTCCTTCTTCATAACAGAAAACACATTTCATTCAAGAGAAAACTGCAGGGATTAAAAAAAGTTGTGCCTCTAAATGATAGAATTTATACTACAATAAAATTCTTAGGTTTCAACTTACTTTTCCATGTTCAGGTCTGCATAAATCTTGTCCATTTCTGAAGGATGTGATTTTCCTATAAAATACAGTACTGAAATCTAAAAATATTAATGAACCTCAGTAAGAAAACTACATACAATGACAACAAGATACTAGCCTTAGATGCTATAATTTTTCTCTCCATCTTTCTCTGGTCACAGGAATACACTGAAGTTTAATAGGCCTCTCAAGTCCACGTTTTCTATTACATATCATATAATAAAACAACTGTGCTAACAGTTTAAATTTTACTATTTAGGCGTTCTTTAATTTAGAATTAAGATTCTGGTAGCTGTCGGAGGTAAACGTGATCAAACCTCATACAGTACAAAGTTTGCTAGTTTTCTGTGACACACAAGACAACTTTTCAGTCACTACTTCTCTCCCCACCCCAAGAATATCTTATGTCAATGCAAATAGCTCTCACTAGCACAGGAAACTACAACACTTATCAAAAGTTGCATAAGGGGATGAAATAAATTAACCCACACTGACAGGATGCCAGTGCTAACACAGACTTAATATTGCCCAACGTTTCATGTAAACCGCAACAAAATGCTGGCTTTGAATACCAGGTTAATAGTCGTCACAACTTCAGTCTCCCATGGACCTGACAAAGACCACCAAAAGAATGTACCACAGAATCAACACCATAACATCAACAGATGCGATTTTCTGTGCTATTTCCTAGATTTCAGTGACAATCTTCATCTACATGCATCCTTTCATCAATAACTACAGAAAGCATACTTACAGGAGAGCTATAAGCAATCTGACAGCATTTATCACATTACTTTAGTCTCCCCTTGCTAAATGTCAGTGGGCAATGTTGTAAGAGAAACCTAAGCAAGGATTAAGTGATTTGTAAAACTTACAATTAAGTTTTACAATTAGAAATAGAGAGATCTGCACAGAAGTGCTCAGCTTTTGCATTTCACAGAATCACAGGCCCTCAGGTCTGCAGGCACCTCTGGAGATCATGTAGTCCACCCCCCCTGCTCAAAGCTACAGCAGGTTGCTCAGGACATTGTCCATTCCAGGTCTGAGTATCTCCCAAGAGAAAACCCCACAGCCTCTCTGGACAACCTGTTCCATCTTCACTGCATTTTTCCCCTCTTATGCTTAAATAGAATTTCTTGTACTTCAGTTTGTGCCCACTGACTCTTGTTCCTTCACTAGACACAACTGAGAAGAGTCTGGCTCCCATCAGGTATTCATACACATTGATAATTCCCCTCTGATAAGCAACGTCCACTGCACTCCCCTTCTCCACCAAGGCAGCTGACTCATCGTAGGTGATTTAAACCACAAACTGACTCTTATTTTCTGACCTAAAACTAAGCCTTATGTAGGAAAAAGAAAGCTCTAGATTTAGCAAAATGCTAAATCACATAAATGCTATTGCATATTATTGGGCTATTGCTCACAAGGCAGAGCAGAGTTCGAATTATGGGGGAAGGGAAGAAGAACAATCTTTTCAGAAGTATCAGTTTGCTCAAAGACAATGTTCAAGCAGAGCAAGAGACAGCATGATGAGAAAACTTAACCAACAGATTTTTTTCCCAGTAAATTTCTGTTTGCTTAAATCGATAAAAAAGCACTATTTTGAAGACACCATTAAATGTGAAGGTATAACAAACAGCAGCCAGAGAAGTTGCCCAGGATGACACTGTACTTGTACACAGAAGCTGATTTGCTGAAACGAACTTTATTAACTTCTTGTTTTATTTTTCCAGAGTAATTCCTCTCTCCAAAGATGTAGCCGGCTTACGTTAGCACCAGTCAAAAGGGTAGCCTGGGAGGCCTGGCTCTCGGGGCCTGCGGATGGGAGGCCACCGAGCCCCGACGCTGCCTTCAGACGGGCATCCCCACACTGGCTCCCCAGCCAGCAGCCCGAGCGCGTCGCGCAGAACTGCTGCACTGGGTCAGACAAACACCGGATCCACCGGATCAGTTCAGCATCACAGAGAAGTGGCATGAAAGATGGCCACGCGTACAGGTGTCTACAGAAGAGCGAAAGAGCATGGCTATATAAAGCCCTGTTTAGTCTGCTAGAAGTCTGCTATTAGGAGGTCTATTAATCTGGAATTCACACCCCAATCAACACGCTCAGCAGTCATTCTCTAATCCTTCTTTGAATTTATTTACCTGTCTTTGACCTACAAGCATATGGCAGTGAGCTGAAATGCTTTGTTATTCTGTTGATGGAAAAGCATCTCCTTTTAGTCCTACGTTTGATAATTAAGGACCTCCCATTTCCACCCTGTGCACATAAAGAATCGTTCCATACATTCTTTTCAGTTCGTTCATGATCTTATAGATGCCCATCCAAGCCCTCCTCAGTCGTCCCCCTCTTTAAGGGTAGCAATCTACTTAGTCTCTCTTTACGGGTCCTTTCTGCTGTCACGGCGTTTCCCTCACGATCCCCTGCGGTGTTTGCTTTACCGCCCTGGCAGGGCTGACAGTCTGGGTGCGCTGTCCAGAGCAACCTCCAAACGCTGAATTAATTACACCTCATTATACCTTCGACCGCTCTTTTCCCAAGAGTGAACTCCCTCGCGCCGCCCAAGCCTGCATTTATCGGTCAGTTTATCCGGAGATTCCCCTCAGGCTTCCAGGCCCGCCCCGACCCCAGCCACCCCGGGTGAAATCTCCTCAGGCCCGGGCTGGCCGCCGCCCAGCCCTCTTCCCACCTCGCCCCTCGAGGCGCCAGGCGCGGAGGCCTGTCCTCCCAGCAGGACCGACCTTCTCCTCCCGCCCTTTGTCTGTCCTCCCCTCACCGGTCGTTACCACGCAGGATCCGCCCCAGCGACAGGCAACGGCCGTCGCCTCAGGCGCTCCCGCGCTCCCGCGGCCCGGCCTCTTCTCGCCCTCTCCCCGCCGGGACCCGCCCGCGGCCGCTCTCACCTCCTGCTCCGGACACAACCCTCACGCCTGCCGCCGGCGGGGCGCTTCCCGCTCCTCTCCGCCGCTGCTCGCCGGCCCCCCGGCTCCCATAAGGGCTGGGCGGCCGCCGCCGCTTCGCTATTCAAATCTAACCGCCGCCCTGACGCGCCTGCGCCCCGCGCCAAATCGCCGTCGTGACGACAGCAGAGCGGCGCTCTACGGCGGTCGCCGTACAACGTGGCGCCCCCCAGCGCTCCGTACAACATGGCGACCTCCATGGAAGCAGCCCGCTGCCTGCGGTGTCAGTATTTCCCCTCGCCAGCACGCCCCACGGCCGCAGCGATGAAGCTGGCGCGGCAGCAGCCGGCCCGCGCAGGGTTGCTCAGTCCCGGCGCCGTCGCCTCGCTCTGCATTGTGCCGACGATCGGCCGAGCTGCCAGCACCATTTCACAGAAGGAGAAGCGGGCGGGAGAGGATGGCAGGAGCTCTCGGCATCCTTTCTTATAGGCTAGGCGAGAAAAATGACTGTCACGACGAGGTGGCCGAGTGGTTAAGGCGATGGACTGCTAATCCATTGTGCTCTGCACGCGTGGGTTCGAATCCCATCCTCGTCGAAAAAAGAAACTTTTTCACTCCCTCCCGCTTTTTTTTTTTCCTTCTTCTTCCCCTCACTCTCGGGGGACCGAGGCGGCCGCTGCCCCCGGGGAGCTCCCGCCCGCCCTCCCGCGGCAGCCCGGAGGCGGTGTTCCGTGCCGCGGGGAAGGGCGTGAGGGGAGGCAGGGGCTGCGGGCGGGCCGCTCCTCGGGGGTAGGCTCCACGCAGGGCCTGCGTCCCACAGGGACACCCCTCAGGCTGCCGCCTTCCCGGCCTGATACTTTGGCCGTTATGGAAAGAGGGAGAAGCAAAGCTGCCGCCCAGGGCAGACGCCGTGGCGGTGCTGGGACGGCGTCCGCAGGACCCGCAGCCCCAGGTGCCTGGATCCCAGTGGGGCTGGGGGTAAATATTTGCAAGATGAGGGATTGAGGCAGCTCCAGCCAAACTGAGCCTGGCGCTCATTGAAAATTACGTCAAGGTTCGCTTTAGAAAAATAATTATTGCAGGCGGCCTCACTTTTCACGAAGCTATGACGATTTAAAAAGCATTAAGTGATTGTATTGAAGGGATAGAGGAAAGCTTTTCCTCTCTGCCTAATCCACCACTGGTTAGCTTTTAGAAAGCCTGGAAGTCGAAGTTCATGGAACACAGAGCTCCCCCGAGACCGCGCTGCTTCCCCGCTTAAAGGTGGGAAGGGGCCTCGCCCACGTCATTTGCTGTTAACAGCTCTGCGAGCCCTTCAGGTGTACGCTGCAGCGGTTTTAACGGCACTTAAAGCCTTGTGGAAATTAGATGATACTAAATCCTGCGCAGAGAGTAGCCAGATCATGACTCTCTAGCCGCACAAATGGGACTTGTAATGGACTAGTTAAAACGCAGCCGGAAAAAACGTGAAGACAGGCATCTTGGTGATGTTTTTAGGGGTTAACGCTGAGTCAATCCACCGCGAGAAGTGGGTAAGGCACAGCAAGGTTCCCACTGGGATTTGCCAAAAGCTGCCCATCCTCCTATTCCTTTGCTGTAGCATAAAAAGATGTATTGAAATACATCTGTACTAGAGAAAGGACTTCTTCAGGACCTACACTTTCTACACATCCTTTATGCCCACAGTCCCCCCACAACCAGGACACGGTATTTACCTCAGACCTAATCTTAGATGAGAATTTAGCACAAGACATCTCTAATAGTAACACTTTCCCTACTGCAAACCAGCAAATGCTGACTTCTTGTGTGTGTGTCTACAGCACACAGCTCTGAACTGAAAGAAAATGAAGTATCATGCAATCGGTGGTAGGCTCCTTGTGAAATCAACTTCAAATTTTCATTGTTCAAAGTGTCTTGAAAACAGAAGCCCCAGGGTTTCTTGACTAGCAAGGTATAATAATTAAAAGATGCTAACTGCAGTCATCATGCATAGCAAGAAGGAAAACTACAGCATTGAGCTCGTTCCTCATCCCGCCCTTCAGCCATCCAGTCTCCATCTACTGGCACAAGTCAGTAAAACACGTTTCAGGTGCTTATTTCTTGAGCAGAAAAAACCCCACCAAACCCCAAAAAAGCCCCAGACAAACCCCCCAGCCCCTGGGACAGCTCAAAGTCTAATTTAAAATTGTTACCCCTAATCTACTACCTTTCCCTTGTGTCTAAAGATAGACACCCTTATTTATAGACCGAAGGTGCCCAAGTTTCGTTTAACAGTTACATGAAATATGTATTTCAGTGCATGAAAATCTGGATGACACTCATTTTTAGTGTCACCTCTCAAACACAGGGGACCTTTTATCTCCCATGTTTAACAACGTGCCTGTAGCTAAGTATTAGACCTGGCCTTAATACATGATGGCAGGAAAAAAAAAAAACCCACCACCATATCTGTGGTTAAATCAGAATCATGAGAGACCCTTGGCAGGATGTGGAAGAGCAAAGCTCAAGCCTGAGTAAGCTTTTATGGAAACATTCAACACATCAGGCGGATGATCCAGAAGAAAAAGTCACTTGTCTACTTTGAGCAATTGGAAGAAGCAAGCACTGGTTTATTCTGGTTTATGCAAGTCCTGATCGTGGTAACATCATCAAGTGATTCCAGGAGCCTCCCTTCCTCCTTGGCAAGTCATTCCTGCGGGCCTGGCAACCCTTAGGTCCCCAGCATCCCACTCATGGACACCTGTGAAGCAGGGAGTTCTCCAGTAGCCGGTGTGAAATGGGCAAACTGGTAATAAAAGACTTGCATGAAAACCACATCTTGGGGGGCTGAGAAACAGCTAGAGCTCCCTAGAGCACAGCACGACAAGGAGAGATCACCTGAGGCAGGACCACGCTGCAGCAAGGCTGTTGCCACAGATAGTGAATAGTATCAGGTCCTCTGGATTCCTTTCTTCACCTTTGAAAAAGGCTTTTTTAGTATTTTAGAAATGTAGAACGCTGTGCATGTGCCCTGTGTAGGAATGGGTGTGGAGAGAGGTGGATATGGAGTGACAGGGCTAGAAACCACTGTCTGCAAACAGTCCTGAAACGGCACAGGTCTTCCCAGATAAAGGTTTTGATTGTCTGCAGCAGTCACTGGAGCTGGTTGTTACCACTGGTGACACATATGGAAAAGGGGAAAAAAAAAAAAGATAAAAAAGAAACCAAGACAGCAGAATTATTAGAATAACCCTCGCAGAGGCCAGGAAACGACCATATAAACACTGAAGAAGATGAACTATAGTGATATTTATCATCCTGGAAACATATTAATATAAAAAGTATTAAGTCTTCTGGTTCATAAAACAGTTTTTTTCTTTAAAGTTGATTGTCACACTGAAATGATATTAAAAACAATTCCACACCAATCGGAAACAACCTGCCTATAGTACAGTATAAAAAAAAAATTAGAAGTTGGCAGACTGACCTCTAGCTTGGATTTCTGCTCAAGTATGAAGATGTTTTTAATGAGGCATAAGGGATAGAGATCAACAGGTTCTCAGAAGAGAAGCCAGATGTTATTGAGATGGCAGAAGATACATCACAGGGGAGGTAGCAGAACGGAACAGCAAAATCTACTAAATCAGTCTTCTTAGAAGTCTCATAAAGACAAAATTTGGGGACTAGTACCTCCAAAAGTAGGTCAAATATAAAGAGATCAGTCCCTAGAGTTACTAATTTTAAATTAAGTCATTGTTTGAATGAATACTGAAAGAGCAATTTCAAAGCAAAGCCTACCTTACTGCAAACAGTAAGCAGAAAATGGATCAGCTTCACAGTCCTCGGATTTTACCTCACGGTGTTTCCAGTGCTAACATTTGAGCTTTAAAATCAGTCTGACAATAAAATACAGTAAAAATAGTTTTGTGTATGACATAACATCCAGCATACTGAACAACACTCCACCAGCTCTTATTGTAAGATACAAGAACACAGCAGGCCAGCAGAAAAATCAGTTGCTGACTTTTAAGTGCATGCACTTAATTATCTGTGTGGGTAATCAACAGCAGACTCAGAATAGGTTGAGGTGAAAGGCAAAGCTGCCCGTGCCAAGCGATGTTTGTTGCCCTGAAGTGCTAGTTCACTAAAAGGCGACATAGGTCTAGTGTTGTAGCCCTGTATTCCTGCTCATCTTTTACAGTGCCCGTCAGCAGTCAGGACAGTCCTCCAGCCCCAACAATCCTTCCCACCCCATCTCAAGGCACGAGCAGTTTGTCCACCTCAACCACATTGAAAAGTGTACATCTTAGGTTTTTCCTGGCCAGCAACATCCATAGGTGTCAGATGTCCTTGGTCATTCCTCCCAGTCCTCCATTGCCCACTCAGGCATCTTGGAGCAATACTCAAACTCTGTTCCCTTATAGCGCAAGGCATGTAGGTACATCACCAGCTCCTTGGGGGACGGGTCCCGCCTTGTAATTTTACACTCCATGCATAAAGGGTCCTTCTCTTCTGAACTCTTTTCTCCTGTTTGCCCATCCTGTTTCTCACATGAACAGAGTTCTTTATTTTTTTCAAGCATTTCCAGGTTGGTATCAGAGTTCAGTGGACAAGCTGTTATGTCATTTTTCTCAGAATCCTTAGTGTCCTCAGCAGGGCAGGAGTTCTCATTTATAGGATCAGCCTGTGCAGACTTTGTGCAGTCACTTGAACTACCACAGTCTTTATCTTCAGCACTGGAGTTCAAGTCCTCCTCCGAAATACCCAAGATATCCAGGCTCTGTTTGGAACGATGCTCCTCTACCAGCGCCTTAAGGAGTTCTTCATCTGTTTTATCTATCTTGCCACCTTTTCCCCTATCAGGGCCCCAAGCTTCCATATTATAGATGGGGTCATTGACAATAGGATGCCCCAAATACTGCAAATGGACACGGATCTGGTGCGTGCGGCCAGTACGTGGAAGACACTTGACTACGCTGGTCTTGCCGTTGTAACTGAGTCTGTGGAAGATGGTTTTGCAGAATTTCCCTTTGGGGTCCACACGGCACACTCCCACTTTGTAAGAAACAACCAGGATGGGCTCTTCACAGACCACTTCGTGTTCTGGAAACTCCCCCACCACACGGCAGACATACTCCTTTTCCAGCTATGGGGAGACACAAGAGTAACCCTCAGAAAACAGAACAGAAAACTGTCTCTGTCCTGATTACACCTGAGTCTCACCCTAGCTACTCCTCTCTCTCTTCAATGCAATACATTTGTAGGCAACAAACTGCCCAAATTTTATTACAACTGAACAAGAAAAGGGAAAAAAAACCCCAACCCAGCTATTTAAAGCCACATTTCTCCCATGCTTTCTCCAACAAGTTGGGAAATCAAGAATGCAAGGGCCTGGCCTATTTTCCTCATATTACATTCAAGAGCCATCTCTCGGTGACCTTTGGTTTACGGACTTGAAGCAAATCCTGAAGCTAGTATCTTACAGCTACAGTTCTGTTTGGGTCAAGAGCCACTGGAAAAGTGAGAAAAAACTTCTACAACTTTTGAAACTGAGAAAGTATTAGATGACTGACATGATTCTACTTGCAAATAAAATTGCTAACTAGTTTGCACAATCCCAGTCAGCTTGCACAGTCCCTTAGGGAAGGGGATCCCTTTCAATCTAGTATCGCCAAAATCAATTACAATTTTTACTCAGTCTTTGCCTCTTGATGCTTGAAGCTTTCATGCTTAATACAATAAGAACAATAAGGTGACCACAAGCTGTTCTGGGAACTTGTGCTCGTTTAAGACCAAAAATTTAGCTGACTTTGGATCTAACTTGTTTCAAGAATACTACCATGCAAGAGACTCCAAAAAATACTGCAGCCCTTAGCTCTCACCTGTCTCTCCCGAACCTGCTCATCGATCCTCTTGGATACCTCTATGGTCTTGGCAAACATAAGTACTCCTGAGGTCATGCGATCGAGTCGGTGAATGGTATGCAACTCCTTCAGATCATGCTCTTTGCCTAGGATGAAGATGACTGTGTTGTGACGAAACCTGCCGCAGGGATGTACTGGCAAAGAGGAGGGTTTGTCCACAACCACCACCTCATCGTTCTCCACCAAGATCTGGATAGGCTGGGCAGTGACCGGCGGCTCATGGCGATGCACTGTATTCCTGAGGAAATCATTATTCTGCAAGAAACAGACAATTAGTATGAAAAGCCTGCAAAACCACCCCATCTCACCACACGCAATGGGGGCTTGATATTGCAGGGCGGAAAAATGAAAGCCCCTTTGTCCTGAAACCCAGGATGGAGGACAACTCTGCTCATCAATGCTCAATGGCTCACTTGGGCCCCTCGCTACAAGGGCATTGAGTTTCTGGAGTGTGTCCAGAGAAGGACAACAAAGCTGGTGAGGGGTCTGGGGAACAAATCTGATGAGGAGCAGCTGAAAGAACTGGGGTTGTTTAGTTTGGAGAAGAGGAGGCTGAGGGGAGACCTCATCACTCCCTACAACTACCTGAAAGGGGGTTGGGGGGTTGTAGCGAAGTCAGCATTGGTCTCTTCTCCCAAGTAACTAGTGATAGAATGAGAGAAAATGGTTGCACCAGGGGAGGTTTAGATTGGATATTAGGAAAAATTTCTTTACTGAGAGAGTGGTCAAGCATCGGAACAGGCTGCCCAGGGAGGTGGTGCAGTCATCATCCCTGGAGGTGCTCAAAAAACACGTAGCTGTGGCAATTCGGGACATGGTTTAGTGGGCATGGGGGTGTGGGGTTGACGGTTGGACCTGATGATCTCAAAGGTCTTTTGCAACCTTAATAATTCTATGATTGATTCAAATTCGTAAGGTGTCTCAGGTGGTATCTGCATGCCTCACACGTTCACTGGGGGCTGTGCAAGGAGCTCTGGGGCACGATGTCTCCGTGTGGCTGGCCAGAAGAGCAGGATCTCTGACTCCACAGGGGTAAGAATTCCATGGGAGACCAGATTCCCTTTAAACACCGCAGACAGCACCACCGCGGGGTTACTGCACCACGCTGGTGACCACCAGGCTGATGCTTATCGCTCCAGCCCAGCTGTGCTCTCCCACGTCAGGTTACCGGCCTGCCACACCACTCCGACTGCCAGGACGCCTCCGGGAGCACCCAGTCGCGGCGGAACGGGGCCCGGGGCTGGGGGGGGTGCCCACCTTGAGCACGATGTCCAGATCGCGCACGGGCTCCTCGTTGAGGCGGAGGCGGCCGGCGCGGGCGGCGGCGCGGTAGTAGGCGAGGGGCTGGGCGCGGAACTCGGTGCTGAAGACGTGGAGGAGGCTGCGGCCCACCCAGCGGCCCTTGCAGTAGGTGCGGAAGTCGAAGTAGTAGGGCCGCACCTTGCGCAGCCCTCCCTCGAAGTAGTAGGAGGTCTCGGCGAAGTGTGCCGCTCCGAAGCTCACCCCCGTGCTCAGCTTCCGCGGCGGCGGCACGTAGCGCTCCCCGGCCGCCAGCCGCCGCTTCTTAGGCGCCGGCGCCGTTTCCCCCTTGTCCCCGGGGCCCGGCTCCGCCATGCCACCGCCGCCGCGGGTAAGGAGCGGGCGCAGCGGCCGGGCCCCACTCCGCGCCACTGAGCGCAGCCGCGCTGCCCACACGGCCCCGGCGCGGCGCCTGCCGGGCGGCGCATGGCGTGACGCCGCGCGGCTCGGCCAACGGCCGCCAGGCCACGCCCCCCCGCGCAGGCGCAGCGGTCGCCTCTCCTCTTCCCGCCTCCTCCCCCCCTCCCCCCCGCAATCGCCTCAGGCGAGGGCTCGGCGCGGGAAGGAGGCGGCGGCAGCGCCGAGCGGGCAGGCCCTTAGGCACCGCGACCGCACCGGCACGACGGGGCAGCCTCGCCCTTATAACCGCTCCAGAAGAGACCCTGAAGTCCCACGGCGGCCCACCCGCCGCTCTTAAATCTCCCAATTCAGCCAAGCGCCCGCCGCATCAGGGAAAAGCCGAGAGGCCGGGATTTTTTTAAACCCCAAAACTCCGTGTTGCCACGAGAGAAATTCAATTAGTTGATGCAAGACAGGAACAGAACATGCTGTCATAATTAAACTTTGACAAATCAGGGTAGACTGCTGCTCTGAAACAGTAATTGCATCTTACTTTCTTCAAGCATTATGTAGAGTAGTCAATATTAAGGAGTATTTTTAGTGCAGGTTTAAGTATTCCTGTTGGCTTTTGGAATTCTCTGTGACTAGAGGTTATCTACAGCTTATCAGAGAGGACAGCTGGGCTCATCTGGACCCACTCACTGTCTGAACCACGCACGGCCTCCGAGAGCCTCCCCTGGCTCTGCCGCTGGAGAAACACCCTCTTCTCCATCCCTCTGTAACCAGCTCTGCAAAAAGCAGAACGGGCCTTCGCAAGCACATCCACTGATAAAGCCTCCCTTCAAAAAGCAAAACATACAGACCAGCTACAGTCATAAGTCCCATTCATGAGCTTTCTGAGGTGACCTTAGAGATATCCATCCATCAGAATTCATCCCTGAGGCAAAGGAAAAACCAACAGTTACTATTCGTGGCCTTCAGTTCAGCAACAGAATCAACATGGCTACAGTGTTTATGAAAGTGCACAGGCTCCAAAACAAGAAAAAAGAAAAGCTCGAGTCCTCAGTCTGCAAGGCCTATCTAACAGAAAGCACACCCTGCTCTCCTGCTGTGCCTTACCACAGCCAAGCCTCTTTCTTCTCTTTTACAAACAGCACTTGCTAGGAATCCAGGACTCTGTCAGTAAAGCCAGCAGTCAGGGCGAGCAAGCTCACAGGGACAGCTGTGAGGAAGAAACGTTCCTCAAGGGAGGGCAAATTTTTACCGAGGCCACTGCTTTTCCTTATCTGTCAGAGGAACGTAGATCACGCCCATCAGTTGCGTTTCAATGATCTGCCCGTCGCTGGTTTTGTCGTACTGCATCAGAACTTGGTTTGCACCTTCGGGACCAACAGGCAGTATTAACCGACCTCCTGGCTTCAATTCATTCAGCAGCTGGCAAGCAGAGAAAATTGGCATCAGCAGAGCCAAAAAGAGACAACAGAAATAAGCCATGCTGTGAAGGTCATGACACCTTCAAAAGCAGTCTTGCCAGCTCAATATAAAACAGGCAGAAAAAGAAGAGCCCAGTGGTTCTGTAATTATTATTTTTTTCACAGATGCAGGCAGCCCACAGCAACAGACATCCAGCATGATAACTCTTACCTCCTTTGGTACAGTTGCTGCTGCTGCTCCAACATGAATGGCATCATAAGGAGCCTCTTCAGGGTATCCCTGCCTGCCATCTCCAACTACAGCAGGAAAAAGCATGCAGAAAAGACTTAAGTTCTGATAACTCCACACAAAAAATAATTCTTCCTAGAGACTTTCAGTTGAAATCTAGATGATGAAAACTTTTGTAACAGGATTGTGATGGGAATTTTAATTTTGTTGGTTTACTTTTTAAAAATGGGGAGAGATTTCTGGAACTGAGCCATGCTAGAAGGAACAGTCAAAGCCAGGAAGGCCTTTCAATAACGCAGTGACTCTGTGCAGACTCAAGATTCCAGACACAGAAAGAGCTGACTCAAGTTATCACCCCCAAAACCACAGCAGCGTGTGCAGATCCATTCAAATAAACTAAACCCCAGATGTGGCACGACCACACTCCTCTGAGGAGCATCTCCTACTGCATTAAGATAGTCACTGCACACTTGGGAGTAATGTGTACGATAAGACTGCCTGTAACATTAAATACTACTTGTTTACATGGTAGTGTGCAGGTCAGTATGGCACAGTGTTTACTTAGCTAGTGGTTTCCGGCAACACCATGGCAAGCATCAGCACAAACTGGAAGAGCTGCTTTGAGAAGCAGAGCTCTGAGGCAGCCAGAGCTAACGCATGTTCACAGGAGAGAACAAGCATCAGGACTCCAGAGAGCTCACCCACAAGCTTTACACGGCCAGAGCTCAGCAAAGCTGGATCGTCTTCTTGGACATTTCTGATGGATTCATGTACCAACTCTTTAATGTGCTCTACACCCACAGCTTTCCCTGTTGGACCCATCTAAAAAGAAAAACAGCAGACAAACACCTATATATCTCCTATATGATAAAGATGTATTTTAGAGGGCAAGTTACTGTGGGGATTGGAGAATTTCCAGGAAGAAACTTAAAAGCAGAGTTTCTGAACAGGAGGTGCAAATATGCTTTCTGGTTGGTTTTAAGGCTAAGTAGTCCCCAATTGTATTAGCTACTCGAGGGATACACAGACACTGCCTACAGGGATTCCTAGTAATTCTTAATTTCCAAAGAAATAATTATATTTGGTAGAATTAGCAGCATCTGTGGCAGGGCCAGTTCTTGACTAACTGACCTCCTGAGAAAAGTAACTTGACCAGCTTTCTAGCACTTCACAGAAAGTAATTTCAGGAGTTTAGAAAACAATAAAACAGACTGTGCCTACTTAAGAAACAAATGAAAAAGAACCTGCAATGGGCTTGCACAGTAGATGAACACACTCCTCTCGATCTGAACTGGATTAACATACAAAACATCTCATGGCAGATCCAGCATCCATTGAGATTCCAAAAATGATTGTATTTCTTTTTACTACAAGCTGGTCTGGGAAGAGCTCACCCCTTTCTCCCACCTCTTCTTCTCCCTGCAAAAAGCATATGCCAGCTATGGCAAGCTGCCTGTCCTGATGCATTTTACTAGCTAGAACTGGAGTCCTGTGAGCTCACCATCCTGGCAAAGCAAGCTGTAAGATATCCACTTCCAGATCCAACATCCAGCGCTTTTGCACCTTCCACAAGCTGATCCTTTAGCAATTCCAGTGCATGGGCATGCTGGGTGGACAAGAAGAACGAGAAGGTGTGAAACATCCCATTTTAGTTTCCTCTCCTAAAACTTTTTCTTGTCCTAAGCATTATCTTCTCTGATCTAAACACAGTACACCTGGGATTTTGTCTGACATGCAGAGTGAAATTCAAGTGTTTGATCTGGAAGATCTTTTTGCAGAACAGCATTTAGGAAGAGGTTCAATAATAAAATGTGAAGCAGCAGGAAAAAAGGTCTCGTGCAAAAAACAGACAACGTTAGCGGTTAGCCTCAGTTGCACAGAATTCCTGTCTAAGCAACTTAAAGCCTACAGGGCAAACTCTTCTTAAAAGGCAAAAAGCTTCACATATACAGTGCCTAAAGAAACAAGCATGATAATCATATCCAGGGGATCTGTTCCACCTTTCTACTTTATTATTTAGGAAAAAGAAAAAATAAAATAAAAAACAGAAAACAAAGAATTTCCTCCATTTCTGTTAAAAGTGGAAAGTTTCATCTTACCATATGCGGTGCGCTGATTGTGGCCTTGTATCCTAAAAGGAAACGAGTGACAAAAGTTATGTGATAAAGAAATTACAAATAAAATTACCAATGCGAACAGTTCTTTTTTCTCCCCCACTTTTCCCTAGAAATATGAGAACACTCTTTTGCCGCATTAAAGTGCTTCCCTGACTTAAAATCTCCTCCTGCAGGGTTACTAAGGAGCGCAAGATGGCTGCACAGTGCTGCAGTTCCCAAGCGTTCCAGTCCCCAGCTCATTCACCGAAACGCTCTGCAGCTCTCGCAGCCTGCGCCCGCTTCCACTCCCTAAGCAGGACTCAGAGCAATCAGCAGACATTTTGAACGCGGAAAAGCTGTATTGTTCTTTCCTCTGGACCCCATCCCACAGCTGAAACGTGGATGGAATTTCTCTGCCTGACCTACCATAAAACTCAGCCACTGCTCTGGGGGAAGGGCACCTAGCATGGAGAACCTGGACCTGCCAAGCCATCTCATGCCGTGACAAGCACAGTCAACGTACATACCGTAACAGTGGTGGTACTTTGCCTTAAGTTACTCACCGATAGATTGAGGAGAATCCATGTATGGAAAATATTTGATGTAGTGACCTCTGTCAGTAGCCAACAGCACGTCAAAGACTCGCTGGGATTTAATTATCCCCTTTTCTGGAAGAAGGAGGAAAACAGAGAAAGAAAGGACTTAAATCCTGAGTCCTGCAGCAAGAAGAGACTTGGAAGAGGGGAGTACAGTTCAGGGAGTTAGTGGAACTGGGAGGATTCAACCTGCAGAATCTGAGAATGGACAGAGAACAAAACCACGGATGGAAGTACATTCTTTTTAGTTTCTGCTACATCAAATGAAATCACGTTATAGTCCCAGCCATCAGCCCAGTCTCTCTCAGAGGATGGTGACTTACACCTACAATGTTTCTGGGGCTGCCAAACGTAATGAAAGATAAATAGAATCACACTTTCACTCCTGCAAGCGGATACTCCAGTTCAGGTTTCAGGAGCACTGGCACAGTGAGTAAGCTAAAGTTATGAGCGATAGCTGCAGAAACATTCAACATCCCTTCACACCCCCTCCTGCAGGGGAAAATCAAAGCTATTTTTAAACGCGTTCCAGAGTGCAGCGGTAGCACCAAGCGCTACTCCAGTCCCAGGGCATTTCACTGGAGGTGAAGCGCAGGCTGCCAAGAAGCTCAGCATCTACAGGCTCAGAGCAATGTCACTTTGTGCAGCGTTTTAGGTAGTGTCACGCACTTAGCACTCCAGAGGAGTGGAAGGAAGGCCCTGGATAGTCTTTCCTGCCACTTCTGGCATAACATCTTGTTTCCAATTATAAATAGAACAAGTTCAGACTGGGACAAATGCTGAACTTCAGGCAACAGTAACTCCATTTCAGAATGAACAGCACCACAACGTATCACTACGTAACACTAAACATCCTCACCCAGAAGCGCCAACAGATTCTATCGGCAGCTTTGGGATGTGCTCTGGACAGGAGCCTGCACCGGTACTCACTGTAGAGGTTGTTGACTAGCTCAGGGTGTGTCTTTCCGCTTGAAGTCCAGGCCATCGTCCTGGCGAAGAGCAGCCCCATGAGTGCAAGCACGGTGCAGGGCAGTGGGCAGCTCATCCCACGGAGACGGACGGCAGCCTGCTGAGAGAGGGAATTCAAAACCCGCCGTGTGACAGGCACCCCAAAACTGCATCCTTCCTCATTGTAATGCGATCCTGCACTTCCTATACTATTCAAAATACGACCGAGTTGGTACATGACATAGGACAGATGCTCAGCCTCAGGGAATCAACATCATTACCTTGATTATGGCAAGAGCTGTAAGAAATAGTTACCGGCCAGCTGCTGTTCTCCACATTAAAATGACAAATCACACTTAAAGCAGCTGCTTCACACTGAGCTCTCGAAAACCCCGTTACGGGCTGGGTGGTGGGGCAGGAACGAAGCCCGTTACCGCTAGGACCTCCCAGCAGGCGATGGCAGGCTGCCCGGTTAAGCCAGCGCTGCTGCCGTGCAGGCCCGGGAGACACCGGCTAAGGGCGAGCCGCCGGGAGGGGACAAGGCCTGCGCCCCGGCGGGGAGAAGGGCGGCACACCTCTTCGGAAAGGCCGCCGCAGAGCCGGAGCTGGCAAAGCCGCCGCCGCCGGCGGGAGCGCACCCCGGGCACCGGAGCCAGAAGACCTCCCCCCTCCCGGGGCAGACGGCTTCCTACCCGGCGCGGCCGGCACCCGGCGGCCGCCGCCTTGCTGGGGAAAGCGGGGCCGAGAGGGCACAGCCCCCGTCCCGGAGCAGGTCCCAGGCCACACCCTCCCCGCCAGGGGCCCACAGCCACAGCGGCCCCTCCGAGCCGGTACCGGCGCTCACGGCGCAGCCGCACTAGGCCCCCAGCGGCCCGTTGCCAGGTGTTAACGGCTCACTCCCCGCCTCCGCCTAGGAAAACTTCCGCCCTTTGCCAAGATGGCGCCGGAGCAGATTCCGTTTCCTGTACGTATGGCGCCGATTCCCCGCCCTCCACTTGGCGGCGGGCTAATAGGCGCGCTCCCGCCGCCGGGAGTGCGCGGCGATTGGCTAGACTCGGACGCCAATCGACGCGCGGTGAGAAGCCGTTGCGGCTTTCTGTGTTTACGGTGGGGGCGGTTGCAGCCGTGGCCGAGGCGGGTGTGGGGGCGGCAGCTGGAGCCGACCCTCCGTGTCCCCGGGGAGCGGTGGTGACAGGGCCCTCCCGGGGGGGGGGGCGCCGTGCCGGTGGGGGAGCGCGGCCTGCCGGGCCCCTCAGGCCCCGGGGGGTTCGCTGGGTGTAAACGCGGCATGCCAGAGCGTATCGTCGCTCTCTGGAGGGAGGCCACGCTTCGCCGGTCCCCGGGAATGCGACTTGGGCAGAGGGGAGGCCTGGGAGAGAGGGTTTTCTGCTCGATATTAGTCTTTTAATTCCCTCCACCTCAGGACTTCAGGATGAGAATGATTGAGAGTGTTGACTCCGTGGTCAGCAGGTCCAGCGAAGACCTCTGGGCTGAGATCTGTTCGTGTCTGCCACGTCCCGACCAGAAAGATGCTAGCGATGCTTTTACAGACTCCTTCATGGATTCCTATGCCGACGGAGGAAGCCAGCGTGGTGGATCAGATGGCTCTTCCCAAACAAATCTGAAGCCCTGGGCACCCCTGAATGATTCAGAGGTGTATTTAGCATCCCTAGGTGAGTGTCTGGTAATGCTTTGATTTCTCTGTTTCCTTAGGTGCTTGATGACAGCTATGGCTCAGCATATGTGGCTGAGGTGATGGTGCTCACAGCTCTGGTTGGAAAGATGTCTTGCAACTATTTAATAGAGCATCTGACTAATTTACCACAAGTGCATTAGTGGAAATGAGGAGCACAGTCATAGCTTCTTCAGCTATGCCACAGAAAGGAACTTTTTATCAAGTGCAAACCAAAGAATTGTTTTCTTTCCCCCAAAATAAGTGGGGTCAGGACACTGCTGTTTTTACTCCTAAGAGCCTCTAGTTGCACTGTAATTGACTTGGGTGGGGAAAAGCTCATTACAGAGCCTATGTGTTTTTGTGTTACCAGTATCTGTCTCATTCTTTTTGTGGCATTTCGGGAGATGCATCTGAGTGGAAAGAGAAAAGTGAAATTTCTTTCTGTGGCCTGTTTTCTGGTTGGAGGAGAGTGGGACAGGTATGGGAAAGAAAGCTCTGAAGCTTTCCCTAATCATGCCTGCTAGAATCTGTATCTTAAGATGACAGATCATGCAGATCATCTTTGTGCGATTGCTTCTCTTGATTCCTGCATAATCTGTAGAAGCCACAAATTGATTGTGAACAGTGTAACAGCTGATAGAAACACTTGATATGGGGGATGATAAGGTTACCAGTAGTGGAGCTAACATCCTAGCACAGCTAAGCGCTGCAGTCTTTAGCTCTAAGTCTTTGGCTCTAAAGGCCAAGGAATTTGTCAGCCTGTTTTATGTATTTCCTACTCCCTTCAGAGGCCTCATTGAACAGCAGCATTCAACCCCAGGATGGATGCTCCTGTTGCCTGTGAGGAGGACGCTTGGGGTTCCCCCGCTCTCCAGCAGTGGGACTGCTGCTTCCTGCACTCATAGCAAAATATTCCACATTTATTGCTCTTCTTTCCCCCTTCCTTCCCTCCTCTGGAGTTATTTTTATCTTGGGTCAGTTTGTAACCTGGTTTGCAGTGCAGCCACGCACATAGTTGTCTTGGCTTGTGTAGGAAGCTGCATGCAGAAACAGTCCAGGAGGAATGGGTGGCAGAAGTGGCTTTTTAAGCTTTTATTTCTGCTAGAGCTTCCGTCTTGCTTTAGACGGTTATTTCACGGCACACTACGTAGAGCTCTTAGGATCAGATCAAGGGTGCTACAGCAACAAGACACAAATTGCTCTTCTGGTATTAATTAGTACTGCAGTTCCAACTTGTTCAGAAAATACCAGTGGATTAATTTTTACAAGCAGGCGTCAGACTAGATCTGTGTCTGTTTTCTCACAGCCAGGATGAAAGCATAACACTAGCACAAAGTTTCTCTTATATATTCTGGCTAAGTCAACAGAAATATAAACCTGCTCTAAGTTTCTACCTGGCCAGGATTAGCAATTATGAAATCATAGCATCAGCCTGGCAGTATGTTTAGACAGCTATGATAATTCAGATCTTCTGAATTGCTACGGCCAGAGACTTTTGGTGACAGCTCCATTCTGCGACACAAGACAACCTCCAAAAAGCTCAGCAGGTGGGGCCACAGTGTTGTGAACTAGCCCAATTCAACTAATGATGGTATGCTTTTCAGTATAAAGTGTGATTACAAGTCAATACCTGATCCAGTTTAAGGAGGAAACCATTATAATAGGATTTTGTGACCAGAGGAATTAATGAAATTTGCTTTCTTGTAGCTTTGTGTAGTGGATTACCCTGTATCTGGTAAGGAGGCGCTTTTCATCGTCCCCTATGGCTGAGAAACTCACAATATCCCATTCTATTGCGAGATATCCAACGAGTAATACTGCTGCACTCGCATATTTTACCTCAGTTTGGGCATTATTTGGATTTGCACTACAATTAGTGTGATTTATATTCCATGCCAGTTTGCATGGAAATTGTGGGAACTTTAATGCCTGTGAGATCTGAACCCTCCTGTGTGATTTCTTGGAAACTGAACAGTAAGTGTGAAAGTTACTAAAACTCACAAATGGGCAGAATTAACTGATTGCATAAACCTTATTTCCTTCAGAAGCATCACCTAAAAAAATATCTTGTATACATGCAAGAAATACGGCCATGCTGCCTTGAAGTACGGGGGGGAAATTACTTTTAAAATATGACTTAGTCTTGAAAAGTTAACTTAATTTTTTTGATACAGAAGTCCAGATACTTCTTTTCTTCCATTTCGGAAAAACGTAATGAATATAATAAAGACCCCTCTGTTGTCTCTTCACAGAGAGAAGACTGATGAGAATTAAGGGCTTGTCTCAGGAGGTGACCTCTAAGGATATGCTACGCACTCTCTCCCAGGCTAAGAAGGAATGCTGGGACAGGTTCCTGCAGGAGAAGTTTGAGTCTGAATTTTATGTAGAGGGACATGACTCTGATGAGAGGTAATAAGCAAGTCAATGAGAAGGGATTACCACTTACCGTATTCGCAAACAGACTTTAAAACTAAAATAAGGTTTTGTCAGGACTTGCGATAGGGCTTTGTAACAAAAATAACATCTCATTGCAACTTGGTAAGGCTGCCACGGGCATTCTGAAACAGTTTGAAAATGACCATTTGCATCGTACTAGAGGGACACGCTCTGAGCATGCAGGGTTTGAACTTTCAATGCTGTTCACTGATTTTTGTATCCCTCGGGCTGGGGTGATCCAGCATGGAGACGACTGGAACCTACTTGATAATTTCCATTGTCACATTTGGAGTGGGGAAGGAGTGAAGTGGAGGGGATGTATAATGTGTCTCAGCTTACTTTTTTTAATGCTTAACTTTAAAAGTGAACCCCAGGCTATTCCTTACATCTTTGTAAGGGCCCAGTTAAGTACTGCTTCAGACACAAGTGGGATTTGAAGTTCTTCACAGGGTTGATACCAGTCCCAAGATCAGATTTCCTCAAGTGGCTCTCCCTTCCGTGTCTCTCATAATGCTGCTGCTCTCTCACCCATTACCCTTTTCAGATGATGTAGGAGTTAAGATGAGAGTCCTTTTCTTTAGGAATCATCTCACATTCCCAATCACTTATAATGCTCCCCATATTTTTCCTTTCTGAGCTGACATTTTTCATTATTGCTTCTAGCTGAAAAGAAGATTATTTTTCTCCCTTGAAGAAAATCTACTTAAGCTAGTTTGGGAGTTTAAGTATGAAAAATAATCTATGTTTATAAGGAGTTTGTAGATTCTTTCTTTGACCAGTTAACTTCAGTGTGATTTATAGTTAAAAAGAATCTTTGTAGACGTGTGTGCTCTTTCTACTCTGTTTTTAAAGGCTGGAGATGTTAGCCATGAAAGAATTGTCCTCCCTAGAATTTAACTATGAAGTTAGAGGTCACTCCCAAATGGTGACGAAGTATTTGATTCTCACCCACCAACATAATTAAACAAGACTTAACTTTTAAGCACCCAGGTAATTTCGGGGACATTCTGAAATTCTGCTCTTGTGAAAGAGCAAGAGTGAGTTAATTTTGTTGTGGCAGTGTTGAATTACTTGAATCACCCTTCTAGGAGATGAGCATAGGCACAGACACATTTAAGAATTATAATATTAAACTTTTAGGGTTATAGCCAGCATTTGAACAGAGACAAGAGTAGGTCTGTTCTGGTCAGACCAGTTATTGTGAAAGAAGTTGTAAGACAGTAATTATGCTAGTATATATTTATAAACATCTATAGAATCCATAGTATGGTTAGCATTCTATTATGTACACATACTGCCTTTTTCTTCTTTAATCTTTTGGTGTTATTAATGGTCACATATTTTTATATGTGTCTCCTGTTTTGGTTTTGTTCCCCTCCCTTCCCCCCATGTTTTCTAATCTTCATCACAATTAGGCAGTTGTGGGTTTAGTTAGTTTGTTTTGTTTTAACACTAGTTTTCTTATTTCCAGCCCAGAAAGCTGGAAATGGAATTGTAGTCTTTGGCTACAGAGACAGACTGGTACTTCAGGAATGTATAAAGGTTGATGCACCTGCTAAGGATTCTTTTTATTGAGAAAAATCAGAGCGTAAAGCTTTTCTAACCATAACTGGAAAAGCCCAACTACAACAGAATGTCATTGCAGAACGAAAGACTCTGCTTGCTCCTCTGGCACATGAATCAGTCTCATGATAGACCTTATCTGTGGCAATAGAAATACCTACAGAGGTGAAAGGAATATATATGGAGGAGTTTCCTAATGCTTTTTTCATACATTCCTGTAAGGCTTTGTTATTCTCTTGTTTCACTTTGTCTTTGCTTTCTCTCAGCACGCTAGAACATCTAAAGCGATGGCTGCATCCTGACAAAGTGGCAATCAATACCGAGGAGGTGCAGTACCTCATCCCTCCAGAATCTCAGCCAGAGAAGCAGGAGACTGAGGAAGAACCTCCAGCCGCAGAGCAGTGATATATGCACCGACCATGCCACAGAGCTGCCTCTTGTCTGAACCCTGATGAAGTTGTACCCAGCGGTTGGAATAAGGGGGGGGGGGGGGGCGGGGAGCAAAAGTGCCAATTATCAGTCATTTAAAAAAACAAACAAAAAAAAACTCACCAAAAAAAATCCAGCTCTGGACCTCTAGAGGTAGTGACTGAGTGACTGGCATTTGTTACGGACACAAGTAGAATGCCTGTGACACAGTGTATGCTGAACTGAAATCTTTGATCTTCTCCCAGCCTGTAGCAACCTAATCATTCCAGTCTGAACGTGAATCGTTTGTAATTCAGCAGGAGACACACTAAACAAAAGAAAAGCAGTTGTTCAGAAGCGTCAGAAAACGTAATGGTCTAGAATAGAGCAGATAAAACCACTGCATCAGTTTTTCTTCCTATCTTGTACCCTTTTTATTACTCAGGCATTTTTTTGTTTTCTTTCCTGCAAAGTCCACTGTGGTGTTTTCTGTAGATCTTCACTATTTAAATCTGAGTTGGCCCTTAGCCGTGCCTGGAGGAAGGCAGGTATTTTTCACTTACATGAATTTAGAACCCTAAAGGAAGCTATCATTGCAGTCGTTAAATTGTTGGAATCATTGACATTGTAACTATTTAACATTCCTCTCATAGAATAGACTGGAGGGGGAGTATTTTTTCTCGTTGGTCATTTTGTACCTGTTCTTTATCTCCTTCAGCATCTCTAAAAGAGCGTCAGATGAGATCCTGTATTGGGAAGCTAAGAGGGATAACCAGGGAGGCTACAAATAACTTGTTTTCATCACAGACTTGCATAGAATTATCTGACTTTAAATATGTTCTAGTATTTAATTGTTTTTCATCCTGTTTAACTTTGCAGAGGGTTCTTTCCTGTTGCTAATCAAAGAATCTGTAATCATGTACTCGTATAAGACTGATGCTTCTTTAACCTGTGCTTTCTGTCTTGGCATTGACACTAAAGGTCGATAGAGGGAAGCAGCGTACATCTTCTGTCAGATAAAGATATTTAAGACAGAAATTGTAGGAGTAGTTCTAGTAGTTTATGTACACTAGATTCATACCGTGTTCATTATGTACCTGTATGAACATACATTTTTAAAAGTAGCTTCTTCGTACACCTTCATTGTTTCCTGTCTCTCTACAATTATAAATGGTGCTATTACCTCATTCACTGACAGCTTTTATTCTGTTGGTGCTTCTTCAGCGTCATGACTCTGTTTCCACGATCGGCTATCAGTATAACCACCCACCCCAGGCTCACCATTCACAGAAGAGTCATGCTCATAATTCTCCATTAAACAGGTTTGTTTTTTTTTTAAGGCTTGAGAAATAGCAGTGAATCACCTGTATGTAAATGATACAAGACTTGCAAGTCCCATGTCTTCTTGGAGGGTGGTTTTTGTCATCTTCTAAATGTCCCTTTTATCTCTAAAAATAAGCCTGCTTTCCTGTACAGATACAGTGCTACAAATCTCTCTCACTTGTGATGTCAAGCTATAACAAAGATGCTTCAGAGTCCAGAAATGGTCTGTACAGAGAAAGATGCAATTTCTCTGTCTGTTCAAAGGCTATTTTGTAGTCAATACATTTCCTTCTTGTGATTAGCAATGACTGTGAAGATGCTTTATATTATTTTGTCTATTCCCATTAAAGCTATCTGAGAAAAATATATTCAAAATAACTGTACTGAACAGTTCCAGGTCCACACAACCTAGCATTTCCTGTAGAGAAGGGACCTTAGAGAAAGTAACTCTCACCACTTCATTTTTAAAAATAGCTTAGAAGCCCAGGGAAAGGGTCTGGGGAAGAATTGTTGTCCACATACAGAATTATTTGTGTTGGTACCCTGGCAAGACATACACAGGTCCTTTGCTGGTTAGTCACATACACCTGGCTGTACAGATGACTGAAGAAGGCGAAGGTTGGCTGCCTTGATTTGTCCGAAATACCAGCTACGCCGAGTAGCTTCTTGTGCGGGAGGACCTGTTTAAACATGGCACGGGAGAGCAGCTATTTCCACCCTTCACCTTTGTAAAGCACACTCTGCCAGGATGGTCGGGAGCGAGTCCCATTGCTGTGGAGGGCGAGCAGGCACTGATCATCTTCATCAGGTCTGGGGACTTACCATTAAAAAAAGAAAAGGACCAGATTAAATCAGTACCAAGCAGGATGGAGGCCAGAAGGTCAACCAAGTGCTTTGTGATGGAGGAGGAGAACTAGTGCTGGTCCTTTCAACGGATAATTGAAGAGACCTTCGTGAACAGCCGCATCCAGGTCCAACGGGGAGTCTCCATCCCCGAGGGCTGCACCAGGTCCCACTCCGAGCAGCACCTTGGCTGTGTTCCCAAAGGGTTGGTTGGCTTCCAGTGGTGTAATACCAGCTCTACCAGCTCCAGCATGGCCGAGAAAGCTGACAGCGCAGGACAGCGTGGCATGGTTTTGCTCAGTTGTCGTGCTGGACACAAGTCAGGAAGAAATACCAGTTTTCGCTGGTTGTGGCTGTTGATTGGTAATACCAGCAAAGGACAGTAAATTAGGTCCTGAAGCACTGCACCAGCATCTTTTCAGCAGAGAATTAAACCTGCCAAAGTGCTTAGAGATTGGCATTTAACTGGAGACTGCCCTCAGACCAAGCAATAGATCCAGCCCTATCAACCTGCAGGCTTGCTCCAGTGGCTGCCTAACTCAGCTGGGATGTAAACAGCAGGAGTGGAAGACCCGATCTATGCGCTTAAGAACAAACCCTGTGTTGCTCAAGGAAAGGGACAGCATCCAGCGATGGCACTACAGTGCGGAGGTGTTCAGAAGAACAAGCTGGGAGCTTCCACATGGTGCATGCTTTGGGCACTGACCCAGAAGAAAGCAGACTTGGGATGGGTCTATACTTAAATCACCATAAGGACAGCAAGAACTCCTCTGTTAAGACCTTTAAGAACTTTACAAGACCACTTAAACTGTGAATATGTGAAGAAGCGTGATGCATCTGGGCAGTGTTGTTGCACTTGGTGGTGATGCTACATGTGGTTTAACTAACAAGGACTTTGCTTCAAGCTATTATGGTTTATTCTAGGAAAAGAAAGCTGTTTGGCTGCTATCAATCAAACTCTTGCTGGTACAAGCAGCATTTTCACTAGGGATTTTTTTTGCTTGTACAGCAACACCAGCCTTCCTATACATGGAAGTAATTCGCGTGCTGGGAGTTGTGCCAGTCTAAACAAAGACAGGCCATTGATAACAGCACAGCAATAGAGAAAAAGCAAGCTGTCAGTCGGTCCAGACAGCTCCACAGCAGCAGCGACTGAAAGCATCCTGTCCAAACTGTTATGCGCAAGCAAGAACCTGCTATCAAATATGGGAGATGACTTTTCAGGTGTGAGAAACTAGTAATCACAAAAGAAGTGTTAGCCGCCCTCCAGTTTGTACCTTTTAAAGACAATATTTTACCCTTTTCTCTGCAGGAAACAGCATTTCTCTACCCCCTTAAACTTCCCAGAGACGGATCACACCGCTATTGTAACACATCACCACCACCAGGCTGCCAGTAATTTGTTTTCAAGATGGGGCAGAATAAAGTGAAACCCAAGACAATCCAACTGCTGCCTCAGAACAACGCGAGGGCCGTTGCTGCGGATGGCCAAAACGACAGCCAGGCTACGGGAGCACATCAGACGGCAAGGGAAGGCATGGCTGGAGGAAAAGAGGTCTGGAAAATGGGTGCCTCAAAGCACCTTTTTGTTGAAAGCAGCACCTAAAACAGTGAGTGACTAAGAAAAGAAAAAAATCAGGCCGTAGCTGAGGCTGACTGGTGTGTCTGTGGAACATAATCAGCCGTAAACTTTCGTTAAACATACCTATCAATCACAAGCCGATGCACAAGCGTAGCCCACCGCCAGCATTCACACATATCCATGGGAAAACGAGCGCGGGCAGCTGCCTCCAGCGGCACAACCACACACGTCAAGGCCAGCTCCCTTCGTCTGCGCTCGGCGTACGCCGATAAACGCGCTGGCAGCGGTCTGACCCGCCCTGCGCTTTCCCAAGAACTCCCACCCACACAGGGTCAACAAAGGTGCTTGAACCGACAAAATCAATCCGGTGGAAGCATGAGCTGGCCGCACCGTGTAACGATGCTGAGAATATCCTGTCCTGCTTCTTAATTGACAGGCTCTCTAGGATCTCAGGTTAGGGGAAATTGCAACCTGCTGCGGGAGGAAGGTCTGCGCTGCGATTGCCATTTTGCAGAAAAGGGGATGAAGAACGACATCTTCAGAAGCGGCTTCGGGTGGTCCCGCTCCGGTTGCTTTCTGGAGATGTCTTGCAGGAGCTGGAATCTGTAGTTATTTCTAAAAGCCAACCTGGTGACCAACGCACAAAGAAAAGGTTAAGAATCGCGGCAAACTGCTTCCTGGTCATCATCTGTACAGGGTAGGGTGGCCGCCGGGATGTCATAGCAGAGGCCTGACGACCAACGCTTCGAGAAGCATCGCCAGCTCGCAGGGTGGGCTGCAGCTTTCAAATCCGTCACTGGTTTCCATTCAGAGACAGAAACTCCCGGTGCGGGGCAATACGAGCCTTGGAATAAGAGTGGCTTATCCTGCAGGGTCTCTGGAAGCAGTAAAGATGAGGTCAGAAAAGGCTTTTCCAGGATGAGCACGTGCGGAGGGAAAAGCTCCCAGCATTGGTGCCGGATCGCCCTGGCATGGTACACCCCGAGCCAGATGAAGCCTGCGGCTGACGGGGGTGGACATACTCTGTCCCAGCCACCCAGCGATTCATTACGCTGCTGTCATGTCCAAACTCCGTCTCTCATCTCAGGCGATCTTTTAAGAGCCTTCTGCTTTCCCTATCAGATTGTTCTGCTGCTTAAAATTAACGGCAGCTCTCGGCCAGGCTGTGATACAGAGACAAAGATGATTTTCTTCCTGCTGATGATCTGGCAGGGATGAGCGCTCGCCCCTGAAGTGAGGTCTCAGCCAGCTTTAATAACGCCCACCCACATCCATCATATCGAGACAAATTAACAGCCTTCTCTCGCCAAAAGTCGTAATTTTGCAGAACTTCTCCTGGGACTAGTCTGACAATTTCCATTTCTCTAACCCCCCAAAAATTCCAGTTGATGATGATTATTTTTCATTTTCCCTTATAAATAAGTAAGCAAGCTATGAAAAGATTAAAAGATCCTGCACATGGAATCAGAGGCTTCCAAGAAAAACAGCTGATGGGCAACGACCTGCTTTGGATCTGGCAGCCAGGTACTGTGGCCACGTTAAATAACAAGCCACCCTGTTACTATACACTCCCTTGTTATGGGACATGCAGTGATTAATACATCTGACTTCAAAGCGATGCCTGTGGAGAAGCAAAGATTTGTTTTCCTTCCACAGGAGAAAGAAAAAAAGGTAAAAATTGCAAAGCCCTGGTCTTTTCATGAGGGGCAATAACTGCTCCAAAGCAGTTTCATGACAGCGTATTTCTGAACAGCTGAGCGCTTTAAAATTGCAATGTTTGGCCTGACACTTCGAATAAAAACTTCATAACGGTATTTTAGTCGAAAGACGGTGTTCGTGGTTGGGGGAAAGCAGCTGCTGCTTTTTTTTCAGGACAAACTTTGCAAACCCAGGGTGGATTTCTGGATGCTTCTTGCCCTCCCAGTGCCTTTGCAATCCGCTGCCCTACAGCAAACGACCCAACACCATCAGGGAGCCCATGGGGAATTCAGCTGCACGGGCTGGCCAGCGAGGCTTTCCCCCCTGGCACTTCCAAATGTTTTCAGCTTTGTTTTTAATCTTTATCCGCTTTGGGGCATCTCCAAGACCAACCCCTTCCCCGTCCAGCTGCGACGAGGATCGGAGTCCTGCCCTCACAGAAACCACAAACACAGCCCCTGGCCAACTCCTCTCGCCGTTCACGAGGCAGGTGGAAGGGGTTTGGATTCGCAGAGTCACGACAACTACATTACGACGCTGGAAGCGGCACGCCGGGCTCGCTGTCCGGGCCGAGCCTGCGGATGCAAACCGCCCCGCGCGCGCCCGGGCACGGCCGGAATCGCTACCCAGAAAGAGCTGGGAGCGAGAAGGTCCGCGCCGGCCTAGCGAACGGCCTCTCGCCTGATTTTGGAGCATTTTTCCCCCCAGGAAAGAGAAGTTTTTCCATAGCTTGATTGCTGTGGGCTCCCTCCACGCTGGAAAACAAACCAAAGGGCTCAAAGCCCTTCATTGGCGGCGATCTGCCCTATCTTAACATCAGCCCGTCGCTCAGGTCAACAGGGCAGTTATCCCCAGGTTTAATTCCAGCTCTCATTACCACCCAGCTTGTCATAACACTCTTGCATAACGTAGCAACGAAGTCATCACTCTGGTCACCAGACACCGATATTATTCTTTGCCACTCAAGTCTCATTAGGGGTCATACATTATTAACTTCTTGCCACTGAGATTGATATCGAAGCAGTACTCAGATCCTCTTTTTAATCACACGATGCAACTGCGTTACAGTAATAAATGCCCAATTAAGGCTAATTTCTCCCAAGCCCCTGTTTCTGAAGTCGTTATCTGCGTGTCAATCGATCGTGTGGCAATTCACTAACTTGAAATAAGCTGGAAATCGTGTCCGAACGGAAACTTGGGGTGGAAAAAGCACCTCTGATGTGACAGAGCTTGCAAGAAAAGAGGGACCAGAGGGGTGGGAGAGAGGACGGAAGAGAACGCGCGGCTTGTGCGCGCTCCAGGCACGTGCTGCGGGAGGGAAGGTGCGACCTGCAAACAGCAGCACTTGCACAAACCACCCTGACATTTCAGCCTCCAGCACAGGAATAACATTTTGGGACTCTGAACGCCGCCGCTGTGGTTCAACCTACAAGCTCTTTGCCTACACTTCGCCGAAGCCCCCGCTGCCGCTGGCTGGTTGGAGTGATGCTGCTCGGCCCCTTCAGCCCCGTGTTTTACGAATTGCATCCCTCATCCCCACTCCCGCGGAAAAGCCCACGGCTGCCTTTCACCAGCTGCGCCACGGGGAGAAAAAAGCAAAGCCCCAGCTCAGAGAGACGCACTTAAGGGAGATGTGGAAGGGCCCTTCAAGCAAAAAAAGGAATTCCCTGAAATTTCCTTATGCCCTATAAACACATGATTTCAGCAGAAAAAAAACGCTGGTGTGACTGGGCTGTCACTGTTTCCCTGCTCATTTAAGGGAAGCTGCTGGGCATCGGCTGGGTACCTGGCCAGCGACCTGATACCTCTCCAGCAAAGCCTTCACAGCTCACAATTCCCAAGAGCTTTGCGCTCGTCCCTGCATCGCATGAGGCTGACTCCAGCCGCGCTTTTATTTTATTCCCTCTCTTATTTCAAGCTTTTGGCCTTAGAAAGGACCCGCTGGTACAGCCGCCTCCTCCCGCCTGCGCTCCTGCGGCCAGCCCATGGGGCAGGCTGCTTTGGCCGGGTCCTCCCACCCCAGCACTCAGTGGGGAGAGGAGGAGGACGCGCCGCCTCTGCCACCGCATGACAGCTTGGGAACACACCCACGGGGAAAAATCCTGAGCAAAAGCCCGGGCGTGTGGCTGCAAAGCGGCTAAGGAGGCTGTTGGGAAGAAGATTCATGGTTTTTCCCCCCCGCTCCCCCCAGCTCACCTGCGGGGGGGCTGCTCCTGGGAGAAGGATGGGCAAATCAGCATTTTGGGTAATCACTCCTCTGCCCCGTACCTGGTGCAAGATTGGCATAATCAAGCTCTTCTGTGGGGGCAAAAGCACCTTTATACCATAAGGCCAAGGAGATGGAAACCCCCTCACCACCAAAGGCAGCTCTTGCCTCTCCCAACTAGCAGAGCAAACCTGGTTTGGGTTCCCCCCTCCACCAAATTTTTTCCTTCTCCCAAGTTCTGTGAAGCACTTAAGTCGTTATTTCTACGATTTAGCAAATTGCTTCAGCTCCACCAGCCTGCCAGGCTGTGCAGAGGACAGAGCAAAAACAGCCATTAACATGAATCATCCCTTACAAAAAAGGCCTGGCATGGCCTTTTATATCTAACGGGGGAATTAGTTTCACCTCTTGAAGCACCTTTGGCTGCTTTAGGCACAGCTGAAGCCTCAGTCGCGCTGCCCCAGCGGCTCCCCTGGGTTTAATCACAGTATTTTAGCAGAGTGGTAGCCTGGGCTCCGCATGGGTGTTGTCAGAGCTGCCTGACCTTAAGCCTGGTTAAAGACCTGCTCCTACAGCCCCGACTGCGTGTAAAATCTCTGATAAAAAGGAGAAAGCTCGTTAAAATAACTCCAACCACCCTCTGAGGCTCTGCCCATACAGCTAACCTGGGCCGAATTGGGTATAGCACATCGCTCAGGCAGATGCTGAATTTGAGAGGAATAATTTTAGTGCTCAGCCATATGGATCATGCTTGCCCTAAATCCAAAAATATTTCTTTTTTGCAAAAAAACCCCTTTGATCATGGCTGGATGATGTCCTGAGCCCATACATCCAGCTCTCTTCAGAACTGAGACTTGAAACCCAAAGGGAGTGAACACGGGTGGAAATCAGTACAAGAAGCGCACACCCGCCATTTTAAATCCCAACAGCGCCATCCCAAGAGCCAACAGCATATGGGGAGATGGGTTTTATTTGGTTTTAAACACATTTACATTGTTTGTAAATGCACACAGGAGGGAACAGTCAAGAAGTAAAAATCTAATCCTGATTCTTGCATGTCCCTAAACACGCAACGTGCATTGCAGAAGCTTTTTCAAGTGTTTGTGCAAAGAGCATTTTAGTGCCAAAGCTGGTTTCCCAAGCTCTTAAAAACGTCAGTATCGATGCTGCCTTGAAGGCAAATGCCTGTTGGTTGAAAAGGTCACATATTTCTGGTGCCCCTCCGTGCCAATCCTGTAAGCACCGAGGTTCTCGAGTGCATCTGTGATTAAAGGTGAACCAAAGGGATTCCTGGAAAAATGGGAGAAGCGGTTTGATGGAAAGAAAAACAGTCGTGTGATGGCCCCGGCTCCCGTTTGCATTTGGGGCAATTCCACCCCGCTTCCCGGTGGTGGAAAGCGGGGCTGGGGCATCGGCTGCGCACGGGGACACCCAATGCCTTTCGGGTTGGCGGTACCAGCGCTGCTCCCGGCAGGCCGGGCTCCCGGCCTTGTTTTTTCTTCTCCACCGGGAAATAAAATGCAAAATGGCATTTTTCCTCCCCCAGCCCACGGCTGTGGGCTGGATGCAATTCCCCACCGCCCCTCGCTGTCGCTGCCTCCGCGCCTGCCCTCGCTGGCTTGTTGGCCGCCTGGTTTTGGGGACAGGCTGGTGCTCGTGTGCACTGGGGGCTCAGCTCCCTGGGGCGCACGCTGTACCCCATGCCTGTGCCCCACTCCACGGCTGGCCGGCGGCCGCCCCGTGGCTGGGCCACACTCACCCCATGGCTGGGTGCCCATCAAGCCATGGCTGGACCACCCTCACCCCACCCTGCCCTTGCCCCACAGCTGGGCCACAAGCACCCCATGGTTGGGTGCCCATCACCCTACAGCTGGGCCACCCTTCACCCACGGCTGCCTGCACCCCATGGCTGGGCTGCCCTCGCCCCCCGGCTGCCCTCGCCCCCCGGGCCGGGACCCCCGACGTGGCGGCCACTGCCGGCGCCCGGGAGCTCCGCGCGGTCCCTGCGCCCGCCCGCCCCGTCACCCCCCTTGTCCCCCCTTCCCTGCAGCCCCGCCGGGGGTCCCCGGAGCCGGCCCCGGGGGTGCGCGGGGGTTCCCCGGGGCAGCGCCGGAGCCGCCCCGCCTTGCATAGCGCACACGAGCCTTGCATAGCGCTGGGAGCCCCGGGGGTCTCCGCCGGCGCGGCCGGGCCAGGGGGGTGCGGGGGTGCGGGATGCGGCTCCGGCGGCGGGAGGGAGGGGTGGGATGTGCGCGTCTCCGCAGTACCTGGAATTCCGAGCACGGCGGGTGGGAACGTCCTGTGCCTCCACGGCTTAACGGCTCCGGCGTCCGTGGGGAAAAAAAAAAAAAAATTAAAAAAATTTAAACCGACAGAAAAAGCCGAGCGACAGCGGACGCGCGCGGGAGTCGCGGCTGCCCGAGGTCTCCCGGTGAGTAACGCCCGGGCACGAAACCCCGCCGTCGCCGTCGCGGGAGTGTCGGGGCGGGGGGCCGGGGACCCCCGGCGCCGGGCGGAGCTGCGGGGCACTGGGGGCCGCGCGGCTCCCGCAGAGGGGAGTATTTAGTCTTTAAATGAACGGCTATAGGGCTCGATGGGGATCTTGTATTCCCAGCCCGGGTGGGGCGGGGGGAGACGGGGCCGCTTTCCTCCCAGCGTGCGCTCTGCCTGTGCCCCCGCCAAGTAGGAAACACTAATATCGCTCAGTTAATTACGGGGGCTACTTAATTAATGCTGTTTTGACATTGCACTGCGGGGAAGAAGATTGTCCAGGTCCCGGCGAGGGGGATGAAATGGTAAATTTGACTCTGCGGGGAGGCAGATCTGTGCCCGGCCGGTCACGCGTTCGCTAGCCAGGCTCCCCGTTGTCTCGGTACCGAAGCTCCGCTGCATCTGCCACTGGGCACCTTCACTCCTAAAAACTCACAGCATCTTTTAAGTCAGCCGCTGCCTCACCACGGGGCTGTGGAAGAGGACCTAGACCCTGGGGATGGGTTCTTCTGCCCAGGAGTGCAACCAAAGCACGTTTCTTTCCCCTTCAGGGCTAACAGCCTCAGCTCTGTGTGACTTCAAGGCGAGGAGAAGCAGCACCGGCCGCAGGAGGGACAGCATGGCTCACAGTCAGCTGCTCAATGACTCCCTGCACAACGGCTCAGCCCCCATCTTCGCAGGCCTGGACCTCCTCCTGGAGCTGAAGCCCCTCTTCATCCCGCTCTACGCCACGCTGGTGGCAGTGGCGTGCACGGGGAACCTCTTCCTCATCCTCCTCATCGCTCTCACCAAGAAGCTGCACTGCACCACCAACTTCCTGATTGGGAACCTGGCGGTGGCCGACTTCATCATGTGCCTCGCCTGCGTCCCCCTCACTGTCTCCTACGCCTTCGAGGTGCGGGGCTGGCTCTTCGGGATGTTCATGTGCTACTTCGTCACCTTGATGCAGGCCACCACTGTCTTCGTCTCGGTGCTGTCCCTCACTGCCATCGCCATTGACCGGTACGTTGTGGTGGCGTACCCTATTCGCAGGAGGATAAGCCGCAGGTCCTGCATCTGCCTTGTGGTCTGCATATGGCTAGTCTCCATCATGGCCTCTGTTCCCACGTCACTGCACACCCACTACTTGGATCTCAACACCATTGGCCATGACATGATCATCTGCGAAGAGTTTTGGAAGCACGAAGAGAGAGAGCGGCTGCTGTACTCGTGCTTGATGCTCCTCTTGTCCTACATGCTCCCACTTTTGGCGGTGTCAGTCTCCTTCTGCGCCATCACCTACCACCTCCGGAGGAGGAACGTCCCGGGCGCTGCCTATCCCTGCCAAGACAAATGGACCAAAACGAAGCAGAAGACCTTCCGGGTGCTCACCATCTCAGTGGTGTGCTTTGCTATCTGCTGGCTGCCCCTGCAGGTGGTGAACTTCATCAGAGACATTGACGAGGAGTTCACCATCCTGGACAAGAGGTACGTCAACGTCATCCAGGTCTCGTGTCACTTGATTGCCATGAGCTCTGCCTGCTACAACCCCTTCATCTATGCCTCCCTCCACGACAAGTTCTGGTTCCACCTCAGCAGCTACTTCTACCGCAAAAAGAAGAGCTCCAGCATTATGTCCTGCAAGGCTTCTTGGTTCAATACCTGCTCCACCCTGGCAGATGTTCCTACCGGGGTTTCGGATAAGATAGCTTTGCAAACTAGATTCTCTTAACTGAAGGACCCCCAAGAGATCAGTTTTGCTTTTGGACCTGGTGTGCACCTTGCTTTAGGCTGGACACGGGAGCTGGTGGGGCTGGTCGCGGTGGTACGTTGCTGTTCCTGGAAGAGGTCTCTTGTGCTTGGCAAGGAGGGCGAGCGCCGGGGAACAAGCCACTGGGCTTTGTGTCCTCAAGGAGCAGCTCTTCTGAGCAGCTCAAGGATGTTTTGTTCTTTGGGGAAAGCAAACCAGTGCAACAACAACCACCGCAGGCAAAGGCAGGGTCCTGGGGAGCAGGACGTACCTGCTAGCCCACGCACGGACACGCTGGAGCAGGAGGAGGTGTTTCCACCTGCCCTGATTCAAGAGACAGTTGTAAAGATGTGAGTGTCACTGAAACGATAGTTGCTTGGCCTGTTGGAACAGAACAACGGATGCGTTGTTAATTAGATTAATGACTGGATATGCAACTAGCCTGGCGCAGTCCTCTATAAGCCTCGGCTTTCAGAAATGCCTCCGCACCGGCACAGTCACAGTCTGCCTCCGTTTCCGTGCTTGCTCTGTGTGCCGAGGAGCGATGCCCAAGCCGCATCCCTGCAAGCACCGGCTTGTGCAGCAAGCGCCGTGTGCTGGGGTGGTGGGGCAGGAAAGTGGGGGCTGCCTGGGACCAGCGAGTTTCCCATTGGGCTTTTACAGACCTTCTCTCACATCACGGCTGGGTACGGGGCATATACCCTCCAGCTCACGTCACGCTGGGTACAGTAGGCTGCCAGCACTGTATTTGGAGCACAAAGACTTCTCCCCACAGTTTATTTAGGAGGTGAGTCAGCTTCTAAGCAAGACAAACACACATCGGGTGCATTTAAAAAACTCTTTGGAGAGCGTACATCTTCATTTTGTAGGATGAAGATTGTTCCTAAGCAACAGACAGCACTTTCTGCTCTGGAAGCACACCGGCTCTCACAGGTAGCGGTTAAATTGCTGTGCATTTTTTCTGTTCAATTGCAGTTCGTTGGTGAAAGGGCAATATGCATTCAGAAATGTGCATTCTTCCGTCGGAGACCATGTGGGAGCATGCAGCCACCGAATGCAGATGACTTTTTTTGAACGGGGGTGGCTTTCATAACCTGCTTGACTCGCTGAAGAAGCCACCTCTGTAAGCAGACCGGGGGGTCCCAATTCCTCCAGCCGATAGCGTGCAGCCAAACGAGGCAGACGTAGCCGGGCACATCGGTGAAGTTATCACTGTTCTGCGTAGCCGAGTAGGACTCAAGGGGATGGGGCACTCAGAAAGGTCTCAAGTGGTGTGTTTGCTGGGGAAGATGTCTCAATCTCTGCTCTCAGGGTAGTTTGAGATCGTATACGTCTGTGTTCAAGCTCCTCGGGTGGAGGTGGGAATCCTGGTGGCCACCACTGACGCTTTCGGAGAGCAGCTTGGCATCCTCCGGCACAGACACGGCTGGTCTGACCCTGAGAGAATCCCTAATCCGCTCTCATTACGCCTGGGCACGAGCTGCTGCCCACTCGCCTTCCTGCTGAGACCTTTACGGTGGTCCTCGAAGGACCATGTTAACACCCGCGGTGCAACCAGCGGGGACGGGGACCTGTCAAATGCAAAGGCGCCTGTGACCTCCGTTGCGTACCCGCAAAGCAGCCAACTCCGCTCCGCGCAGCTTTCTCGCGGTTGTGCTCGGGGCGGGGGCTGGAGCGCTCGTCCCGGAGGAGCGAAGCCGACCGGAAGGTGTGCTGCTTGTCCCTCCTTCTAATAAAGGCTTTGAAAGCTCGGGCTGTGTGTCTGCATTGATTTGAATCTAACAAAAATAAGCTATCCCTGACTGCAGCTTAATCGCATCCCGGGAAGCCGATCGATTCGGACATGTTCATCTCTGTCGCCGTCGCTGGCGGTGGCAGATCCTTGGGGGTCAGTCTGAGATTAGGGCTGGAGAAACGAGGCCGGCTGAGGTTTTGGGAGAGCTCTGCAAAGCAGCAGCTCTGGCTGAGAGAAAGGTTGGACGTGCACTTTTTTAAAATGAGGGAATGCTCAAGATGTGCTTTCGTTCACTTGGATTTCTTGCTACAGCGCTACAAATACCCCGTACCTGCCGACCTGAAACCTGCAACAGCAAATAATTGGTCTCCAGGGCAAGGGCAGCCCCACAGCTTCCCTCCAGCCACGTGCCTCTCGGTCCTCACAATATTTGCTAGCAAATCTGCTTCTTGCTTTTGCAAGGTCGTAGCACCCTCACCTGATCCATTAAACCCCCAAACCAAATTGTTTCTTCTTCAGGTGAAGCTCTGGGTGGAGCTGAAGGGCATTTACCAAGCAGGCACGGCCGTTTGAACCGTGACGGCATCTTTTGTAGCCTTGTTTTGGCCTTGGGCATTGCTCTGCTGCGCTTGGGGTGGGCTTTCCCCAACGAGTGGGCTCCCCAAGCCGCCTGCAGATGGAAGGGAAAATGGGGATATCCTGATTCCCCTCTGGGTGTTACCATCACCCCCCGCCCAGGCTCGCTGCCCTCCCGCCCCTGCTGCCGCGGGGCCGGCCGCGGGCTCTGCTCCCCAGAGCTGCCGGCAGCAGCTCTTCCAACCTCGCAGCCCTGGCTTGCGGAAACGGCAGGGAGGGTACCGACGACCCCCCGGCCCACCGGAAAAGCACCGTCCAGACAGGATTTCGGGATGTTGCCAGCGGCGGCAGCCAGCCGGAGCGAATGGCACAAGCCGCAAGGCGAAGTGGGAAGCGCCAGCGTCACAGGAGAAGGCACGGACCCAGATCTCAGGGCATATTCTCATGCAGTAAAGTTGCCCATTAGCGACATAACGACCAAGCAGTACCAGAATGTCAGCAGGAACACAAGAGCCTGGCAGAGAAAATGGTAAAGAAGTTTAAAAGCCGTCTTTTAATGCTGGTATGCGTATGCTGGGTTTTTTCAGGGCTGAACTATGGGGGTCTCCTATTCAATGGGGTGAGTTCCAGGTGATTTCCCCGCAACCAGCATCGCTTTAAAGTCGCCGGTGCTCTGCGGCGTCAGGAGGAGCTCCGAGCGTCTAAGGATGGGAACCCTCATCCCATCTTCCACGAGCCTGGGCAAAACGGAGCTTTTTCTCCATGTAGCGTTTTGACAGAGGCGCTGGGAAGGTGCAAAATTGCCCCGGAGGTCCCAAAAGCGTTTCTGCCGCTCGCAGCTTCCGCGGGAAAATGGACCTGGCTGGCGAGTCCCCCCCGATCCGGGACGAAGTGCCGGCAAAGGCACCCTGCCTGCCGAAACCCAGCGGGAATCGCTCAAGCGAGCGCTGGACACGGCCAACTCAAGCTGCCGATGGCTGGCACCGAACAGCTCTTGCCTGATATGGTAATTTCTACCTTTAATTAGCTCAGAGAAACGATAACAAAAGTGATCCGAAGTCGCCCGGTCCCTGTCGATCACACGGGGCTCACGTTTCCCAGCCCAGCTGCCCTCGTGGGGTTAAATGCAGAGGAAGCCCCTAACGCGGGCGGGCTGGGTGGGAATCAGGAAGGGGCTGGTGATTGCTTTGTTCAATTAACATAATTAAAACTAAGCAGGTTTCTTCTCTGGGGTTTTGCCTCGCTCAAGCTGCACGGCCGAGACGCCGGCAGCTCTGACTTCAGGCCTGGGGGTAGCGTTTCCTCGGGAGGGAGGGAGCACAGAGCCGGGAAGAGGACGGACAGACGGATTATCTGCCGAGCTCACGCTCTCCGGGCGGCTTCCGCCGCCTTGCCAAGTCGAGCTTTTAGGGACGCGGCGATTGCGCTTTCTCTGCCAAGCGCAACTGCTGCCTGTGAATCGACAGCAAAAATAAAGCCCAAATATGTGAGAATTTTTCCTAGATTATTTAAAGCATCGCGTGTTCCAGTTGTATTCTGTAGCCGACGTCGAACGGCACGAGTAGGAATGCAAACATGCCTTTTCACCTTCTGTTTTCTGCCTCCTGTTTTAAACAGAAACGCGGAGCTCCTTGCATCTCTATCCCTCCATCCTGCAGTCTGTTTTATTTTGACACGTGGCTTGAAAGCTTTCTGCAACACGAGGAAAAATCGGGCTCAAAGCCTACGAGGGAAAACCACACAAATCCTTAAAAGTGAGGAAAAGTAAATAACTTTAAAAAAAAGACAGACACTGCTGCTGCAAAAGGGAGTTAAGCAGCCGGGGTGTATCGACCCAGCCTCGTACTAGGTATTCGTCCTAGAGCAGCTTGCGCCGGGTTTGGGCTTGAAATAGCTGAGTGGTTCCATGTCGAGACGGTGTGGGGCACCGGTGGGGTGGTCAGCCGGGGGTCCCGGTGCGAATGGGTGCTCAGGGCGACTTGGGGGCCCTGGCAAGTTCCTTTGGGTAGAGGACCAGGGTGCCTTTTCTCTTCCCCTTCCCCAGGGCGGCTTTTCCTGCCTCTGTCCTTTCCAGCCGCGGGGCTGGCGCGCTCCTGCTCGCCTCCCGGTGCTACAGGTCTCCTGGGACCTCTCCTCCCTCCCAGGCCCCCCCACCCCAGCCTGCCCCAGAGGGATGTCAAGGCACCCGCACTCCGCACACATCCGCGGGAGGTTTTCTTCAGCTGAGGCTCAGCTTAAAAAAAATAATAAATGGAGACTTGTCCTCAGTAGGAACAATTTTCTGTGCCAGCTGACTGTCCCCAGGAGGGAGGGAAGGGCGGCACAGGGCTCTCCCTTCCCCACCAAAACCCACTGCGCCTGGCTGGGCTGCTTCGGGCGGCAGAGCTGCCGGGAGGAGGCTTTCCCAGTGCGGAACACCGCGCAGAAATCCCTAAGCCCCCGTTTCGCTTACCCTGCGAGTCGAGCTAAACTCCTCGGTGACCTTCCCACCTCAACATATGCAGTGGGAATGGTGGGGGAGGATCTTCTCCCGCGCGCCCAGCTCTGCCTGCCGCCCCCTTCTCCCAGTGCCGAGATCTTGCTAGCAAAGCCCAGGCATGCCTGCTGGGAGGGGATTTTGATTTTTCTGCTTGCCAGACGAGCAAATGAAGAAGCTGGGGACAAGTTTCAGGTCCTGCTGGGGCTGTGGGACCCGCACCCCAATGCACTAACATACCCTCCAAGTCAAAGTCACCTTGGGGTGAACGAGGTTGGAGCATCCGTCGTCAGATGGATGCTTCCCTGCTCTTGCTGTTGTTTCGAGGCAGAAGGGAGCTTTTCCAGACTCCATATGGTTTCCCCCCGTGGGATGAAGCGGTCTGGAGGACACCATCGGTGCGCGGGACGTAACGCCACTCAGGGCTTTATGAGCGCGGCTCTCCTCGGGCTGAATCTCACGGCAAACAAGAGCCAGCCCAAAATCCTTCTGACCTTTGGTTAAAGGTGCAGAGAAGACAAACCAAAGAGTCTGGGCATTTGCAATGTAAAGACTTAAATAAGGGATTCACGCCAGCGCCAGCCCTTGTGTCCTTATCCCTGTGTCCTGGGGAGCGTGGGCAGGGATGTAACTATTACCCACCTGGGAAGAAACGGAGACGCGGCTGGGACGGGCGGGGGCTGCTGCTGTCCCCAGCGGTTTCAGCTGTTTTTCCCTCGAACACAAAACAGAAGAAACACAAAAAGGGACCGGAGCAGCAACGACAGAAGATGCAGATTCTGGCTGCGGCAGGGAAAGACCTGCAAAATCCCAGGGGGAAGGGGGATTTCATACGGGGTGGGGCTGGTGGGAGCAGGGAGCTGAGAATGATGCTTTTTGAGCCACGTGCAGGTCTATGGCCAAACTTGGTCTGCTCAAGGTCTCATTTAAGATCTGGGGCTTAATGAAGCCATCGTGGCCCATGGGATCATGGGTGGCTGCTGCGATGCAAAGCTCATCCCCGCATCCATGGTGTCCCCAAAGGGGTGACGGCCCGTCCTCCCGCAGTCTTGTCCCCCATGAGCACGATGGATTCAGCTGCTGTGAGAAAGGAAAAGAATCGGAGCACAAAAACGGCTGGGTCGTGTTCTTTCACCCAGAAACAGGCCCGTGTGATAGCCACGGCCGCGCTGGCAAGTCTTGAGAGTCCTGAAGGGCTGAAGTTTTTGTGCTTTTTCAAAACCCTAAAAAGTTTGCTGTTCTACGCACCGTTCACCTTCATCTTCAGGGGACAAGGATGTGGCCAGAGATGCAAACCCATTTCTTCCCAAAGGCTGCTGAGAAGCACAGGCCAATTCCCTGCAGGTTTCTTACAGGAAATGACATTCCATTGTGTGTTCAAGATCAGAAAAATAAAACAAAAAGAAGAGGTCCCTCTTCAGCAGGTTCCTTTCCTTTTCTTACTTATCATTGCCCGATAAAAATCCCTCTATTTGCAAAGTCAAATCAAGCCTCTTCTAAACGAGAGGCATTTACTGAATGGGCAGAGTTTGCAGATTCTGTGTTTTATAAAAAATGTATAACTATAAACAGACAGCAGAAGAATCTAGAAAATGGAAGGGATAGGGGCAGGATCCCAGCCCTTCCCTCGCGCAGGGGTTGTCCAGGCTTCCTACTATTTCCTTCCGCTTACTCTTAATTGACCTAAAAGGATGGTATTTTTACTGTTTGCCTTGGGCTATTAGTCCTCCTTCCAACCCATGGCACCGGAGGAAATCACGGGCTGTTATCCCATGTCGATTCTTTCTCTCTTAATTTCCTCCCTTCGCAAGCTCTATTACTTCACTCTTAATTAAAGCCCCTTATACTGCACTAAATAGCTCTTCTTGTCCTTTTTTTTCCCAACTCGGGCTCAGAGGTGCTAATGTGATGAGGTGGGTGGCTTTGAAAGAGGAGATCCACCACCCGTTCATCCCCATAATCTGAAGCAATTTCTCTGTTTCATTATATATAAATATATATATATTTTATATATATATTAAAAAAAAATATATATAAGTCCTGGAGAACTGATCTACAAAGAGTACGAAGTTCCCTCTTCCATGTTTCCAGACGAGACTAGAATTTGCAATTACTGAACACCAGGAGAACAAATCCCCACCCCCAGGTCCCCCACTGAGATGTTTGCTCATCCTCCCAAATTATGTGCAGGAAATGGGAAAACACCGTTTTGCGAGGTTGAGCTAAAACCCGAGCGTCTTCTGCGAATAAATTCAGAACCACTCCAGAAATCCACTAGCCACAGCCTCTGATTCAAAGAAACCAGATATACAAGGAAGAACATAATTTGTTTACTTAATGAAAGTAAATTAGATAAATGGGTGATAAAAGCATGTTTGAAGGCTGATTCTGCAGAGCTTTCCTCAAGAAGCTACTGTTAGCGTTTGCTACCAGAAACCGGTGGGTATGAAAGGGACAATTTTGTTGAATGATCCTCCGTTATTAAAGACTTTTGCTGAATATCCTGCCCAAGCACAATTTCCAACTTGCAAACTCTCTTCTCGATTGAAATACGGCTGAGAGCCCAGGGCTCCTGCCAGCTTGGTGCTGCTCTTGGTCTCAGCAACGACCCTTCTGACAGCCTGTTGCCAGGAGCTGAAGAGGTACTAAATTAGCCAAAAGTTAGTCAGGTAAAGGGTTTTTTTAATCAGTGTGAGAGTCTTGAGTGCAGGGTACGGCCTCTGTAAGCGGCTCTCCCTGCAATTCCCATCCTGCTTAAATGTTTGATCAGTTGATTTGATAAAACTGATAAAGACCTCGGGGTTGGGGGTCTTTGCACATAGCAAATGTCCAAATGTCTCAGACACAGTTAATTTCTAATGCTGAGATTAATCCCTTTTTAACTGTCAAGATGAGGTCCATAATGGTCCACTTCTCACCTGAGGACAATATTTTTGATTTCTGAAATTGTTCTCTATGATAGCCAAGACGTTTCAACATTGGTGGCATGGGACCTCCAACATGTACTCCTCGGAGTGAAACCCTCACAGTTATGTAGATCTTTCCCAGCATGTTATAGACAGGTATTCAAAGACCTCATGATCCTCTTCTCTAGTAAGATTTGGTGCTCTGTACCTTTCCCATCTGCTAGAAGATGTCCCAGGACCATTCAAGGTCATCTGTTTTGAGTTGCCATTGACTTGGAAACTGCTAATACTGCATTTGGGTGGATTGCCATCTTCTTTTTGCTCACATGATCCTCCTTAAATGGATTATTGCTGGTGACTTTAATAGTTCGGGCATGTGACTTTAGCCTGACTGTTTCGAGCTAGTCTGGTTTTGTCCTCCGTGCCCACCCTCCAACCTCCCCCCGACCTCTGGTGCTGTTTCTTCCTTGCCCTCAGGCAGCCAGGATGCTGACGCTTCCCAGACCGAGTTGTCTGAGGGCACCTCCAAGGACCATCCTCGCAACTCACAACACTTTTTCTCCAGCGCAGCCCCCAGCATCAACTTCGGGCAGGGATGTCTTAGTGTCTGGCACAGAAGAGCAACCGCGCGTCCTCCACAGCCTCCCCAAACCCGCTCATTCCTCATCTCTCTGCTTTGGGCTGTTAAGAAAGTTGGAAAATTTTCTGAAGTGGAAGGGTACTGCCAACGGGGTCCTTCTTATCAGAGACCTCCAAAGGGGACAATACCAGAGACACACCTATAGAGGGGTTTAACAACAGCAAGAGCCCAGGCCATTTAGCCTTAGCCTGGTTAGATGTCTGTAGCTCTAAGAGGAAGATAATATTATTTATTACAGTGCCGTTCTTTAGAAAGCACTCGAGAGATTATCATTTGAAAGAGCTTACATAAATGCATTATTTGATTACCACTCAGGTTTCTCCCACAGCTGCAGATGATGAAATCCTTTGTCCCGTCTTTCAGAATAAATTGAGATGTAGCATTAGCTATAAATGTACATGAAAGATTTTTTTCATGTGTGCTGAATCACCTCTTGGAAATTTCCTCCTTTGTCTTCCGATCAGGCACAGCAAACAAAATTAGCCTGGTAATTTTCCACTGGTTTTAGCCCCCTTGACTATATTTGTTCTGTCTTGATGTCATCAGTGATGAATGTGATTGCAGCTGACAAAACAGCCAATAAAAGAGAACATCCTCTGCTGAACTGGGACCATTAGACAAATTTTGTTCATGGAGGAGCTTGGCTGGAAAACGCTTTGGAAACGTCGATTTATTTTATTAATGTTTCCTGGTTTGTTAAGAATAATATTATTACTTTAGCCAGGGATCCCTTCACTTCTGATTTCCTGGACACGTCTTGCAAAATAGCTTTCGCGATTTCATGGGCCATACAAACTGTGCCCATCTCTTCCTTCTCAGGTCTTGGTTCAGGCTAAAAAGGTAGGTTTGCAACAAGTATATGAGTAAAATAGGCTTATTTTCACTTCTTTTGGCTAAAATCACAGTTACTACAGCCCAGGCTTCCAGTAATGATTTTTTTCCTGGCAGAAAGGCAGCTCTTCTTCCCAGTCACCTTTCCAAGGGGTCTCTTCCTTATTCACAGATTTAACTATTTTGAAATAAAAAAGGATAGCCAAGACAAGCAGCAGCAGAAGGGAAAAATATATATATACATAAACATATATACACACACACACACACACCTCTATGGAGGGCTCCTGGCTCCAAAGGTAAGAAATAACATGGGAATTAAGAAATAACATGGGAATTACGAAACACAGGAGCAAGTCTGGAGGGCAGCGGGCAGCTGGCGGGTATTTGGACGTTTTGAAGCCTGGGTTGAAACATCCGCCCTCTCCTTCCCAGGAAGTTTGGTACGAACCCAGTGGCTGCCCCAGCCTGTTTGTTAGCAGGTAGACGTGCTGATCCCTCTCCCTCCTGCTTAAGCTCTCTCCGCTGGTGTCTGTTTGCTCAGCCGTTGTCTTATGTTAAACACTCTTCCTAGCTCTGAGCGCCAGCTCGACTTTCTTATTAACCGCGAGCGCCGAGCGCTGCCGAAGAAGAGCCGCCGTGCTCTCCTCCGCGCTGCGAGGGGAGAGGCAGCGGTGCCGAGCCCCCGCGGTGGCCCGGGGCACGCCGCCAGGCTGCAGGTTTAGCGCTTCTTTAACGTCGCTCTCTGATGGTGCTCTTCCCGGTGGAAACGCCGTTTGCCGTGGCCTGCTGTCCACACCTTGAGTGCCGGAAAGGCAAAGTGATGGGTCAGCTGGAGCAGGGGTGCACGTTTCTGAGCGATGAGTTGCCCTAGCAGGGACCCTTGGTGGCTGGTGCTGGTGCGGAGAAGCACGATTCCCCCTTCTGCCCCATCTCCTCGGCTTGGGCCGAAGCTCAAAGCCCCAGCTGACCCCAGAAGCGAGTGCCATTCTGCTTTGCCTCGATTCATGTCATGTATCTGAAGCCATTCTGACACAGGCAAGAAACTGCCATTTTTTATCCAGACAGTCTCAAGGTAGGAATTTACAGGATTTTTTTTTCTACCCCCAGACCATATGGAAGTTGAACAGATAATGGGGCAGAGCAGCAGGGAAAGGTTTTCACTTTAATGACACCACCTCTCGCCTTCTTTTGTCCAGGGGACCTAATGGAAGCCATTGGCAAGTCTATTTTTGGCAAAAGGTACCAACCCTTAAAGCACAGGCGGCAGCAACGGCGTGCGGTTCGGTGGCCGAGAAGCAAGGACGCAGCGCTCCGCTCGTTAAGCACCGCCATTCTCATGTATTGCCGAGGGCTTGGTACGGTACTCTGAGGAGCGAGCGAAACAAACAGTTATTACGGGCTCCTTATTTCATTATTTATTAACTAAGGTGGCCGAGTCACTCTGGCTGCGGGGTTTGCAGCGGCCTCGGTGGAGCCGTTGGCCGGGGCTGGTGGCAGGAGGATGCTGCGGTTTGTCAACCTGCTGGGGCATCCCCGGGCGGGCGGGTGCGGCGGGGCTACGAGCCACAGCAGCGCTCAGCTTGGTGCAGCTCTATGGCAAGAAGCACGTCCCAGGGGAAAAAAAAAAGAAAAAAAAAAGAAACAAAACAAAACAAAAAACCCCAAACAATTACTAATGGTTTTTGTGGGCAGTATACGCACACACAGCACGTGGCGTCCACCAAAAGCAGTTTGGCTTTCCCCCAGCTGATGAACCCTTAACATTTCGCTCGACCCACTGAAGCTACCGAGCTAAACGCGTGCGGACTGCCTTAGCTGCACCCCGCGGCGCTGACCTGCCGGCCCAGCGTTACCAAATAGTTCAGTGGCAGCTTATAAATAAATAAATAAATAAACAAACCAAGAAACAAAGAAACAAAATTAATACAATTTTCTATAAAATTATATAAATAAATAAAATAAACCTGGCGTTCCCACGCCAAGGGAGTCGCAGCGAAGACGTGCCTTGTAGGACCCGCATAGCGCAAAGCGCTCTCGGCATCCTCGGGCGCCCGTCTCCCGAAAGCCGGGGGTTTCTCCCCGTGAGCCGCCATCCGGGGAAGGGGAGCCTGTTCTCCAGAGAGAGCTCAGCCATTTCAGGTCACTGGAATTTTTTCTACCAACCGTTAATGTCGTTTCTGCAGCGCCTGAGGTCAGCTTCCCACCGACTCACGCCGAAGCCCTCCTCCTCGCTGCTTCGTGAAACGTTAAAAGCTGCGTTCGAACAACCTGTAACTTCAGGAGCGATAAAAAGAAAATCTCTTCCCAGAAGAAGAGTTGGCTCAAAGCAAAGCCTTTCCCCAGCCTCATTAAAACTGCAATTGCCTTTCCTGCCGTTGCTGCAAGACGTTCCGCTCACCTCCACGTCCCTCCAGCCCCCACCCTCTTCCCGAGGACGTGGCAGAGCCAGCGGTGGCCGGCCCCACATCCTAGGTATTCTATTTTTTTTTTAAAAAAAGAAAAGGGGTTAAAGAGCTGGCAAAGAGGAACTAGCGCTTTTTGTGACAGCAGCAAGCTGGGCGGCAGGAGGAGAGAGCCGGTGCTACACGGAGAGACGTGCCATACCAATGTTAAACATGCAGCTTATGTAGAACGCACTCGACGTCTCTCACACCTTAAGGAGAACAAAAACCGCGACATGCAGAAGGTCACGCAGAGCAGCCTTCTATCAACGAGCTGTTGCACACCCCACCTTCTCTTCCCTCGTTACTTCACCTGGTCAATTTAGGGCTCGGGCACCATCGCAGCCCTGGAAGCTCAGCCCGTGGCAGGGCCGACACGGGGCTCTCGGGGCTCTCGTCCGGTCAGGCAAACCGAAGATCCCCGCGCGGATGTTGCCTCTCCGTGAACTGCTGGGTCCTTTAGCAGGGGTGAATTACTGAGAGAGCCACAGCCGATTCACGAACGCACCCGTTTCCGTCTCGTTACGTGTTCCCCCGGTGTCTCCTCCTCCTTAGCTCGCTGCAAAATGATTTTGAGAGCTGACATTTCGATTTCTTTAAGCATAGCAAGCTCTTGCTGCAGCAAATTAATGAAGATCTCTTAAACCCCAGTTTACTTTTCATCCAGTTAGCCGACCCTTCACTCAGCTCCTGTAGCAGATGGCAAGCAGCTCCTTAATTACGCTCCACGGTCGCCACGTCCTCTCTCAGAGAAAAATCTGGCGTTCGCCATACTTAATTCTACATTTTTCCCCAAGCTGGCAATGAGAGATGGGGTGCCTCGTGGTCAGCCCCCAAAAACATACAGCCACATCACCCGGAGCCCTGCCGGCGCGGTACCACCAGCCGGGGCTTTTCCACGAGCCCAGGATGGAGCAGGGCCGGGAGTCTGTCCCCCGGAAAATCCCGCAACCAAAAGCGTCGCTTTTTACTGCGGTTTGACAGCCACCTCCTCGGGGCGGACAGAGGAGGCCCAGGCGCCGGCTGCCGCAGGGACGGGGCTGTCCTGCAGCCCCGGCCTTGCTGCCTCTGGCAGCGACGGGCTTGGGGCGGTCCTGCGGCAGCCGGGCAGCCACCCCTCCGGGGGGTCCCGCGACCGTGGGGTCTGACGAGTACACCCGCGCTGACGACGCGCCAGCGGCACCGCAGCGTGCCGGGGGGCCGGCACGCGTCGCCCAAAACGAGCGCGAGCGCTCCTCGGCTGTGGCAGAGGCAGGAGCCGCGGCGAGCGGCGCGCCGCCGCTACAGGCGCCCGTCGCCCCGGGGGAGAAGCCAACCCGCCGGACCGCTGCGGCTCCCTCGGGGAGGCTCCTTCGGGCGACACCCCTCCTTGCCCACCCGCGGCACCGGGGCAGCCTCGGGAGGCAGACCGCGGCGGCGCGGAGGACGGCCGGTGCCGCGCGCAGCCCTGGCGCGCTGACACGGCAACAGCGGCGCCACAGGCCGCGGCCCGAGCCCGCCCGCTCCAGGCCTCGGCCTCCCTGGCCAAGGCGCTTGGCTCTGAGCTTTCGTGCCCCGGGCTGGAAGCGGCCCCAGCTCTGGGCATCTAAACCCGCCCAGACGTGCTCTGGAGGAGCCTGCTGCTTCTGCTGGCCCTTCAGCCGTACCGGTCTCCTGTGGCCACCCAAAATTTGGTGAAGGCCATTCCCGTCCTGGCAGGGGTAGTCCCTGCTCCCCTGCAAACCCGCAGCCAGAGCGGCGCGGACGGCCGAGGGTGGAGCAGGCACCGAAAAGAGGGACGTCCCCACGGTGGGGACGCAGGAGGGGCAGAGCCAGGGTGAAGCTCTCCAAAATCCGCCGTTTCCCTGCCCCAGGCCTCCGATGTCCATCCTTCTGCTCAGGCAGAGGCAGAGCGCCGCGTCGGCTCCCAGCATCGGCCCCAGTTCGCCCACCAACCTGCTGGGAACTGCCTTCCAGCCCCGCTCCTTGCACGCGAAGCTGCAGCACGAATCGGCCGACGTGGCCTTGGGGTATTTTTTTTTATTTTAGCCGATGTACAATGCAAGGCTCATCGACTGGACACAAATAGGTCCAAGGGTGAATTTTAGGTGGCGGATGGTGACTCCTCACCAGCTGCTTTTCAGCCAGCAACGCGCCGGGGTCTTCTCTGAGCTCCAGTGCCAGAAGCGAAGGAAACTGGAGCCGCGTGATAAACGAGGTCAAAGCCTAGCGGCAGAGATAAGGATGCAGTGGCCAACGGAGAAAAAGCTCTGCATCATCACATACGCAACTGAAATTAAATCCACGAAGCATAACGCTGCTTTAAAGGAAAACCTTTAAAGAAAACCTCATGTTCCAGACAATACAAAGGCTTCGCGTGTACAAAACTGCGGTCCCACTCGTGGGACGTGTTCTTGCGGGTGAGAGCTTTGCTGCTGCAAACGCGGCGCCATCCCCACCCCACGCACGTCGCTCGCTGGCGCTGAGCCTGGTCCTGCAACCATCCCCAGGGACGGGAAGCCCCCGAGACTGCTGACAGCCCCGAACGTTTTGCTCGGCGACGGACGCGACGTCCCGCCGTACCACAGCGCACGGGTTGGAATAACCTCCAGCCCCCCCCGGCGTCAGCGGGTTTGGTTTATTGCAATAGATCAGGTCAAAACTTGGGGTGCGGAGCCCCGCCGCCACGCGGAGCTCAGATCCGAGGCTAAAATCTGGACAAGAATTTGGCAGCTCTGCCAATTCCCACTGCTGACCAAAAAAAAAAAATACAATCCAGATGCAGATACTCCTCCTGGCCTCTGGTGTGCCTGAAATTAGGAAATCAACAGGCTGGAGGGATGCACGCAATAAAAATGACGGGAATCGGGGCATGCGGAGTCGAGCACATGAGGTGTCACAAACTGGGCGAGGTGCCCGGACGCGGCCCACGGTCCCAGCGCGTTTTTGGGGCGTAAAGGTCTGACGAAGCCGCCGTCCGGACTGAGGTTAGCGGCTGGAGCGATCCTGGCACCGACACCCACGCTCCTGTCCTGAGACACACAGACAAGGGAAAAAAGCACCTAGCCCCAGAACTTGCCAAAATTCAGCTTGTTTGCTTGCATCCAGTCCCAGGCAGGCCAGGCTTAAACTAAAAGATGAGTAAGGGTGACGCAAGAGCAGCACGGAGGTGACAGGCGGTGGGGCCAGCTCACCAGCAAGTCCAGCGCTGGTAACGTGTTCTTAAACGTCCTGAAAAAGGAGGATTTGAAAGAGAAACGTGGTAGTGGCACGAGAGTGCCGGGCGATGGGGACATCCGTATTTTGGCAGGGAGACAAAGGGTCGCTGCGGGTTTTATCAGGGCTCTGAAGGGAATTGTCTGCATCTGCTGCCAGCGTGTACGTGATGCTGATAAAGGTCTGAAGCTCTGGACTAAGATCCTTGCAGCTCTTTATCCCAAAAGACACGGCAGAAAAGGGTGTTGCAAGCATCACGCTGGGTTGCGACAAGAGCCTGGACAAAGCCTGATCTGGCAAAAGGAAGAATTTTTAAGATTTACCCTCAAACTCGGCCAAGAGCACAGCCTGGTCCTTCTTACCCCGGCAGGGATCATCGCCCTCCTGGGCCACCCTGAGCCCGAGGCAACGCCAGGAGATACCCGGGCAGGGTTAGTGATGCTCCTTCCTCCGGTATGAACAAGAAATCTTCATTTATACACTTGCCGCAGGGAGTTTTCAGGCTGCCAGCTCCTTCTTTTCACCGAAGACAAGACAGTTTCTGGGTCTCCATAATTATTTACACGTGGGCTGTATTTATTGGCAATTAAATGGTTCAGTGGCTCCGAGACATTAGTCTCCTCTAAACATGTTGTCTGCCAGATTGCTTCCTGCCAGCAGCCCCTGTGGGCTGGGGAATTTTGCCGAGCCCTCCGGGGCGGCTCGTGCAGGGGAGGGAGCAGCTGGCAGAGCCCCCCCGCCGAGGCCACCGCGCTCCGCTCTCCCTCGGAAAAAATGATGCTGTAACACAGCCTCACGGCCAACAATCCGGAGCCAGCGGGAGGGGATCGCGATCGCTCTAACGGCACTTGCGGCCCGGCGGACGCGAGCCCCGGGAGGTGGGGGAGGCCGCGGGGACGGAGCGCGCGGCACCCGTGGGAAACGGCCCGGGAAAAACGCGCCGGCCTGGGACAACGTGCAGCAGCTCGGCAAAACTCGCAGTGGGAAGGTAAAAAAAAAAACAAAGCGCGGCGACCTGGTAAAATGGGCAGAGATCCTAGAAAAATCTGCAGCGGTCCTGCTAACGCACGCAGCGAAGCTGGCGGAGCACGCGGTGGGCTGGGAGAACACGGAGCAAGCCCAGCCACGCGCAGCAAACACACGACGGCTCTGGCGAGCCGTGCCGCAGCCCCAGCGACGCGGGCGGTCACGCCAGCAGAATATGCAGCAGCTTGGTAAAACGTGCTGTGACTTTGGCGAAACGTGCAACAGCTCTCAGAAAACACGCAGCAGCCCCAGCGAAGCGTGCGGTGATCCCAGTAAGACGCGCGGCAGCCTGGTAAAACACGCGGCGACCTGGTAAGAGACACGAGGCAACCCCAGTAAAACACGCAGCAGCCTCGGGAAAACACGCGCCGGCCTGGAAAAACTTCCCGACGGCTCTTCCCGACGGCGGCTGCTGCGGCATCGCGCGAGGGTCCCGCTCGCCGTCTCCACATCCCAGCCTCCCGCCAGCCCCCCGCGCCTTTGGCGGGCGCCCGAACGCCGTCAGCCGTCACCCCCGGCGGGGGAAAGGAGACGGCACGGGCGAGGCAGCTCAAAGGCTGCCGAGCCCACGGAGGGTGCGGGGTGGCGGAGCAATGGCAGCGCCAGCCTACGCAGGGCAAAAGGCAGCCCCCAAGCTGGGCAGCACCCTGACTCACACCAGGCGGGGTGAAAAACGGCATCGGGGCGAAGCACTTTGTGTTGTGAAGCAGGAGGGGAGGTTTGGCCGCCCAGCAGCACGTGGTGTGATTTTTGCCGGTTAGAGAAAGAAAGGAGGGAGGAAAAAAGAAAGAAAGGAGGGGAAAAAAAGAAAGGAAGGAAGGAGGGGAAAAAAAGAAAGAAAGGAAGGAGGGGAAAAAGAAAGGAAGGAAGGAGGGGAAAAAAGAAAGAAAGGAAGGAGGGAAAAAAAGAAAGAAAGGGGGGGAAAAGAAAGAAAGGAGGGGGAAAAAAGAAAAAAGGAGGGGAAAAAAGAAAGATGACAAAGAAGGAAAAAAGAAAGAAATAAAAAGGGAGGGAGGGAGGGAATGTCTGACTGTAATTTCAAAGTTCAGGAGGCTGGTCTGCTCTCCAAGGGCTGAGCTGCAGGAGTTACGCCAGCACAGAGCACATCGGAAAGCTGCTCGGTGCCAAATTTCCAGCCCGAGAAGAGCTTCTGGTGGTGTGACTCAAACAGGGAACGCTGCACCCCGTGGCGGGAGCGTCCCAGCCCGGCGCGGGGATGGGAGACACGCGAAAACAAAGGACGGGGCCACTAGAGGGAACAGTGGGTGCCCAAAACCGCTCCAAAAGCTGCTTGCGACTATTCAAAGATCCGTTAAAATAAGATGCAGGGCTCGTTCTTGCTATTGCAAGACTTTTTTTTTTTTAATTATTATTTTAAGGAATTGTCTGAAGTTTCCAAGATCAGGGTGGATTCCTGCTTTGGGGCAGCATCCGGCACGGTGCTGAGCACCCGGGGCGGACATGGTGCTTTGCAGAGACTTTGTCCCTTTGCAGCATCGTCCCATCAGCGCCGGGAATTTGCTGCCAAACCCAGTCCCAGCTCCGGGCTGGCCCCGCTGCGCGGGAACGGCAGCAGCCCGGCAGTGCCGCTGCTCTTTGTGACTGCGCAGCGGGGAAGAGCAACAAAAATGCGCCCTCCTGCCCGGCGTGGAGGGGGGCTTTTCAATAAACCAGATGTTTTCGCTGCCGCCCCGAACATCCCCACCTCCTCGCCATCAGCGGTTGCCACTCGGTACGGCAGGAGCTGCGTTAAAAGCCTCCCGGACCCAAAACGCCTGCCGGCCCCCGAGACCCCGCGGAACACGCTGTTCTCCCCAAAGGTCAGGCTGGCTGCTAGCAGGGCTCTAATCAGCTTAAGACCCGCTTAGGCTTGCTAATGAGTGCTGGGAAGCGGGCCGGAGGCGGTGGGAGGAGCGAGGAGCGTGGGCATCCAGATATTTGAGTGCACTTAGTATGTTTTCAGGTTTTAAATTTCAAGCTTTTGCCGTTTTCCTCTCGCCTGGCCCTTTCCCCGGCTTAGCTGCTGTTTTGCAAATGAGCCTGAATTGCCTCAATTCTGCCTCCTTGCTGCCAGAAAAGCGGAGCCCGCACCCAGCCATGCTACTCAGCTATTCAGCCCTTACTCCTCACTATTATTCGGGCGACTTAAAAGTCTTTTAAACAGCCGCAGCTTCAGCGGGGTTTGCATCACGTGCCTGTGTTGCTGCTGGTTTTAGCATCCCTATTTTCCTTATTTTCCTCCTCAACCGATGCTCCCCAACAGAGTTACAGCAATAAACATGATTTTGCTGGCTGCTGTGAGCATATTTCCAAGCCACCAACCCCTAGGTGTTGGGCAGGAGGAATACACACCCAGTGCTTTTAGGAGAGCAGAAGGACGCATTTAAGCCCCCAAGCATCCTGCCGTTCCCCATTTCTTTCATTGCCCAAGCTCCCATCGGCAAATACCACTTACCACAGCGGCCCAGCGCAGCCGCAATGCTGCACGGCTCCCGAGAGCCGCTGAAAGGTGCCGTTCCCCGCGCTGGTTGCCGGTCCGTGCCGGAGAGCTCTGCGGATAAACCCCACCGATGCTTTACCTTCACTCTCTCTGGTAGCACGGCAAGGTTTCCGCGGCTCCCACTGGCGCCTCGGAGAGGTGTAAAGGGAATTCGGCGAGCTGCTTGGCTTGAAATGGTGTCAAGCTGTGCTACCAGCAAGCAGAAGATGCAATTTATAATTCCATGTTTTGGAACTGCAAAGGAAAAGGCTTCTGGTAAGTTTTAAAAACCAAAGGTGTTTTTTTTCTTTTCCCAGAAGAAAAGGAAGCCACCTCATACGTCTTTACAGGCAAGTGCAAAACAGACCCAGAAAATTCCCCGACACTGAGAGGAGGTTGGATATAACTGAGGCAGGAGACTCCCACCCGTTACGTGAGACGGGATTTCAGTTTCGGTTCCCAACCCTGCTAACGGCATCCCGTGGGACCCCGAACACCCAGGACGCCGTGGTCCCTCCGACACTCACAAGGCGCGCGGGGCTTGTGCGCACGGGAGGTTCAAGTGCCGCGGGAGCAATGCAAAAACCGCTCCAGGGCTTATTCCCCAACTGCTGTTTGGTGTGAGCTGTGCTTTCGGCTGCAAACGCGCACAAATACACAAACCTGTGCAAAACACACAAGCCACAGAAATTTGTACAAAAGAGTACGTAGCCAAACAGGGCTGGCCAGCACAGCCCCTGGGATGGCTCTTAAAATGCTACAAAATACAAAATGAGTAAAAAATGCCACTTGGGAGAATCTTGCGCTGCTTTTAGAGCTGTTTGCACAGACGCGATACGGTGGCACAATGTAAAGGCAGCCTGGTCTTACTGCCATTTGCTACAGGCTGGAATTTCTAACAGAGCACCGTTACGTCCGGCCGCCTCGCGCGCCTGCGCGGGCATCGGCCCCTCGATCCTCCTGACGGGCATTGCTAAGGCGGGACAGAAACCAGCGCTTTGCTCTCGGGGCCTGAAACAAGCTCCTCGTCCCCAGCCAGACAACGTCCATCAACCCATACACCGCTGCAGGGAGGCTTCCACCTCCTACCCGCCACCTCCGGGGAGAAGAGCATCCTCCGCCCGCGCCCGTGTTGCTGCAGGCAGGTGGCAACCAGCCTCCTGCGAGGTCGGAGCCCCGGGCGGCCGCGGCGCGGCGCGGCACACGGGGCGGCCGGGAGGGCCCCCCGCCGCTGGTGGTGCCCGTGACGCTGCGCAAGCGCGGCGTTCGCCGGCGCGTGTTTGAAGCACGCGTTTCATCAGACGCAAATAGCTCCGGGCACCGTTTTGCTTTGCTGGCCAAATCCTTTTTCTGGTGCCTACGTTAACTTTTTTGTTTTCCTGATGAAAATAAACGCTGAGTGTCGTTGCCCCTCTATTATTCCTTTCAACAGCCTGTGACGCATCGGTGCATGCTGAAGCCATTTGCTGAACGGGGCTCTAATGTGAAGCATGCACGGGCAGCACCGAGGAAGTTTGGAGGGATGGAAAAAATCACCCTCCTGCCTATTCTTATAACGTGCGCTAAGGAGACGGGAAAGCCCAGGAGTTAAGGAGATCGTCAGAGCCTCTCTCACCCTTCACGTGGGGTTGCCCCTAAAAATGCTCGCCAGGGCACTGTTAAATGCCCCGGTCAGGAACGCTGGGCACCCCTGGGTGCCGGGGGCGCGCTGCCGGGGTCCCCCGAGGGACCCATTTGCTTTTTTTCACACATAGCTTGGAGAAAAGCTGGGAGCAGTCGGCCAGCCACGGGTTGCTGCTGGAAAAGCACAGGAAAGCAGATTTTCAACACGCTGCTGTTCTCTCTCTCCTCCTTCCGGTTCTATGGGGATATTTTCTTTTCTTTTACCACGTTACCACTCTGTCTTCGAGAGGAAGCTGTAGCCACGTGTGCTGCTTCACTGTAGCTGATGGTAACTCCTGCTGGGAAGCATAGGGCGACGGGTCATTCCCGTGGAGGGAGAGTGGACCGTGCTTCGGGCTGGGGCGGTGCCTGGAGACCCCGACACGACAATCGGTTTGTTCTGCAAAACTGGGACTCCGTTCGGGTCGTAAAAGTTACGATGCTTCCACGTGCGCACTGGAGTCGTATCTGCTGAAATGAGAAAAAGTCAGTCTTTTCCGCGGGCGAATCCACCAAAGCAGCCTGGCCGTGAGCGAGCCGGCTGTGGCCCTCTCCGCTCCGCCACCAGCGGAGCTCTTGGCCAGAATCCGCCCTGACGCCATACAGACAGGCTGCTGCAGCGAGCAGACCCCCAGCGAGGACAACCTGCATCTGGTGCTGGTGAAGCAACCAGACGGCGGACAACCAAGGAGGTGTCTGTCCTGCAGAAGCTCTTTCAGTCCACCTTCATTTCAAGAGTCCAGGTGGAAGTCTGGTTGCTTAAAAGCCAGTTCTACAGCTTACCAATTTATTTGAAGAAAAAATAGGAAAAAAAAAAAATCTGAAAAATTTGAAAAATCCTCATTTGAATTAAAGAGATGGATCAGACCCAGATCCCCGGGATGCACCACGCCTGACCTGCCCGATGCCAGCTCTGCGACGTCCCTTCCCAGCGCCGATTAAAAGCTCTTCGCCAAGGGACATGCAGGAGTCGGCGCGACAAGCATCTCACACGGGGCTGCATTGATCTCCCCTGCTGGGAGCAAGAAGATAATTAAGAGCAACCGCTTCAGACACCACTTACCGGGAAGCAAGACACGTCTCTCTCAGCTGGCTGGTACTGTCCGTGGCCGATCGTGGCCGGTAGCCGGCCCTCCCTGCAGCATGCACGCGTGGGCCCATCCGCCCACCCCCGTTAAAGGCTCCAGCTCTGCTGCGGCCGCTTAGCTGGGAGAAAAAGCCGGAGCTTTAACACTCCTGCTCTCTCCTAATTGCCTCATTTGGCCATTGACACCCAGGTGCTCGGTACTGATGGTCAGCAAGCCATGCAAAACTAGCTGCAGCGAACAGCAGGCATGATAACCAGTGGGATTTTTTTTAATTTTTAAAACAAAACCACCCTCCCTTTCTTGCGGAGAGTTGGCTATTCCTCTAGCAGGTGGCCAGAAAAGCACAGTTTAACGTGGCTACCTTGGGGTACATAGGAAGTGTGCATGCAAGGCGAATTCCCTCTCCTCCGTACGACCTTTCCGGGGGAGGTTTCTCTCTCCCAGAGCTCAGCACCTCTCCTTTCCTTCAACACCTTCACGGGTACTTTGTTGATCTCTTCCTTCTGTGAGACGTGGCTTTGTGCCACCCTGCATTTTCATCATAGCCAGAGCCCTGATTTCTGTTCTCCTTCCACCTTCATGAAACATATCCTAGGGGATAAAAGAGCCTTTTTCCACCCTTGACTCCCACAAGACCATGGAAATATGTACAGAATCACAGAATCATTAAGGTTGGAAAAGACCTTTAAGATCATCAAGTCCAACCATCAACCCAACACCACTGTGCCCACTAAACCATGTCCTGAAGTGCCACGTCCACACATTTTTTGAACACTTCCAGTGATGGTGACTCCACCACCATCCTGGGCAGCCTGTACAGAATCACAAAATCATTAAGGTTGGAAAAGACCCCTCCAACTAAACATCACAGGTAGAGTCGTGTCCCTCAAAGCCCCATGCCCACAGATACGTTTTTGCGCTGCCTTGCAACTACTGGCAGCAAAGCCAAACCCTCTAATTCCTTGTGCGGGGGGTTACGAGGGATCAGGGGCACCAGATAGTATCTCTTTTCCCCGCTAATGTCACACATTTGGAAGCTGATGTAGTAAAACGATCCATAAGCACACTACTAATCCCAGAGCCACCCAACCCCTCTCTTTGCGTGTTGGCGATGGCACATGCCCAGTTTGCCCAAGTTGCCATATCCTGAGCTTGCAGTTAATTCAGCCTTGATGCAAACGTGCTGGATCTGAATGATGAAATTCTTCAGATTAAAATGCAGTTCTATGAGATCTGATCTAGGAGCTGCATGTCACCATCTAATCCCAAATTTACACCTCACTTGAAACCAGGATTATAATTCCTTATCCAGTGCCAACCTGGGGAAAGACTGAGCTCCCTCTAAGATGCTCAATCCTAAAATCCAGAAACCTTTCACCTTGACTCCAAATCCCTACAAATAGAAGGGTAAATGCTACCGTGCACGGGAAGCCCATTGGATCCGCAGTCTATCATCCAGTTTTCCGACCATCCAGTGGTTGCTCTTGGAAATCCCAGTGCTTGAACTGATTTTAGCACGTGTGATTTGCTTGGATAGTCACTCTCAGAGAAAAGATGTATATTTGGTTTCCTCTGTTGAGCTCACTGCCTATTTTTAAGCATTGCACTGATGCAATGAGAAAGCAAGGTCAACACCTCATGGCTTGGTCTACTGCCAAACTCAATGGGTGGACACCAAACAACGGCAGGCAAGAGTTTTATCCATGAATCTGTCCTCACTTTCCAATTCCTTCATATAATTTCTCGAAGAATGGGAGCACTGCTGGACAGATTTTTCGTTAGCCTGAAGAGGGCTGCTTTTGAATAACTCAACTGATTCAAGCCCTATACAGAGGAATAAATCTGCATGCAGGGCAACCGTGCTTAGTCTGGTGGCATTAGCGCTGGAGAAAGAGCAGATGAGGTTTGTACAAGCCCTTTCCATCCAGTTGATATTTCTGATTTCTCCACTTGTGGCTCTTTTGAGCCAAAGGACAAATTGCCAAGAATAAGGATATCTGAGGAAAATCGCGTGAAGGCACGTGGGCTCCCGCAGAAGCTGCGTGACCGACAAGGTGTCCCCTCCTCCTTCCCGCTGGCTCTGGGCCTGAAGATATTTTGCTCATGATGCAACTTCCATTATTTCCATAGCAACCCTCTTTTGTCAGGTCTCAGGACTGGAGATTTTTAACAACTCCATTTGCCAATTCAAGCCCCAGAAGGAAGTGGGCTGCAAAAGGAGAAAGTTCTCATTCAAATGCAAAATAGCTGCAATAACAGCTGAGGGGTGCGGGGCGGGGGAGCATCCCTTGGGCACGTCGCTTTTCATCCGTTCCTCCTCTGCTTGGCTTGTGCCCCATGAAAGAACCTCATCCAGTGACATTTTTGACACTGGAAGCCACGACGTGCACCGGGGCCCTCAGACAACGCCAAGCCCAGCTGGCATGAGCCTGAATGAGACTTCCCTGTCCTTAATGAAAAGATATGTCTTGGCTTCAACGGGAGCTTTGATCTGGTTCTGTCGAAACCACCTGGGGGTCTCTTGGGAATGTGCTTGATGCATCCTAGCCCCCAGCCCCTTCCTAGGCCAAAGAGGTCTTTTGCCCTCTGTCCCCTTCTCGCATCAGCTTTTATCACATCTCAGCTCTCGACAAGCCTAAAATTAACGTCCGAAACGTGCGACGAAGGGGCTTGTGTATCATCACACCGGGGAAAGACGCCCAAGACGCCAGCGCTGCTGCTGAGCACTCGGTGCAGCAAAACCCCAGCCCGAGGGACGGGGCTGATCGCTTCTGCCCATCTACCAGGGCACGGGGCTGTTACTGCTGCAAAACGATAAATAATTTGTGCAAGTTTGCTGTCCTGCTTTCCCTAGCTCCTTCCTGGGATATAGGGACACCAGCTCATACCTGGCTTGTTTGCAAATTGGAGTCATGGAAGTCTTACAAGCCCCTCCAAAATCTGGGCCTCGAGGATCCATTGGCCTCATCCCCAATTTTTGCCCCAGAAGTCTCACCCAAAACAGCTTTGCCCTGCTTCCTGGGATAAGATGGGTATTTCTTCCCCCAGAAGACAACTATCTTCATCAAAGTCAACCTCCTGCCAAATAGTTTGGCTGTTCATTAGAAAAAGTAGTAAACTAAGTAAGAAGCATTTCATACTTGTGCGCTTGCTTTTTTTGTTACCGCTTACTTCTGCAGCAGCCTAGAGCCAGCAGCAGCCCTTTCTGCCGACCTCTTCTCACTGAAGCCCTTTTCCTGCCGCCTCCCAACACAAATCAGTACCGAACCGGGACCGGAGACAACCTCGATGGCAATGTCCTGCCTCGAGGACTTCTGGGACCTCCTTCATCCCATCCATCCCAGGAGACTACTCCTTGCTGTACTGCTGAGCTCTATCACAGGTTAACAATACAGCTGAGAGGTTCATGCCCCTATTTCTTTTGGTCTTTTAACAAAAAGTTCTTAGGAAAGCAAGCTGGTATCGATTTGGCTTCATCCACAAGTAAACTCGGCCCCCAAAACCCAAGACAACCTTTCTTAGCACTGCAGGATAAAAAAAAGCACACTGCTCGTGCACGCCCCATTATGCACAGGGCTAAGCATTTTATCCATGTGAACCAGATAAGGGGGACACTACGGTTTTGTTTTAATAGCTCGTTGCATTTTTATAGTGCCTTAGTTCAAGGCTTTCAAAAGATTTTACAAACTCTCCCTGTGTACCTCTCAGTCCTTGGCCGTGGGGTTTTGGCTAGTTTTGACCCAAGAGCTGTTTCCGTGGTCTGCTCAGGAGCACCCCAAAGGCAAAAAATCTCATCGAAGGACCCATCTCATGAAGTTTCCTCCACCTGGTGCCAAAATCTCGGGAAAACCACCCTGCTCAGTTTGTCCCGAGCTCCAGTCCCTGCTCCCAGTGTACTCAACTGGGATAAGTGCTTCCGAAAGCACAGCAAGGGAGAGCCTTGGCTCTGCCAACCACCCCACCGAGAGCACAGGGGTGAGTCCTCAAAAACAACGCGGAGCCTCTGAGTATAAGGAGCTCTTTTAGTACAGCTCAGACTCTCGACAATAAGACGCTATTGATAAGCCCCGAGCAGCTACGTATGGAACACAGACTCCACCAAAATATCTCGGTCTTGTTATACACAACAGACCCACTGGAGACGTTTTCTTTCGGCTCTTTCAAAATCCTGCCTCGATGAAAGGAACGTCCCAAGGGAGCGCATGCTTCTGCATGAAGGAGAAATGCAGCTAAAAGCAGGAGCCTGCGGTGATTCTCCTGCCTCGTAAAGAAGGCTGAAAACAAAGAGGAGCAGAAGCGAAGCTGGGTTTCTGCCTTGTGCAGGCATTGAAGCAGCCGTCCGTGGCACTGCTTACTCCCGCCGTGTTTCGGAAAGCTTTATTCCCGTTAGATACGGGGTCATGGCTACCGGCCAGCACGGCGACTGGCAGCGTTAATGCATTTACTTCAGCACCAGCGCCTGGCAAAGAAGTTAGTTACTTCTGCAAAAGCAAGAGGAAAAGCCCCGCAGGAAGCAGGAAAAATCCCACATGCCCTGGAGCTCTGAGTGGAGACCGGAGGGAACACGTTTAAAACCCTTTTCTTTCTGCGACCGGCTGATTGCAGTGACCCCAGCTGCCTCTTTGCAGCTCTTTATGCGGGGCAAGAATACGCTGGTTTATGTTTGTATGTAGATAAACCATCTGACTGTAATGAACTTCCAAAGCAGCGAGAGATCATAGAAATTAGCACGGCAAAAATGCCTGCCCGTACACATTGGGAATTCTTTGCGATTGCGTCCTGCAACGGTGAGTTACAACAATTTGGGAAGCTGGTAATTGGCTTTGGAAATCGTTGCTTGCTTGCTGTCGGGTCTTTTTGTCTTTCAGCAAAAAAAGGGACGTCAGCGAATTGGGCAGAGGCGGATACGCAGGACGGGGTGGAAGACGATACACCGAGCGGTGACGGACAGTTATCTTCTGGTGCTGGATCATTAAATCCCCGAGAAAACAGCATTTTTTGCCCCTGTCCTTTCACCAGCACAAAAGCTCACTTTGTTAGATCTATGTTCTCCTCGCAGCATATGTAATAATACACTGCAGTAGAGAAACGTGCTCCGGCCGGGAGTCAGGCACTGCTGCTGCCAGCATCAGCCCGGGACTGAACACGCACCAAGCGTGACACTACCTGCAAACCACCCGCGTCCCGAGCCCGGGGTTCGGCAGCGTGAACTCAAGGAATTTGACCTCACGAGAGAAATTCTTCCCTGCCAGACCCTTCATCTGTTGCCTTCTCTGATCACTGCATTTCCCAAAGAAATGATTAAAGCATCAGTAAAATACCTTGGAAGCTACCCTGCAATTAGCAGGCAAGCACTAGGAAAAAGGTGCCTCAGTCACCTTAGGGTGCTGCAGATGGCCGTGAGGTGGAAAGGGCTGATTTCTTCTCTGGTAGAAGAGTATTAGCAGAGGACAGCTTCAGCTTCTGCGGGACTAGAGGGACTTCTGTGCAAAAAGCATCGCCCCACACCATGCGGCTCTGGACGTCGTGCAGGTGCGGATTCAAGGGCGAGAGAAGTCATCAGGTCCCCGTTCATCACCAGCACCCACACGACGAGAGCGAAGCACTCCACTCCTTTCTGCAACACGGCGCTGAAATCACAAGAACTGTGAGCAACCAAAGGATGCAGTAAAGTAAGTTCTCCTCTCAGCCTCGGTGGAAAGGGATCAGCAGGTCCCAGAGTGACCGGAGAAGGAGGAACAGACACACGCACATAAATGGCAAAATTCATGGGCACGTAAAACACTTTTTTTGTTTGTTTTTAGGTGAGCAGGCTAAGAAGGGACTAATGACAATTTAAAATAAAATAACATTGTGGTAATTTAGAGGGAATCAGAAGTTCTCCATACAAAGAGGTGGAATTAAACTGCTGGAATGTCTCCACATATCCAGGCATGCTTCTACAGGGAATACATGAGAACGGCAGGGTCAGGGCTAGGATTTATCGACAAGGAATTAGAAAAAGCAAGTGAGGGAAATGCAGTGACAAAACCCCAATGGCAAAACCTCGAGTTGTTTGCTTGGGGAAGTTTGGGGCATTCAGTACAGTGTTGAGGCTTAATAAAATACAGCGATTCAAAACAGGAAAGATCACCTTTTTATTCTGCTGGGTGACTGCAAGCGTGGAGCCGGAAGGTGGAAAGAGGAGCTGCTGAACTGGACCAGAGCAGAAAGCAGAAATGTTAAACAGTTTGATTAAACCAAAACGGTTTACAACTTTAGGGCTATACGAAATGCCCTCCTCTCTCCTTTCGCAGACGTGACCCCTTTCCCGCTCTCCAGGTCCCCGCAGAGGAGGGCTGGATCCCGCTCGGCATCTCTCACCTCCAGCGGTTGCTGTCAGCTGTGGAATTTGCTCCTGATTTATTCCACACCGGAGAAACACCTGACAAAAGAAAGAAATGATACAGCTGCTGAGGGAGATTACTTTTTTTCCTGCCTACTCAGCCAAAAGCTTTCTCAGGAAATTGTGTTACTGGCCACAGATAAAATGAAGTACCTAATGGAAACCGAACTGATTTTTCATATTTGCCGACTTGCAGCAAAGAGAGAAGAATATCAAAGATAGTCCGTAACCGCGATCAAGTAGGAGCAAGAAGGCTTAGAGGGACATGACAAAACGCTCCCCGCTTCAGCTTTGGGGAGGCTTTTCCACACTCCGTACGTTTTCGCCAGGTAACTTCTGCCCAAGGTACGAGGTTTTGCAAGTTTTTCCTGCACTAAAACCCTCCTTACAGGAGGGTACAAGGAGGTGGGAGGCCATTTGCTTTTATTTAAAGGGAAAAAGGTGATCAGTGATATCCAGTAAAGGAGTAAGAGGCAGTCAAAGGAAAGCAAAATCCTTCTGCGTGCAATAAATTAGACTAAAGGGACAAGAGACAAAAAATTTAATATAGAGAACAGAAGCCGCAGCAGATAAACAAACAAGCGGCACAAACCTCTAAAACTACTGAGAAATAAACATTTAATTAAAAACCCAAGTGCTAAACAAGCAGGAAACATTCCCTCAGCTTCACAGAAGCAGGCAAAGATAGTAAAGTCCAACCAGCTTATTTCTAGTTAGAGAGACCTGAAGGTCAAGCTTAATTAAAACTGAGACCACCCCACCATCGTCATCTGTCTTACAAAATAAAATCAGATCCCCAGCTCTACCCGGTGCCTTTGGCTGGAGAACAAGACAGATCTCCAGCTCTCCCAGCACCGGCCACCAAACATTCCTGCGGTGTCACCAGCATCGCTGGGGACAGGCAGCAGTTCTGCAGGTTTCGGATGGGGCACAAGGAGAGCAAAGCCAATTTCTGACCCGTTTTTCGTACAGGGCGGGTGGCTGCAGAGGCGAGGGCGCAGCCAGGAGCCGACGTCCACGAACACACCGGCCGCTGCTCTCATACCCAACCACGATCCCATTAGCAACGGTAAAAGTCACTCATCTCAAACCGTGCGTGGCTACCGACTTCAACAGAGGGAGACAGCGATTTCGCCGTGAGTTTATGGATACAGTAAATCTATCAAGTCACTGAAGTCATGCCCTACGCAGGATTTTTCATCCCACCGCTGCGACCTTGCTTGGATGTGGCTCCACGCCCTTCTTTCAGACAATTTCACAAATCCTAAAGAAAACACCTTCATTTTCCTTCCCCCTTTTTGAGAGATTAATCCCAGGAAACCACCGTCCCCGCAGTATCTGTAATCCATCCCTGGTGCTTTGTATCAACTCCACAGCAATTAGGCACCTATTTTGCTGCCGATTGCTGCTTTTCATCCGATTGCCCGTCTCGCATAATCATCTCGTCCTTCGGCTCGGACGCGTTTCTTTCTCCACTTGTTACCGCTGCTCTGGCACTTAAAAATGCGAATTATTCAAGGCAGGAGCTGCCTATTTGTCGTACTTTCACGCCGTGGCTTAGCACGAGGGGCAGGCAACCTCTCCCAGAATACAAATAAACACTAACGTTGAAGGAAAGGCACTAAGCAACAAGACAAATTCATATTAAAACTTTATTAGAAACGAGGACACAGCCTCCCAGGAACAACGTTATACGCCATCTCCCAAACTTTTATAATTCAACGGTCACAATTAAATACAAGCTGCTACGGAACCGGTGTGCGCATCTATAAAAGGAGGAGAACTAATCCTCAAACCGCCATGGTTCAAGCATGGCCGGAGAACGTTCTTTTTCCACGGTGGTTTGCGTGCACATGGGCACACAGACACCCACCGAGGCTGTGCGGGGGCACGCTGCGGGTGGGGTTTTGTTGTTGCTTTCTGTCCTACGAACCAGGACAGTTTTTGATCTTACCAGAAGTCTGTATTGCTTTAATTCGAAGAGAGAGAAAAGAGCAAATTGCTATGGCTTGATATTGCATCTGGGATGGTATGCTGGGTTAATAGTTGGTACTTTCAAATCTTAAAATCACACAAAAGTGAATATTATCCTATCACTAGTTTTATTTCAATGGTAGATGATAATAATTATTAATAATAATAATAAAACCCAGAGGTACCACTGTCACAGAAGAAAAGACCAGCCTCATTTAACCACGATCTACAGATGAGAAAATAAAGCATGAATAGGACCCAGTTTATAAAAGCCTCTTCCTCTACTCACACCCACAAAAAACTACCTCCTGTCTAATCCAGGACCAGTCATAACAGCGCTAATTTTTAGCGCATCAACTGCTATAGTTATTAAAAGCATCAGCTACTACATTATGATTGCAATTCAGCCGCATACTAGTTAGTACAAAACACAAGGAAGAAAAAATACTTAAAATATATCCATTTCTCCATTTCCTAACACACATTTTCCATGTCGTGCCATAAAAAAGAATCTAAAGCAAAATAGATATAAAAAAGCTACTGTGCTCAAGTCAGCGGCATATGTACACGTTAAAATCAGAACAATACAAAAAGTATTCTAGTAGCAAAGGCAATATATAATATTTCATATAAACAGTGTTTGAAAAGTATAAAATTAGGAAATTATGCATAGAAGAGCGTGCTTGACGGGTCCTGCAGGAACGTGTTATTCGCAGCAACGGCTGCATTAGCAAATCCCTGCAGCGAAGGCAGAACTGACACCAGCTCCCGAATCGAACAACTCATTGCCTGCAGAATTCGCTGGTGATGTTGGGAAGGGGGTAGGCAAAGAGGGAGAAATCCAGGATGTATTTTGGTAACAGCTCTTTTATCAGCCGGCGCTGGGTGTTGCACAGGTAGTAATGGAGCGTTTCTGCCGTCACGGGCTTGTACCACGACTGCCGTTCGGGGAAGCGGATGAAGGAGGGCGACTGGACTCGCTCGAGGACGTAGTTGGCGTCCGCGTTCAGCCGCTCATAGGAGCCGATGAAGTCGTACCTCACGGCGCAGGGCTGGCACAGGTTGTAGATGGGCATCCAGTGCTCGTTCATCCTCTCCGCCTCCTCATCCAGCAGGTACCGGAGAAACTCGGAGAAGGTCACGTCGTCGCCCGCCGAATTCCCCCCGTTCTTCCGATAGCGCCTGACGATCTCCACCCCGTACTTCTGCTGATACTCCTTGATCTCCCCAAATTTATTCCTGTAGGCCGACAGCAGCCTCTCCATGGGGTTTCGCACGAAGATGAACTTGTAGTAGTTCTTCAGGCGGTAGCTGATCTCGTCCGGCTTCATGTCCCCCAGGAACACCAGGTCGCTCTTGTGGTCCATCTTCAGCTTGACATCGACGCTCTCCAGCGCCCCATCCAGCACCTTCAGGATGCGTTTCCAGTTGGAGCAGGCCACCTTGGGCACGTAGCAGTACAAGAAGCGGTACTTGTCGCTGACCAGGAGGTGCCGGAGGACCGTCCGCCGCTGGCCGGCCGGCAGCTCCCAGACGCTGCGGGGCATGGCCCGCTGCCCGCAGACGGCGCGGATGGTGCGGTTGCGGATGTCCCGCAGCACCTCGTAGTCCAGGTCGCCGGGGGCCTCCTCGCCGCCGCCTCGCCGGGAGGGCTCCCCCGCTGGCGGGTGCAGCGGCGGCGGCTTCACCTCGGCCAGGATGCCCTTCTCGATCATGAGGAGCAGCCCGCTGGAGGCCAGGATCACGCCGAACATCAGCATGGAGGGCAGCAGCACGGTGCCGCCGCCCGCGCCCCGCGGGCGGGACCGGCTGCGGCCCGAGGCGGCCGCCCGCCTCACCTCCCCGGGGAAGGGGGGACGGGGGAACATGGCCTCGGAGGGCTCGGGCCGCCGCCTCAGCCGCCGCGCCGCATGCCGGGGACGGAGGCGGGGGGAGCTGGCCGGCGGCTCCCCGCGCGGCTGCCGGCGCCGGGAGGGGGCCGCGGGGGCGGGAGCCAGGCGGGGCGGCGGCCGGCAGTGACGGCCGCGCGGGGCGGGCTGCGGGAGGCGGCGGCCATTTCGCGGCGGCCCCGCCCCGCCGCTCGCCTCCCGGGCGGGGAAGGGGCGGGGACGGGCGGCGGAGGGCGCCTCCCCCGCCCCGCCGCGGGGGCCGGTGGCCTCCGGCGGCTTCGTGAGGCGGGGAGTCCGCCGCCGCCCGCCGCGGGTCGGGTGAGCGCTCCGGCAGCTGGAGAGACGGCCAACCCCCGGGCAGTGCCCGCCAGGCGCGGGCAGCCCTGCCCTTAACGGGCGTCCGCGTACCCCCCACTCCCCTCTCCCCAAAATACATTTAAAATGTAATTCCAAACAAGCCCCTCCAGGGCCTGCGCCGAGGCACGCGGTGCCGCTCGCAGCACGGCTTAAAGCCCGGTGCTCCCCGGCTCGTTCGTTGCCCTGCCGCGGCTCTGTGCGGCGATACAGGCTTTAATCAACCGGCTGCAGCGTCTCTGCAATACCGGGCCAAACCAACCTCCGTGCGTAGCCGTGCCACGCTTCACCCCCGAGCCGTCTGCGCGGCCGAGAGGAGAAGGAGCCGCGAGCCGCCTGGCGAGCCGCGCCGCGCCCGGGCCCAGGGCGGCCGTGCCGCCGCCGGGCAGCCGCCGGCCCAGGCTCCCAAAGCTCCGTGTGGGCATTGCCCCCCAGCCGCCGCCTTCGCACGGCTCCGGCGGACCTTCCCCCGCCGCCTCCGCCTAAGGCGAAGCGCCTGACGCCGAGGCTTTGACCGGGCAGAGCAGCAACGCGCCGCAGCCAGCGGCTCGGCCTCGGGGCCAGGCAGGCAGCCCGCAGCGTTAAGCCAGCCCCAAGGGTGCCGTCCCTAAATACGGCCCTTTCCGGAGCAGAAATCGTTTCGTACCGGCATCGTTCTGCGTATTTTTCTTCGGCGCGTTTTCGGAGCGTACCGCGGGGCTTAACTAGTCTTGCAGGGACGCTCTCTGCCAAAAGCTTTCTTAACATCAAGAGAAAAACAGCTGCCACTTAGTGTTCTTTGATCAAAAGCCGAGAGCGTTTTGTCTGCCAAGGCAGACAAAGCATTTGGAGCGAAGTGCGAGAGCCTGAAGCTAGATTATTTTACATTTTACAGTTTTATTTTGATGTAAATACAGCATTAGCTCTAGGAAGAGATGCTATATTCTACCCTGCCGCTGCCAGCGCAGCGGTAAATCCACACGCTCTGTAGCGTTACCAGATTTCTGCTCTGATTTCAGGGGGCAGGTCCGAGGATCTGATCTTCATCTCGACACCAGCATAAACTGAAGCTGCGCCAACACGTATAATCCGTGGCACCAAGACGAGAATCGGGCCTCCCTGGAGAGCCCGCGTCTTCGAAAAAAAGGCTCTGATTACAGTAAACTCCAGTCCAGGCACTAATACTAGTGCCAAAGCAGCCCAGGGAAATTTTTATTTCTTAGAAGGCATGTTAGCCTGGCACCGCTTATCCTCTTTTTGTTTCTGTTCACCCTCAGTATCTATCGGTCTGGAGCAGTTGTATGTGATAACAGAGGGGTTCTGAAAAATACGTTCCAGACTGCTAGAGATAGAAGACTGCCCACGATGTCAGGGGGGTTATTTTTCTCCTAGGTATGCAAGGCAACTTTGATTTAAGGACTGATCTGAATAGTACAAGTATCTGGTAGGATGCAAAGTCTCCACAGAAACAACGCAGCCCAGTAATACACGGTTCAGGGGGCTCTTTTGTTTGTTTGCAAGGCTAAACCCCGTGTCACTGAAAAAAGCTAACTGTGGTTATACCGAACGTGCCTATTGCTCACACTGGATGTTAATTAATTGATTTTCAAAGCAGTTCAAAGAAGACTCACGTTCAGAGCGTGCAAAACTATGGGAAGATATTTCACAGGCAGATCCATTTCTTCAGAAAAGGTACATTTAGAAAATAAAACGTCGCTGAGGAAACCCAACTTTAGGCTACCGTGGTTTGCCTGCAAGTTTATTATACAAACCACAAGTGATGGAAGTGTTTAGTTCTTTCTTACGGATAGACAAGGAGGGTTTTTATGATTCACAGCCCTTTTCAAGGTGCTTGCAAGCCCCACCATTTACCTTTGTCACTTTATTCCAAACAGCTACAGGCAACCCCACCTCGTTTCGGCTGGGTCAATAGGTATTCTGGCTCTGCCCCGGCCACCGGAACGGCGTGGGAGATGCGCGTGGAAACAAAGGCCCGGGGGTGAGGGCGTCTGCGGGCGTCCCGCTGGCCCGAATGAGAAACTGGGAGCCTGGGAGGGAAGAGGCTTGCGGACGTGCCGTTTCCCTTAGCTGACTCGCTGGCTCGTGGTGCTGGTGCACCCTGGACGAGCTGGGACGCTCGTTGCTCTGCCGCCGGTGAAGTATTTCTGCAGCAGGCATCGTCCGCGCCCGGCGCGGCGCGGCACATGGCGACTAGCCACAGCCAACTGATGTTATCGCTGGAGCTTGCCAGAGCACGGAGAGCGTTGCGTTAAGAAGCTGCCTTTGGCGTGGTCTGAAATAAAGTGTACCAGCTTACTCGAATGTCAAATTTAAGGGGCTGTCCCTTTGCTCCCCCACATTGAGAAAGACACCCACAGCAGCTGTAAAAATCCACGTCTCCTGTCACGTGGAGAGCACGTGCAGTGCCTGTCGCTGTCTGTCCCCCACCGCAGCAGCACTTGTAACACTGCCCAGAGCAACGTCCTCGGTCCCCGCCGCGAGAGCCCGGGAACGCAGGCGGGCGTTGCAGCGTGCCCCATAGGTGACCCAGACCCGGCTGTCCTAACTACGTATGGGTAAATCACGGCCTGCGCTTCAAGTGTGCCCTGCATCCGTAGGAGGCCTAACGTCCCTATAACGGTGCGGAAGAGACCCACTCGCCAGCCCCAAGCCACGGTAAATTGTCTGCATCCCACGGGCGTGCGCAGCTCCCCGGCACAAGGGGAAGCTGCCCAGCCCCGCCGTGGAGGTGCTTTGCCAGGTCTCAGAGCAGTCCTCATCTGCCTGGGGGTGTAGCAGCAGCCCGTTCCCCACAATTACTTCTTTACAGGTATATAAGGAGGAGTTTCGTGACCCACAGCACTTTTCAGGACGCCTTCAAGCCCCAACGCTTGCCTTTGCCTTCAGAGCAGCGTGGCGGCAGCAGCCGCCCTGCAGCCCCGGGTACCCACCGGCTGGTGTGGAACGACCCTCCGCGCCTTTTCCTCACTGCTAGCTCACGTCAGCGGAAAAGCCGCATTAAACCGCGTCACTACCACGTGCGTTACATCACAAGCGTTACACTGAGCGCGTCTCCCAGCATCGTTCATGCGGGGCACGCTCGGGTTTAACGCAGGCTGCGTCAGAAATGGTGGTCTAACAAGGAAAGCGCCAGTTCCCGGAGGGGACGGAGAGAAAGACCGAGGGACATCCCTGTCCTTCCAGCTCGGAGCGAGGTTGGACACCGATTGTCATCGCAAGCACTGCCACGTGCCCTGCCAAGGCTCTGCTGGCCATTTGGGTAAGATCAGGTATTTATTTCGGTCTGAGAAACGGCAGAAAGGAAGAATGCGTGAGGCCCCTTGGAAAGCTTAGCAAGAGAAAGGAGGTTTCTTCAACGAACAACTGTTCGAGCTGATGCCAACTTTCCCAACAAGCAACCGGACAGTGACTCCCAGCGTAGGCAAACGAGACCCCTTGGAGGGGTCTGAGTAACTCCAGCTCAAAAAGTAAAACAAGCAAGGGAAGAAGAGATCTGATGTTGTGGCTGCGCAGCCGGGGATTATCCAGTAATTTAGTATAATAAAGCCTCTTAACCAAGTGGGTAAGCACGGAAGCCATTTCTCAATCAGCTCGCTATGTAAGGCAGAGTTTCTTATCTCTAGGAAAAAAAAGTCTTTTTAAATAATGTTAAACATGCGGATGAATATGCTAAATAATTCAGAGGAGGCTGTTATGATAGGCTCAGCCCATCTCCCTCATAACAAAAATCACTGTTTTCGAGGAGAATGTAGCGCTGAAGGATCTGCTTATCCTGCAACTGCAAATTAATCGATACGCAGCTGGCCGAACTCGCAAAGACCTTACACTGGCTTTAGTGCCGCTTTCCCCTGCTCCGTTGTGCCTGACTATGAAATCGCTTTCTGGACCGAGCCGTTCCAGGAGCTTCAGTTCCCCGCGCAAGGCCAACCGCCACGCGCCTACACGGTCAGTTCCAGCCACAGCAGCTCGTCCCCCCTCGGCCATGCCCACCCTCCTGGCACAGGGGTGGGATGCTGAGGCACCGAGGGCCAAAGGGCGCCCGCCCGGGTCCCTGGGGATCGCAGGGACGGCCAAGACGCGGAGGCTGCCAGGAGCCGGCGGGGAAGGCAGCCGGCACGGTGGGCAGAAGCTGCACGGCTATACGTTCCCCCCGGGGGCTACACACGCCGTGTAGGAGCCGTTATCGCACGCTCAGATATGCTCCAGCTGGGCAGGAGGTCAGAGAAAGTTCAGAAATACCGCAGGCGCCGGCACAACGGGGCCGGCGTTTGGGTAACCGTCTCCATGGGTCGGAGCTTTCCTGCTGCCGCCGCAGGCAGCTGCTGCCGGGTCTTCCCAAAAAAGACCGGGTCAACGCGCAGAAACCGTTCCCAGGCTGAGCACGTTCAATTTTAAAAGTCAGTTAACCACAGCTGCCTTTTTCTACCTTTCTGCCTAGAAAGGCAGAAAGCTGCCTTTCTATAAAGATCCTCCACAAGCCCACGGACCGCTCTCCATCCCTTTCGACCCTTTCAGGCCAGGGCTACCTCTGGCTACTGGCTTCGCGCACCGACATCGTTGGTGTCGGCAGCCAGCTCTGGTTTTACCGTCCATTTTCAATACGAACACACGTTAAATCCAACGCGGCTATGAAACCCGTGTTGCAAGAGACCTCAGAGTCTCTAAACTCATTCTAGGTGTACCTGCTGCTCTTTACAACAAGCCTGAGGCTCCCGGTCGGCTCTCGCGGGGCTGTAACAAAGTTGTGAGTCCCGCAGGTCCTTTCCAGGGATCGCCACCAGCCTCAGTTCCTCCTCGCACGCTTAAATAACACCGAAAGTCCCGGGTAGTCGCAGGGATCCGCGCGAGCGGCGGCAGTAACCGACCTCCCACGCGCGGCGGGGATGCCGCGGCGCCAGGGCTGATCCACGGCAGTGGAAGTTGCTGCCGGGTTTAGGCTTGGCCGCGTCCTGAACAGCTGACGGGGCTGGATTAGCGATCCAGGATGAGCGTGCTAGGCAAGACTTTGCTTCCAGCTGAAAAATCATTTCAGAAGGGTTGACCGTCTCATGAAAACACGTCGTCCTTGCCGACGCAAGTGCGATAGGTGGTTAGAAACACTCCTCCTTCATTACGCGTATTCCTCCCAAGCCTCAGCCAAGAGGCAGAAATGTCTGTTAAGGAAGGGCAATACTCCACGGCTTTTCGGGGTTTGATGTCTCTGAGCGGAAATAAATTCTTTACATTCCTTAATAAGACAAAAATCAAACAGCAGGTTAAGAAACAGCAACTTCTTTCCAGCAAAATGGACGGAGTCAAAGCCCGGGCCCCTGCACCATGCCCTGGGTCGCTTGCCAGGGTCACCTCTCTGCAGCACCAAGTTTTTTGCTGGTTGCTGCTTGAATTTGTCCGACTAATGCTTTTGTGACCCGCTTAATTTCACAGGCAGCAGAACGAGGACTGAATCTGCTCCAACACCTCCAAAACCTGCAGCATCTCATCTCTGACACCACAAATCTTCATCACAAGGGTCAAAAAAAAAAAAAAAAAGATGTGCAGGACTGATAATTACCCGTTTGACTCGTCCCCGTTTCGGGGTGCAATCTCCTTCCATGTGTCGGGAGCAATAAATAGCCTGCAAACTACGTGCCTTGCCCCAGAAAGCTCGTTTGAGGGGGAGGTTGGAGACTGGCAGCGGATGGATGCTGCAGTATGAAAGGTAATCGGTCTAAGCTGAGAGAGAGAGGCTCCGGCTGGAAGTAAGGAGGAGCTTGTCCTCGAGAGGACAGCCAAGCATCCGAGGGGCTTGCCGGGAGAAGTGGTGCCACCTGCGTGGAGTCCAGGCTGGCAGACTCCAAAATAACGGTGTTGTCCCGGCAGGGCACGGCACCACAGGCGTTACTCAGCTGTCCCCCTGCCCCCTTCGGTCCCCCCAACCCAGCCCCAACCCAACCCCGACCGGCCTTTGAAGAGGAGCCGTGACCCCACGGGGAAGCGCGCAGCCCCCCGGGCGGCCGTGTGGGCTCCTCCGGCGCCGGCGGGTCCCTGCGCGCTTCGCAAGGTTGTCTCCCTGCAGCCTCGGGCCGCCGCCGAATCGGCGCTTTCGCCGAGCGCTCGGACGACGATCGGCACCGGCGGGGCCAGGAACGCGCTCGCTACAGTAACCCCCGAGACTTCACGGGCCGTGGGCGCGTCGCCGGGATTATTTGGGGCGACGGGGAGGGCTGCGGTTGAAGTGAGGAGGAAAACCGGCACCAGATGGCAGCCGCAGCTGGATGTTCGCAATGCGGATCCCCCGCCGCCACCGCGGCGATCCGTGCGGCCGGACCCGGAGAACCGAGCGAGCCCCGGGCTGTCCCGGGCCCGCGGCGTCGCCGCCGCGCCCTCGCTGTGCGGGACGAGCCACGCTGCTGACGCCACAGGGACAAACGCAAACCGCTGCCCTGAAAGGAGAGAGGGGGCAAATCGAGGTCCAAAACGAGATGCTGCAAGCAAAGGTTGTTTTTGGGTTTTTTTTTTTAATGAATAAACATGTATGGTTAATCTTAACGTTTCTATAAATACGGCATATTTGGAAAGATGCTTCCAATGTTTGCAAGCCTTAAACGTATCGGTGTAAAAGTGGTTTTGAAAATGAGCATTGAAGAGAAGAACGTTAGGCAGGAAAGTCAGGACCTAGGTAAAGGGAGACAGAAAAGAATAAGCAAATTCCATCCCTCATGAAAAATGAATTATTATAAAACATGCACCATTGGTGATGAGACCAACTAACGGAAGCAACTGGAGCAAGAATTCCAGTCTGATTAGTTTACAATAAACTGCAATAAAATAAATAAGTAAATCTGCCTCCTCCTGCTTCCCTACCCTGGAGGAGTGAGTCTTTCTGCAGAAAAGCACTGGAAAGGGTGGTTTCCCCCCCCCCATCTATAAATAATGTTGCATTCTTTCCAGATTTTAGCAGAAAACTAATTAGGAGTCTGACCCAGGCGCTGCGCTTCTCACACTAGGTGATTGCGGGCTGCGGCTCCGACCCTGTAACAAAGAAATCCTCTCCCCCCAGCTTTATTAGGCGACTGCAGCCGTACCGTCCCCGCGGCTGCGCTCCTCCCAGGGACGGTGCCCGGGGCAGAGCCAGCTCCCAGCACCGCGGCCCCACCGGCGGCTTTGGGGTGCAGGAACCCTCGACCCGCCTGCGCCACGACCTTACGGTAGCAGCAGAGCGGTTCACTCTCATCCCCCGTAGATCACCGTTTCTGATGAAACCCCTTGCAATGGAGGAAAGTAAAATTGCGAGGAAACTTTCTCAAGCGTTAGGGGAAAAAAACAATCAGTTGGGAGCAAGCTGTCTCTTCTTGTAGTTGGCTGAATTCCCTAGAAATGGGGTGGGCGCGCAGGGAAACCCTCCTGCTTTCCTGGATCCCGGTTTCCAGACCCACACGTGTCTGTGGGGTGGCTGTCAGCGGGCCTTAAAGTGCCTCCCGGTGTTCCCGAGACAGGGAGATCCCTTTGGGAAATCTGTTCCCACAGGGCACCCCAGCTTTCATCTCGCAGGGAGGCGAGAACAAAACCCAACCATGCTCGTTTGCGTGCAGGAAGACGGCTAATACGGCAAAATAAATGGCACTAATACGCCATATAATTCCCGTTTTATAGACTGTAATTACACAACGTGGTACGAATTCAGCCCTACTTCCTCACCGCACTCCGGCGGCGACGCGGGAGGGGCTGTGCTTGGTGATGGAGAAACATCCCCCAGCCTGGAACGGAGGAAGACAATTTTTTAATTGCTAAATCAGCCTCGCTCCGAGCAATTTAGAGTCCCCGCCCCGAGCGATTGCTGTCCTCGGCCCCGCTGGCAGCAGAGGATGGCTGGTCCCCCCGCCTGCAGGGGGGTGTCATATGCGCACGTGTGTGGAAAAAAGAGGAAAAAAAGGTCTTGAGTAAAGGCAAGGGGACGTCCGAAAGAGGAGAAACCGTAGCCGGCTTTGTGCGGCTCAACCTCTACATGTTGAAAAAGAAACAGCAATCAGTGTGCTCAGGGGGCAAGGGAAAACCCGGGGGACGTGCTGCTGCGCCCTGAGCCGTGGCATTAAGGGGCAGGGAGGGAGGGGAGTTTTCTTACCAGCTCTTGCCGGCGCGAGAAGCGGTGACGCTCTGGGAAGAGTCACGGACCGCTTCCCAGCGGGAAATGCCGCCGAGTTTCCGTAGCCTCCTCATCTATGGAGCCCTGAACGCTGCCGAGTGCCGCAGTCCTGGGACCCGCCGTCCCCACCCCGCTGTCCTACGGGCTTCTCCGCGCAGGCGCCCGCCCTCACCCCGGCAGCGCGCCGGCGCGGCGGCGCAGCAAGCTGGGCCGTCGGAGGAGTTATTCTGTCGTGAACCACATGATTTATGGGCGCAGAGAAAACTCGGAGCAATGAAGAGAACTCCTTCCAACAGGCCGGCCGGCGTTCAGCCGGTGTTTGCCGGGGGCCAGCTCCTTCCCAGCTGCGCTCTGCCAGCTGGCTGCGAGGGCTCGCCCGGGAAGCGCAGCGTCACCTGCGCTGGCGCTCGCGACGCAGGTCTCTGGCAGCCGAAGGACCGAATTAATTTCACACGGCCGTCGGCTGGGACCCCGGGGACAGCTAGTTCACCCTGGCGCTCCTGGCTTACGTATCGAGCACCGGGCGCGCGTGCTCGCCCCAAAGACAAACCCGCCGGCGAAGAGCGCGAGTCCGCGCCCGACGGGCTGTGGTTGCGCGGGGATTTGCGGAGGCTCCGGGGGACCCCGTCCCGGCCGCTGCGTGCGAAGCAGCATCTCGTGCTTTCCTGCTTCATCGTAAACCTCCCCCGAAATCTTGCGCGACGGGGGATGACGTCTGCGCGGACGCGGGCACCGGCTGCCGCTGAAGCCGGGCGCTCCCGACCCTGCTTTGCGGAGCTTTTGCTCGATACTCTTTCAAAAATACCTCTCCCTTGGAACAGCTTGTTTGTCCGTGTTCTACTACACGTATTCCAGTGCTCCTGCTGCTACAGGGAGCAGGAAAATAGTCCTCGCGATGCAGGCTTTTCTCCCAGCATTGTTAAATTGATTTGCTTTTAAGAATTATTGGGCGGCCGAGCCCGCTCCAGCCCCGGCTTGTTTTTGCAGAACGCTCCGGAGAGGTTTATAGAGATATTAAAATTAAATACGGAGCCACAGAATAAATGGTGCTTCCATTCAGCGTATCTTGTAAATCCAGTTTAAATTGTTTCCTTTATTAAATATCCTTCCCTCTTAAAAATGGATTAACTGCTCTCACCGGAGGCTCCGATGGAAAAGCCATCTCATCTCTATAGCAACAAGTCACAGGCGCCCACCCCTCGCTTCCACGGGAGACACTTGGCTTCGCGTGGGCCGGCTCACCGTCCCGTTTCGAAGGTCACCCTTACAGCGTTTCCCGTTATTAACGGCCCCCCGGGGCCGGCGCTGCCGCGCGGCGTCGCACCAGGGTCCCCTCGCGAAGGCTCGCAGGGGAGGAGGGCAACGCCAGCCTTACTTCGCCGCCGTTCCCTCGATTTTGGGCTCGTCGCTTTCCTTTTTCTTGACGGCCGCCCTCGGTTTTTTCAGGCGGCCGTCGCCGGTGGCCATCCCCGAAGCTCTGCACAGGGCGGGTTTAAAGCGCGGGGCCCTGCGGAGCCCTCGACCCACGTTTCACGTACCCTGCGGTTAAACACCCTCGTGGCAGCACGGGGCGAATTCGCGTATAAAGGGCTGACTTAGCCGAATTTCTGGGGTTCGCGGGAGACCGGAGCAGCATCGCCCCAGCCGGCCCCCACCGCGCAGGCTCCCAGCGCAGCCCCTTCCCCGTGGGGAGCGGCCGTGCCGCTGGTGGCCTTTATGGCAGGAGACGGCCGCTGGGCACGCGCGTCCCGCCCTCGCAGGAAAACCGGTGCCGCGCAGGGCGAGCTCTGGCTTTCCGCTGCTTCCAGACCCCCAGGCCGCAGCAAGGAAACGTCTCGGCCTCCGGCCCCAGCAGCGCGGGCACAGCCATGCAGCAGCTAGAGACGAACGTTAAAAGCTTAACCTCATTTTTATTCAGCTTCAAATGAAACAGCCAGCACAGGAGCAACACAAAAAGCGGCTTTGAGAGGGTGGGGATGCTTTCCCATCAGATGGAGCCCGCGCCGGGCAGAGCCGGTGCCTCGCTTTTGCTGCCGGTACTCAGCAGAGCCAACATCAGCACGCAGGGATTAGAGAGCATTTGCTCTGTTTTCTTTCCCCCAAATCCCCAGCTCGGTGGGCCGAGCCTTTTTCCTGTGTCACCGGGGTGAGAAGGGCAGAGTGAAAACGGGGAACTGCCCACGCTTCAGGTCCCTGGGGACAGCGGGTTAACGCGGGGACGTGCACCCCTTCTCCCCGGGTGGCACCAGCTCTGCCCGGGGCCGGTCCTGCCGCCGGCAACGCGGCCGACCTCCCGCAGACACACGCGGCTGCTCCGGCACGGCTCGCTCATCAGCGGCCGCGTTAAAGGGACCGAGCTGGGAGAGTGACGGAGCGCTCCGTCGCGTGAACACGACAGTCCGAATTGCTCCCGTCCCTGGGCTGGGATGAATTTTGGCACAATTACAGTCACTTATAATTAGTGGCATTGAAGCAGCAGTTAAATGTAACCGGGAGCTCGTGGCTTTTGCTCCTGGAGGGAAGACGCTTTGGCAACCGGAGCAAGTCCTGAACGCCACTTCGGGTTTTCCTGGCTGGGGGCTGCGGGGAGCCTGGTGGTGAAGCCCCCCCCGCAGCACGCGCCAGGAGCCCAGCTGGCACCTGCCCCGGCAAGAGGGGCTGCTCCAAAACGAAGCGTCAAGCCGCGGAGCGACGACCCGCACCGGCATCCCTGAGGCTGCAGGAAACCGCAGCCGTAACGTGGCCGAACCGCCCCGTGCTTCTCAAAGGACTGAATTCCCGCAGCTCAGCACGTGCTTTCGGACATCTCCCACGCACCCTGCATGCTTGTCCCGCTGCCCAAACCTTACCCGAAGCCTCTGCAGGTGCCTGTAGCCCGGACTGCTCCATCCCAGCACCCCAAGTGCCACCTTCCCCCCCGCAATTCCCGCAAGGCTGGCGACGCTCTGCCACCTCCTGACGTCGCGAGGGGAGATGCGGCGCAGCGGGCTGGCTCCGCCGGTTACCTTAATCGCCGCTGGGGCATCGAGACCAGACGTGGAGCCACCTGGAGCTCCTCAGCCGGCCGAAGTGGTGCGGGGTTCGGGCGGGCAACACACCTCTCTGCCTTAGCGCTGGGTGAGCCCACCTCTGCCGGCGCAGGGCGGCACCTCCAAGGACGACCCCGTGGCCAGCGGGACTCTGCCAACGTGGCGGCAGAACGTCGCCGGCAGCGTCAGGCACGGGACAAGAGCAGTTTGTTGAACGTCAGACACAGGAGAGCTGGATACAACTCAGCACAGCTCCCCCGGGTAGCAGATTTCAACAGTAAATCCAATTTTGTTTGACATTAATCCCAACTTTTCAGTCCGCCACAGATTATCCTTTTGACGACGGCTCGCCACGTGGGAAGAGCTGGGACAGAAAAGCTTTTTCTCAGTTTTCTGTTTAATTGACCCCTGTGAGAGACTGTCCCTGCCCCGCAAAGCAGCGGAGCTGACCAGAGGCGTGCGGCACGCACAGAGCGCCGGCGTCTGCTCCGTTTCTGGCACCCACATTACTGATGCCTCTGGGCAGCCAAGTTGCATTAAATACAACTGGAAAATTTGAAATCAGTTCTTCAGCAAAAGCCCAAGGCCACGGGGTCAGGAATACCATGCCCACTGAGCCCACACTGGCTTGCAAATTCAAGCGTCACAGGACGAGCTCCTTACTCCCTTTGGGAAGATAATTTACGGCTTAATACACTTCATTATCAAGATGGTTTCTTTTTTCAGCCTGAATCCTCTCGTTTTTATCTGCTTCTCCAGGTTTGTGCCTATCCCGCCTGCCGGTCCCTGTGAGGAGCTGTGCCGCAACAAGGCTCCTCATTCAACACGATGGGCGCAGAGAGCAGAAGGCAAGGATCCTCTAGCAAAAACCCTGGCCCCGTGAAGAAGTCCAACCGGGAACTTAAAACCGGGCTACGAAGCTGGCAGGGCTGAGGGGACAGCGGCTAAAGCGGCGTGGGAGCGGCGGTCGCAGCTCCCTGCGCCCATGGCCCTGCTCCCCTGACAGGCCAATCGCAGAAACCTCCTGCTCAAGGCGACGCGGGAGTGAAAGATGCTGCAAAACCCCGTTCTGCTGCCGCACAGCTCCCTGGGAGCCCGGGCGCGCGTTACGGACGCGGTTACCGTGCCCAGCTTGTCTGCGTTCATCCCACAAACCCCCCTTGCCGCTCACACCCTCTCTATAATTTGGAGCTAATTCAGCGTCGGTAACAGACACTACGTTTTCTTCCTGCTCATTTTGTTCCCAGAACTCATTCTCTCCCTCCCCAGGCGTGCAAGGGTCCAGCTCTAACTAATACACGGCATCATTTATAGAAATAGCCCATTCCAAGGGCCCAGCCAAGGACTAAGCGGCATCGCCTCCCACCCCTCGGCACCCACCCACATGCGGACGCTCAGCACAGCCCGGTCACGGGAAGGGCACCGAGCCCTTACCGAGGTCACCGCGGTTTCAGGGTGAATTCCCCGATGCCCCAGCAGAGCAGCCTGCGGCGAGGCCCTTCCCCGCCCGTGCTGAGCATCCCCAGCACGAGCGCAGGCAGCACCAGAAGAGGGGCCGCAGCCCCAGGAAGCAGCACACACAGTCTCAGCAGGGGGTGAGAATCATGAAAGCCCACGAGGAGCCTTTCCTAGAAATGGGGAGGCAGCTGGAAATCGTTACACTTTCGGTGAGCACTGCAGAGAACAGATAAGGCAGTCAAAACACAGAGTTAACTACAGCCGAGGGAGCCAGGCTGGACCAGATGGTTCCCGGATATGCGGGGAGCTTTCCAGAAGCCGTTCTATTGTTATGAGGAGAGATTCCCTTGCGAGCGGGGAACCCCCTGCGTTCGCTTAGTGCCACGAAGGAAACCTTGAAAAAGCCTTTTTGCTCATCGAGCCTGCACAGAGCCTGTGAAGCAGCTCCAGAGGAGGAACTGCCAGGGACGGCGTGGGCAGCCGCTGAGCCATCATCCAGGCACCACATAAGCACGAGGACGAGTGTGCAAGAGCACTTGCAATCCTTTTGCACGCCTCTTGCACGTGCCAGCAGCTTTGGCCTTGCACCCCAAGAGCTCAGCGCCTGCAGACAGCTCTCACCTGTGTTTAAATGCGGACATTTCCTCACAGAGGTGGCGGCCCCACTGCCTGATCTTAAGCAGGTTATTTTATTCCGCTCCGCTCTTGCTCCCACTCGGGCTCCTCCTTGCCGTCTCGGGACGTCCGTGTGGACTGCGCGGCTGTCGGACCCATCCCCGGTGTGCGCAGGGCTTGGTGCCGCGGGGCCGGGGGACTGATGGCGATGCCACCAAGCGAGCTGTCGGCTGGCTTCTAGAGACAGGGCTCCAAGCGAGATGCTTTTCCAAAAAGCAGCATTTCAAAACGCTTCCTTCCAGGGTTCTTAAAGCACGGACCGATACACCAAGCCTTGCAGAGACAAGCTTTGCCACCAACACCTTCAGATTGGGACTTAAATATTCCTATGACAGCAGCTGTCAAGACCAGATTAGAAAAAAAAATAAAAAGATGTCAACCCCCAGCTGATCCTCCTTCCACTTGCTCCATTTTCACTGGCAAACCCAGCAGCAGCTCATCTCTGGGCCGCGTTCAGATCGCTCACCCCAAGACCCTGAGCACCCACGTCTGCTCCCGCATTGGCATCTGCTAAGCGCTTCAACTCTGGCACCCCAACGGGTCCAAGTGGGAAGTTCAGGCAAGGAAGAGAAGAACAGCGCAGCACTGGATTGTTTTCTAGATCAATACGATTTTTCAAATTTATTTTTTAAGAATTACTTCTAATATATCTTTCTCACAGAAGCAGGGTATAGGGAATGTTCTCATTCCATCTGTAAACACTGAAATACAGATCTGGGAAACCAGGGAAGAGACACAAAAAAGTGCATTTTACAAAATTATCAACTAAAATATATTTTACATGTATTACGTTTCAATTTAAATTCTACCGACTGCATTTTCAGCTTCAAAAAATATTTCCATATCTAATAGATTAAAAAAGCATGAAATATTTTCATTATGGATAAGACATTTCAATTCATTTACATGCTGTTTGCACAACAGCATAAGCAACCACGTGAATCTCGAACAATGTTCTTGGCCTGAAGCAGGTTCTAACAGTAGAAGAGTCAGGATTCGTCCTCTCCAGACACGGGCCAAAGCCTGTTCCAGACCCAGGGCAAGTACAATTTCTCTTCTACCTGGAGAGGAGCCGGGAAAAAGGAGGGAGCGGGGTGGGGGGAGAGGGGTCAGAAGGAGGAGTTTCAGCAAGTTACGGTGGTTTCCAAGGCTGGGTTCCAAACCCTTCCCTGACTGTGCAGCAATGCTCAGGGTTTGCCTGGCAGGTGGGTCTTGAAGCATCCTGCGTCCGATGGCACTTCTGCTAGAGGAAGGTGGCCGCAGGCAGCTTGCCTGCTTCAGGCTGGGTGTCAAAGGAGTCCCTACCGAGCCAAGCGTGTGCATTCAGGGCTTCCGTCGCCTTCCATGGCCCCAGGGCGCGGCTGCTCCCTTCCCCTGCCACACTGGGCGGCCACGATCCCCTCTCCTGCGACGGGCAGGAGCAGCTCCGCTTCTCCAGCACCCTCCCTCCCCGCTGAGGAGGGGAGCCATCTAATAGCCTCTGCCGGTAGCGGAGACCGCTTTCTCCAGCGCCTCCTTGCACCCCCATGGCACTTTCACCCGGGAGTGCTCCCGACTCCCATCCTGATACAGCACCACCATATCAGCAGCCCAACCGCATCGTTCCAAGAGACCACCAGTGCCCAAGTTAATTGTTAAGGAGAAATCTGAGCAATTACTTTGACACTAACAGTATCTTGAGGTATAAATGAGATAAGATGCTTCACCCACAACTTCTTGCTTGCGCACCTGGGATCAAGCCTCCCGGAGGTGGGTGCTGTCCCCTGGGCTGCGCAGGCAAGAATGAATAGGGCTCTTCCAGCATCCTCTGCGACACTGAGCAGGAATCAGCCCACCGACAGCAGGGAGACGTGTGCCCTGCTTGCCCACTGCGGTGGGTGCCAGATCTTGTCATCTCCTCTCAAGTCATCGTCTTCTAGACACGTTCCCCTCTTTGGTATGTAGAGCAAATCTCTGGAGAACTCCTGTGTTAACAAACTATTTCCATGTAGCTGATTTGATGCCGTGGGTCTTCTCTCCAGGCCAGGCAGGTGGGCAGCCATCGGAGCAAGCCCACAAGCCCTCCGTTCCCACCGCACTGGCGTCCATTGGGAGCACAGGTAGTGCTACTTCCACTGACAGGACAACATTAAAGCAGTATGAACACTTCCACCATTGAACATGAGTTCCAAAGCCCCAAAAGACTGGAAAAAAGCAGATCCCTAGTTTCAACGAGCGACTCCAGCCAGCAGGAATGTGGGCTGAGACTGTGTCGATTCTCCTCTTTTCGTTAGTGCAATCTAGAAATGGACTCCCAGCTTGGTGTGAGTGACTCGACGGACTGTTACGCTGTCCTTTGGTTTGCTTTAGAATTAACTCGAACAGTTTGCGTTAAGATAAACGTCTGTCCAGGATCTAAACACGTAAGGCAAGAGGCAGTATCTGTGGGGCTGGGGTCGCATTTGTCGATGCGAACCTTTCCCAATGCTCAGTTCCTTTCAGGAGCCACAAAGCCACTTTGGTGAGCTTGCTCGGACGCCAGGATGAGTTTGGAGGGCGGGAGGCTGCAAGGTAGCCCTGAGACAGCGCTGCCAATGGCTTCAACAGTACGCCCAGGGTCAGGACAGTCACGTAAGGGGAGGGGAGTTAAATTTTAAGAAAGCCAAAAACACTCAAGGAAAGGGTTTGCCGTTTCAGCCTCCAGCCTCTAGCTTCTTCACACTGAAGACATATGGGGTTAAGCAGGGACTGTAAACAACATTACAGGAAAACAAACTGGGAAGAAAGAGTAAACCCACTTCTAGCGCTACAGCCCCCTAAGCCATCAGAGGAAGAGCAGTACTTGGAAAAGAAAACATGGTTCTCGCCAGCAGAGCCCACTTTGTGTGCTCCCAGCTTCAGAGCGACACACGCCTGCTGGCACTGTGCTTTATGGGGCACGAGATCCTCTGGGGCAAGGTCAGGGCATCTGTGACAGACGCACAGCTCTCCGTAACGCTGCGCTGGGACGTAAAGCCTATGATCCCGCCAGCTCCCTCTCTGCCCTGCGGTGGAGCCGATCTCCAAGCCTGGCTGCCAGACCCCAGTCCCGGCAGTGAATCACAGAACAGCGAGACGAGGGGAAGAGAAAGATGAGGGAGAACGGGGGTCACCCCTGCCCGACAGAGCAAAACCTATCCAAGCACGACACAAGGCCACTCTGCATCCAGGTAGCTTCCAAAGCAACAGCTGTATTTTGAAGAGGCTCTCGCCCACGGGGAATCCTCAGAGTCGGTCCTGTGGGACGAAGGAGACTCTCCTGTGCTCTGCCAAGGAACTGGTCTCAGTCCTTACACTTCACATCAGGGCACGAAAACCACAGAACTGTCACAGCTTGACTCATACAATGCACCAAAGCACCCCTCCTGCACCTTTCCACCATTCCCACCAGCAATGGCTCTGGATTCAGTTTACTGGCTTTTATCCCCTGCAAACCCCTCCCAATATATGCATCTCTAGATACATATATAGATATAGATTTACATATGCAAGTACCTATATCTATATACATATATTTATTTTATACGTATATATTTTCATTTATGCTTTTAACGAAGTGCTGTGCTTTCAACTGCTGCCTTCCTCCACAGGGATCTGCTCCTGCGCACGCTTTTCAGTCCGAGGAAAGAGTGCTGGGCGCTCCTGTCTGCAAGCAGCACAAGGTAAGTCTTCGAGAGCGCACAGATGTCCCAGACCGCCAGCCTGCCGCCGGCTCTCCGGTGCCGCTCATCCTCACCGCGGTCCGACTGAAGAATGGTGCTACTGCGGGTTCTTCAAGATGCGCCCGTGTCTGAAGTCATAGACGTGACGACAGAGGAAAACCAGCTCGGGGTCAGTGTCCTCAGGCACCTTGCGGTGCAGAGGTGTGGAGTACTCTTCCGAGGGAGGAACCATAATAGTTTTCCTGCCTGGGATCCCTTCGACTCGACGCTTCGCCAAGGCACAAAATCTGCAATGCAATTACATCAGAAGAGTTAGCACGAACTTGTTCCATCTTCCACTGTTTGCGTCAGTCTCTCTCGCCAGAAGCCACAACCGTGGCTGCCCAAGGATGAGGGGTGGAAGGGGAAGAGCGCAGAGCAGAATCAAGCCTTGCTCAAGAGGAGGGCGTGAAGTTGCTATTGCTTTTGATCCCACCCTGAACCGTAGGAAGCAGCACAATGGTTTATATTTCTATACTGGTGGATGCCGTACAGTATGGAAAATGACTGCAATTAATGAGATGGGCAACGAAGCTGGTGAGGGGTCTGGAGAACAAGTCTTACGAAGACTTGTGAACTGGCATTTCCCTCTTATGAGGCTGAGGGAACTGGGGGTGTTCAGTCTGGAGAAGAGGAGGCTGAGGCGAGACCTCATTGCTCTCTACAGCTACTTGGAAGGAGGTTGTAGTGGGCGGGTGTTGGTCTCTTCCCCCAGGTAACCAGCGATAGGACGAGAGGAAATGGCCTCAGGTTGTGCCAGGGGAGGTTTAGATTGGATATTAGGAAAAATTTCTTTACTGAAAGAGTAGTCAAGCATTGGAACAGGCTGGCCAGGGAGGTGGTGGAGTCACCATCATTGGAAGTGTTCAAAAAACGTGTAGACGTGGCACTTCAGGACATGGTTTAGTGGGAATGGGGTGTCAGGTTGACGGTTGGACTTGATGATCTTAAAGGTCTTTTCCAACCTTAATGGATTCTATAATTCTAATCCACTTTGCTTTTACTGCTTTGGCCTTGTTTTTGTTAATTAGCCCCAGAAAAGGCTTACGCATCAGGCTGCTGTTTAGGCAAACGTGGAATTCAGGATACCTTCAGGGAACATCTCTCAAAGGTGACCTTACCCACAATAGCATGAAGTAACTCCTGCCAGAGGAAGGAATTCCAGAGGACTGGGCTGTTAGAAAGGAAATGAGCCGTTTGGATCCAAAGCTTAGGGTTTTGTTTGTTTGTTGTGCTGCTTTTGGCTGGGATAGAGTTAATTTTCTTCATAGTAGCTAGTATGGGGCTATGTTTTGGATTTGTGCTGAAAACAATGTTGATTACACAGGGATATTTTAGTTACTGCTGAGCAGTGCTTACACAGCTTACAAGGTCTTTTCTGCTTCTTACCCCACCAGCGAGTAGCTGGGAGAGGACACAGCCGGGACAGTTGACCCCAGCTGACCAGAAGGACATTCTGGACCGTACGACATGACGCTCAGCATATAAAGCTGGGGGAAGAAGGAAGGGGGGAACTCTGGGAGTGGTGGTGTTTGTCTTCAAGTTACCGTTATGCATGATGGAGCCTGGCTTTCCTGGAGATGGCTGAACACCTGCCTGCCGGAAGTGGTGAATGGATTCCTTGTTTTGCTTTACCTGTTAAACTGTCTTTTACCTCAACCCATGAGTTTTCTCACTTTTACCCCTCCAATTCTCTCCCGCATCCCACCGGGGGGGAGTGAGCAAGTGGCTGTGTGGGGCTTAGCTGCCTGCTGGAGTTAAACCATAACATTGGTTTGGTTGGTTTTGAGGTTTTTTGGGGGGGTTTTTGGGGGGGGTTTCTTTGAGTTTTCAACAGAAAGAGCAAAATTCAGCTTATGAAGAATTTGTGAGCCGTTTGTTTTTACAAATTCAAACAGCAGAGCCCTAGGCTAGGAGCAGGAGGACTACGAGGAGTGCATTAGGGCTGAAACATCCCCTCCATGGTAAGGCTGCACAGCCAACAAGGTGCACCCAGCAAAACTGAAGAGATTTAAAGCACTGTTTTGCATTATGGATTTGTGTGTCCATTCAACCCCTACTTTCATTCTGCCCTGTGCATCCATCCATCAAAGAATGGCAGTCTTGAATATGGATGCTCGGAAGTTCTTACTGACAAAGTTTCAATTCAATCAGCAAGAGCTTAACAAGTAAAAGCCTTAGTTGCTACCCAGAGATGCTGCTGCCAAAACACCCGGATCTGCAAGCACACACACTAGCGCCTAGTAGCAGCACTGACAAAAGTACCTCAGGTGCCACAGCTAGCCAAAAAGCCTGCTATGTGCCATAGGGGATAGATATACAGGATGATTTCCTGTCCTGCTTAGTTCTTAGCTCCAAGTTACAGGTTTTCCTGCGCTGTTCTCCACTGATGTCCACATGCTGTGGTACCAAGCTGCTGGCTGAGGCTAAGCCATGACGCATGCAGCGTGACTGTAATTCATCCAGCTCCAAGCAGACCAAAGTGTGTAGGGTGGGACAGTTCTGCTGCGTGACGGCTGGAAATGGAAGGAGTGACAAGCGCAGGAGGCAGATGAAGGTCTCCGAACAGCAGCAAGTTAAGAGCACCACCTACCTGCAGTACTCTGCAAAGGTCAGCACGTAGCACTTCTCCTCTATGCAGGCAACACTGTTTTCGTCCTGATGCCGGGATGCAAAGATCTCATTCTGCAAGACAGGAAAGAAGAGGTCACCCAGCTGGCCAGGAGCCCCAGGGAGGCAGGGCCAGCTCCACACCTTCACCCATCACCTTAAAGGGCAGTCTATCAAAGCATGCTCATAGCAGATACTCTTTAAAGCCAGTATTTCACGTAATCCAGACACCTTCCAGGTGTTTTGGGGCCTACTTATAGTGTGCACCAGAATTTTATGCAGCATCACGTGAGCAAAGCATTAGGAGTTCTACCATCATTTAACACTGCCCCGCACACTTTGTGAGGCCAAGTGCCCAAGTCCCACACATTCTGCCAACGTTACAAAAGCACTTCAGCAGCAAGGCCACCATCAGCTACATCACTTGGCCTCCTTCCTCCCGGGGATGACGGACAGCTTGTGGCCACTGCCAAGAAGTGTCCCAGGAGAGGAGCTTTTGCAATGCTGCACTGCAAAAAATAAAAGCAGCATTTTGAAAGCACTATTGCAATGCCTGGGAATGACAATGAGACAGGTAAGAGGGAGGAAGGTGGAGTACATCAGAGGAGGTAATGCAGAGGCTCAGAAACAACCCTGCAAGAGGTGCCTTTGCTCCAGCTTATCCAAAATCTGACTTTGTGCACAGACTCCACATGGAAAGAGCCTTCAGACCGCATCCAGAAAACCCAGTGAGCAATGCCTCTGCAGGCAGGGGGTCGGAGTGCTCCCCACTCACACGTTCCTCCGAGCTCCTCAGGGTGTTCTTCATTCATTTTCCCTTTCCTGTGCTGGAAACCCTTCCAATCCATTTGTACAGCTAAGAATTGAAACGGAGGTTGAATAGCACTTTGCTGTCTTTACTACTACCCTTTGACACATGACCAGTCTTTCTAATCCATCTCTAAATCAGAGCTAAATCCACCACTTTCCTCATCCCAATTCAATTAAAAAAGCTGGTGCAGTGAGGGAAGTAGCAATAGCCTTTTTTCCCAGGGTAATTTAGGAAACTTGGCTCTGCAGCAGGCAGGATTGGTTAGATATGGGGCAAGCCAGACAGAGCCATTTGAAAGAATTTCAGGTGTGGTTAGATCAGCAAAGATGATCTCTGGGAATAAGGATGCTCTGCACAAGTCTGGAAGCATTACCTGCAGGCTTTGTTTCTGCTCACAGCCCCAGGGAAGGAGGCTGGAAGGAAGGACTCACAAAAGGGTCACCGTCTGGGGACATGCTTAATCAGAGAAACTGAAAATGCCACACCTCGCTTCTGCACGTTGGGGTTTTGGTCTACTCCTTAAATCAAAACTATCTGAGTCATCTTTGGCAAGCCCATCCCAGCTACTCAGCCCAAATGGCACTCTCTCATTTGCAGTCTTGTGTAATTAAGCAGGTGTGCAAAAAACCGGCTTAATTCCTCCTGGCCAGACTACTGGCACTCGCTCAACACTAAAATGCAACTTGATACAGTCATGCTTCATTTATGGACCAGAAAACTCCAAGTTACCACATTTTGGTTTAGAAACTCATCTGTGCCCTGCAAGTCAGGCAGGTACAATTCCCTGGCTGTTCCCCAGTCCTGCTCTCACCCACTCCCTCCCCTTTTATTTAAAAAAAGTGAAAAAAGGAAAAAAGGCACCAAGTATTTTGGTGCGTTGAAAACAGCAATAAATTCTCCATTCCCAGTTTAAAAACAGCTTGTTCTGTCACCCGACACAAGCCCATGCAAAGCAGAGCAAGGTGTGAAGTCATAATGATTCACACGTTTTTCCTTTTAAAAAGCAACTTCTATTATACTGGCACAACATCCTCGAGTCAGTCTTTAATTCTCATCATAAATCTATACAGAGGAAGGATGATGCATCCACGTTTCTGCACAAAACAAGTTTCTGGAGTTTAAGAAGCAGATTAAGGAATTTATGATAAAAAAGCAGCACATGATATAGGTATTCCAATGTCCTGCAGAATTGCAGTAGGAGCTTTTGCACTGAGCTCTGCATTTCTGAGCGAATTAGAATACACTTTTTGGAAAGGCATCTGATCTTGATTCAGTGTAAACTCGCTCTTCCTTACTCCTAAGGTAGCAGTCAAAACAACTTTTCACTTAATGCTCAGGATTTTCTCAGATTAAAAGGGAGAAACATCACAATTTAGCAGAGGCAGCCACGTAAGGAATGCAGCAGCTTCTGTTACAGACCAGAATTTCTACACATAACAATAAGTTGGGGAAAAGCCCATATATAGGACACCACTACCACTCAACACATCTGGCAACAGCTGCATCACAGCCAAGAGACAGCTCCATTTTACTCAAAACAGAAGTTCAGCCCCCTGAGTTTGAGGCCTGCCAGGAACGCAGGGAGATACTCAGGCTAATCCCCTCTTCCTGCAGAAATACAGACATGCCAGGATACCCTCGCCCCGAGTTTCGCATTCGGATGGCTGACCTGGTGCATACTGGGATTGCGGCCTCCCTGAGTGTGCTCCGGTCTGTAATACCACAAGAGGCTCATCATCAGCTCCCCTGGAAAAAGATTTATTAAAATATGTCAAGCTTCAGTTTTCTCATAATGCTTTCCCACTAATAACCAGCTTCCTCCTCCTGCTTCATCCCTTTCATTCCCATAGCGCTCACGTAGAGGCAGCTGTGCCATGATAAATATTTCACGCTGAACTAGGTGTCCTTTTGTTACAGCAAGAACCTGTATGAAGTCCGTCACGTTGCTATTCTGTTACACCTTCACCCCCTTCTGCTTGTGTTACATCGTCACAAAGATGCCAGTTAGGCATCAAAAAAAAAAAAAAAAAAAATTCAAATCCTTCCATCTGAAAAAAGTATCCATTCACACTGCAAGCTGGAAAAGATGCTCATCCAAAGCTCTATACTTGCACCGTAACTCCCAGGTTAATGCCAGAATTGCTGTTGCAGGATGACGTGACCAAGATGGGCCTCACCACACGTTGATCACTTCTTTTACACATAACTTTTTTTTTCCTTTTAAGCAAGGCCCGTACTTTACAACATTTGGCACAGCTTCCTTAGCGCAGGTATCGCTAGTCAGACGTGGGACCTTAACATCAAAACCACACTACTCCAACCACCACCTCTACTTGGGTCCCATTGAGAGCTCCTGCAGATAAGCCCATGCTCCACACCAACTCCCAGCCCAGATGTTGAGCATTTGGGTAAACAGCAGCTCCTGAGATGTCTGTTGCAATGAAATAATAAAGGAGATCATTGCTAAGATGGGCACTTGGCAGATGTTATGTGCTTTCATGACCAGGAAGATTTTGATTAGCAGTCCCAGGCTAGTGATTATAGTGATTAAAGAGTATTTCAGATCCTGGGACAATCTGAATGAAAGCTCATCTCTTCATCACCCAGTCTGGCAGCAGCAGGGTACCCTAACAAGCTTGCCGCTCTCCTGAGATCCATCACCTCCCCAGTTCCAGCTCACCCTTGTCTGCCAAGCAGAGAGGCAGTACATACCCTTTTGGCACAGTACCTGTTTTGGGATCTTCCCACAGTGCCGATATCTTCGCAACGTATGGCATAGATTTCTTCCGGGGTCCCGATTTCAAGAGGACAGTATCGCGTACCCGGATAATCTCCCCATCTCTCTCCACAGCCTGATAGCTCTTGCGAACAGCTGGCTCCGGTTCATTCTACACCATTAAAACACACACAAAAAAACAAAGCAACCTGAGTGTACAAGCAGAGAGTCAGTTTATTGTTTGCTACCCCAATCCAAGACTCCTTTGGTCCCGCTGCGAATTAAGAGCTTGCCTAAGCCTACTATGAGCTAAGTGCTTCCACTCCAACAGATCTCCGAGAGAAGTCATACAGTATAAGACCACTTGTAGCGTCTCTATTCCCACCAGGTTGGTTTATAACAATGATCAGGTCAAACAAGTTACTTCTTCTACGGGTAGGGCATTCATAGGGAAAGAAAGTTCACTGAGGAATAGCATCCAAGTGCTCGCAGGTCATACGTGGCCATTGTTTTCAAATAAAGCAAAACCACAACTATTTCTCCTACATAGTGCTGGCAGTAAGGAGCAGCTCAGCAGCGGGACAGCAAGTCTCACAAAAGCATGTATTTCTGAAATTAATACCCTTATTTCAAATTAAAAGAACAATTGCTCCTTCAATTCTGCATGCAAAAAACCACCTTCAGAAAAATCCCGTTTTATCTGCCTACCCGTACGTGTGCATTTCCTTCATATTCAAACGCACAGAAAACTAGGCATATTTTGAATGCTGTGTGTTTCTCTGATACAAACATTTTAAGAACACAAATACAGCATGAAATATTTCACAGGAACAGGGCAGGGAGTGGTAGGGAGGCCACGGCATAAAGCTTTCCTTAACGAGATTGCTAACATTTCCTTTGTACCCTCTAACATTAGAAAATTATCTCTTTTTTGACTACGAGCTGGGGTTTTATTTTATTTTGCTCTGAAAACTCATTTCAGAATGCCCGAGCAGGACGGGTTTAACCTCCTGTCAGATCGCCCAGGCGAAATCGGAAGCATTACGCGCCAGGACTTAAGGAGATTAACAGTGCGCTGCTCCTTTCAAAGTGTCAAAGTCTGAGCGACAGACGCAAGAGGCCCGTCTTCTGGCTTTCACGGGCTTCATCCTCACACAGCCCTTGGTACCTGCACACAGCCCTGAGGGCTGCAGCTGCAAAACCCATCCTGGATGATGCTCTCAGCAGCTCAAGGTTATACCACCGCACCAAGCGGCGGCACAGACGAGTCCGCTTGGACCACAGCTGCCCTTGCTGCTGACATTTACTGCACACAGTTCAACACCTTGTCCCGCCTTCCCAGACAGCATGTGGGTCCAGATTTCAAGTCCACAGCTCTTGTGTTTTAGTTACATGAAGGATATTGCCTTCTCTCTCAATTGAAGTGGACTTTACTGTAGTTAATTCAATTTTCTGGCAGGAAGTCTCCCATCCTGCAGGAGCCAGTCTCTGCCCCTGAACACAACACATGGGAAAGTACAGACAAGAAATCCTTGAAGGAGTTGACTGGCCGTGCCACCAGATAAGTTACAAGAAGGGGGATACTGGATGCTAGAAAAATTCCATCTGGGAGCCAGGATACTGTCTCAGTCCCCTGTGCTCTCTGGGAGATCCCTGCTGGGATACAGACACCATCAGTGAGAACAACCACCCCCTCAGCAGAGCTACCTTGAGACAACTGCTCCTTATAACAAGGCTAAAACCTCCCTCATTTTCTCAAACAGGTTTGCTCTCACCCAGGAGGAAGAAGCTGGAGGATGATCTCTCTGTAGGATGGGCTCACAGGTGCAAGAGGTGCCACCCTTGCAAATGCCAAAGCCAGAAGTATTCATCATCATGGCATTTCAGCTGATGCTAGCACAGGAGTAGCAGGTTTTCCTTCCTTTCCAAAGCGCCTGTCATGCTGTGCAAGGTAATACCAGGGCACACAACAAAAACAAAGCCAACAGCAGCTTGGCCTTGAAGCCCAGCCAAAAGGCACTAACTATTTGCTTGTCCAAGAGGTTCTAGATGGCATCTAGCGACCGACTCCTCCTTGAAGCGAGACTCAAAATGCTCTCAAGCCTTCGTGATCTCAGTTCCCTGAAGATGCACAAATGGGTATAGCCATACACACACAAAAATACCAGCACTCCACAGATACCCACCACAACGTAGACGGCCTTCTCGCAGGCTGTGCCAACGGGGATCCAGCCATTGGTAGTTCTGCGCCTGCTAATGCGTTGCTGCTTTGGATGGGAATGACCTCCCGCTGCTTTGCTGTCAGAGGCGTGGAGACAGCCTGTAGTATTTCGGAGACCAGATTTAGAGCCGCTGGGAGGCTTTGAGCTCTGTGGACATTCTCGGGCCATGGTCTGAGGGTCAGAGTTGGGGGTCTGCAGATGAGGAACGGGTTCTGCAGCCGGTGGCACACTGGGTACAGGACATCCTGAGAGCGGGTGGGCAGGTGATGCTGGGTGTCCTGCCACAGGGATTGTGAGGTTCAGCTGGTCCAGAGACTTGCAGCCTTCTAACAGAAGGGAAGAAAGAGAGGCATGAATCTCATCTGAAATATAAGACGCCTACACAATCAAGACTATCCCAAACTACCACCACTTTCCCCTGAAGTTCCCTGGGTTGCATTACAGCAGTGAAGACTCTTAACGTTGTAATTTCGTTTTGCACTGTCACCGGATTCTAAAAGCAAAGATAATTTCTAAGCCTGCAATGCTCCAATATGTTGCTGCCGATGACACTGCACTATAACAAACCCATGTGAAATCCCCAAAGTAATGCCAGCCAGTAACAGACATAAGGCTGGCCAGTGTCCAAAGCAGTTCCAGCCTGTCAATATGTATAAAAGAAATAAAAGGCTTACCAAAATGATGGGAAGGATTAAGCCACACTAGCAGAAGCAGCCAGCTTCTTTCAAAAAGCCAAATTCTACTAATCAAGGAAAATTAAGAAGATTCTCCAAATTAACTCCAGAAATATGAAAGAAACCACATGGAACAAAACCACGTAAGATGATGCACGCTGCCGCCTTCGGCAAAACCGTGTCCCTAACGCAGAGGCATTAACCACAACGTTAGTAAGTCAGCTGACGGTGCCTCTCAAAAGCAACCCAGAACACCTCATACCACTCCAGGAATCACAGAACAAGCCCTCAACCCAGGCCAACGTGTCTGGGAAGAGCAAGTCAGATTTGAGTTACCTGCTGTCAGCAGGAATAAAGCTCCCAGACCAATATACAACGCACCCCTATTCCCTAAAATCAGAAAGCATGCTTTTTGGGGTGACAAGAAGGGCAGCTTCAGGCGACCTTCAGGAGATGCCTCCAGACCGGAGCATGTCCTAACAGATCTGTGGGATTGCACTGCTGCAGAGCTGCAAAAAAATCTAAAAGTGAAAAAACATTTGAAGTCACCAAGCTCCAGCTGAGTAACTGCAGAGATCCCCCCACAATAACAGGGAATTAATTGCCTCCTGTCTCCAACTTGACCCTCCCTAAGAGGGCTGCAAAGCAGCCTGCAAGCATGAGGGCTGCTATGGACCGTCACAGACTTTGCTGACCCCGAGCAGCAAATACTGCAGCAGCTCCCTCAGCGAGCCAAGACGTCAGGATGTGAGTTCAGGTATCCTGCCTGGCCTTGGCAGGCACAGGACCCATACAGCAGTGAATCATCTCTTGGGTATTTTGCTTACAAAAGCAGTTTTCAAGCTTGAACTAAAGCAGGATGAAGCTTCACAAAAGTATCTACTGAACTTCAGGAAAGCAGTGCAGACCTGGCCTTGCTGGCACCCCCAGGACTCCTTCCTTGGTCGCAGACACTTCCAGCCCCTCTGCCGGCGCCAGGGCTAAAGCCTCTCGCAGCCTGGCCGATCGCGTCCCTGCCACCACCACACTGCATGCAGCAAACCGTCCGCGGGACAGGGAAAGCAATGCCTCTCCCCCATGCACAGCTGCCCAAGATTACAGCCTGATCCCTTGATTTGTACCAGACACCGATGTTTCCCCATGAACACCTTGAACACGCCACCAAATAAGACAGAACACAAGGCATGCGACCGACTCTTTGAGCTAGATCCCCTCGTGCCAGCGTTCTCAGACGGAAGCCTGTTGCTTCCAGCCAAAGTACTCCTTCAGTTCTCTAAAATAACCCGCTCTAGGGAAGGATGAGATTTCAGAGGTGCACACATATATCAACATCAACTCCTAAGCGTAAGTACCTGTTAACATTCTAGGAGACCTCTTTATACACTTCAATCCGCAAAACAAAGTCTAAATTATTCCAATGTTGTGGGTTTTAAAATCAAAGTTGCTCACAGGAAAGAAATCAGAATCAGTGAAGCATTTATACTTACAGTCAGCTTTAACCGCATCCAAAAAGTGTGCTAGAAAAAGAAATTATCTTGCCACTTACAAACCTATACCGAGGAAGACCTTAGCAGCGGCGTGACACACCGCTAGTAAATACAGGCCCCTGGAACCACTACTGCCCCTGCCAGCACCATGAGAAATTACTGAGTTCGCAGGGAGGGCTGAACTCTGAAAAATACTCTGTTTGCACTGCCTGCATCCTTCTGGCTGCATGAAGTTAGAAGGCACCGACATGCAAAATTTCAGGAACAAAGCAGACTGACATGACCTCAGGGCACTACGCAGAAAACTGTCAGACAGGAACACACTGCTGAGCTAGTTGTCTTGCAAGAATTCAACTTTAAAGAGCACTGAAGCCACTAGCAAACACTGTCTAGCTGCTACCGTAGGAAGCGGCACCGTGACAGTGGGGATATTTAGGGAAAACGGAAATTATACTTCAACCAAACGCTCCCGAGTTTCAGCAGCTTCCTACAACGGAAGACGACAAAGCCTCACTCAAACCGAGCGCTGAACCAAAACTTCATCCACCTACCTGCAAACCTGCTGTAGGTGGGTAAGCCATGCCTCCCTTTGACTCGAACAGGCGGTTAGCCGAAAGGCTGATGTTTACACCCCCAGCAGCTGAAGCAGCAGCCTCATCTATAGACGGCACCATTTGCGACCGGCAGCGCTGTCTAACAGGATGGCTTTTGTACAACGTACTGGTGTCTGATAACTCCCACACAACAAGCCAGTTTTAAATATTTCAAAAGATATTTTTCAATAGCAAAGGCAAAGCTCCAAGATAAAGCACAGTGGAGGACAAAGTCTGAAGAACAGACAGGGGACCGAAGACAGCCAGGCAGATAACTACACCACCTCTTACACAGTCACCTGCTCTCATTTTCAGACACTGTTTAGGAGCAAAGGTGGAACCACGACTCGCCAAACTAACAGCGTACCTGGCACTTGTACCACCACAGTGAAATTCAAGCATCTGTCCAAACAGTAGACTCGAACTGAACTGCTACACAGCCCTGCCAGATCTGATCTATAAAATCTTAAGAGACCGCATCCCCCATACGGCTTGCAGCAGTGAGAGCCTAATGACAGAGGCAATGCCTGCTTCTTCACACTGCTCTGCAAGGACGCGTCAGTCCCAGGAGCGAGCTTTTGGGGACGGCGGAGTAACCCAGCCCGATGTGCCTTAGACCCTCTGCTCGGAGCGGCTCAGCAGGATGGCGAGAAGCCTTGCAGAGCATGTAGGAACTAAAAACCACTCATTTTACACAGATCAAAGCTAAGCGGTTAGCTCCAGCATGACAAGTCATGAGTCACCTTCTCACTGCCCAAATCCTTTCACCAATTCTATGCTTTCCACACCAATAAGACCTTTCAGTGGGAAAAACCCTCAGGGCTAAAAACGGGGGAAGGGGAGGCGAAACACGGATTCTTTCCGAGCCGCAGTTCAGCTGCCAAGCTGAGAGGCACCACGCGCAGAGGGAGCTTGCCTCCTGGCAACGAGACACCTTCATTAGCCACCGTGCCGAGCCAGCCCTCTTCTCCTAGGAACGCCGAACGAGATTTGCTCGTACTTTGCACCTTACCTGCTGCAAAAGGCATTTTGTAGGGGTAGCTGTTCCGTCCTGCATGCATGCTGCTGATCCTGCCCTCTGGTACATGCACGACCCCACAGACGCTGTAGCTGTTAATCGCCGTTCCTTCTCCACAACAGTACGGAGAGTTACACCAGTGGAGTGGCTGGAAATGAGCACCTGATGGCAAGGAACCGGGCGATACCAAGAGCCCCTCGCAGGTAGCTGATTGTGAAAGCTCATCCTTGGGGTAAACGGAGCAGTGAGAATAGCCACTGTATCCACTTTGGCCATAGTAAACGTAAAACCCGTTCAATGGAGTCAGATCTGAGGATTCATAGACACATCCACAATCCGTGTGATTTCCGGGCACAGGCAAGGGAGGGAACTGCTGCACGGGAAAGGAAGGCTGATGAAATTCCTGTTTGGGGGTTGGGGATTTCTCTCCGGGTCTTCCATACTCCGGCTTCATGGAAGCTTGTCCACCCATCAGTAAAGGCAGTCTGTGGTAGAAACCCTCTGTGCTAGCATAGGAGCTAGACAGCGACTCATAGGGGACGGGCTCTGCCGTCCCATAGAGCCTAGAGGAGTCCCGCTGCTCTGCTTTCCCAAAAGCGCCTACAGCGAGTCCTCGCCAGCCATGCTGACCTTCCATTTTTAAGCTAGCCGTTTCCTTCTTGGATTTGACACAATTCTTCCTGCCGGCTTTGGACCATTTGAGCATAGATTTTGAACAGTGGTTCTCGGACTTGCCCTCTCCATCCGATTTACTCCTCTGCTTCAGGGGTTGGTCTTTCTCATGGGTCAGCTTCAGAAAGGCCACGGCGTTCAGGCTGGCCAGTCTCTTTGGGGTGGGATGATAGGAGATGGCCCCGTCCTCCCTCTTTGTCCCATCATCAAAGACCTCATCCAGTGAATGGTCACAGCTATTGCATTTCTGACTGGGCTCATGCCGGTTTTTTCCTTTACCTGTTTTCACAGCTGTTTTCTCCAATGCAGGCCAGTTGTCACCAGGTTTGCAATGCAAGCTCTTAACAGTACAGTCTCCAACGGCTTTAACGGAGTCCCTCCGAAAACGCCTGCCAGATAATAAGCCATCGTCCCGTTCAAAAAGCAGATTGTTCACCGCCTCAGCATTCAGCGAGGCCAGCCTGCGTTTCCTGGGCTCTGAAGGAGCAGTATCAAGGTCTTGCTCTGTCCCTGGGTAAGTTGCTGTGCACTTTTCCCCAGATGAATCACTCTTCCCTGCTCCTACAGGCTGAACTTGTTCGGAGAACAAAGCAGGTCCCAAACCCTCCATCCAGCTAGAAAGGTCCTTTTTTTTACAGCTCTGGGTCTGTTTTGACAGAGATCCAGCCACATCCTCCAGCCTGGTGAGGAGCACTTTGCAGGTCTTTTTGTTCACCGAGGGGAGCAGCCGTCTCCGCAGTGGGTATGTCTTTCGCACTTCGTGCAAATTCTTGTTTTTGTTCGTCCCCACAAACCCACTCGGACAGTTCGGAGCCTCGGTGGCATCTCCGTCTCTTTGCTCACCACACTCTGCCTCGGTCCTGTCCATCCTCCTGCTGCCTGTTGGTGATGAAGCTCTGCCAGCAGAACCAGCTGGATGTTTCAGAAGGAAAAGTTGTTTCTTCCGGGCATGCGTCATAGGATCAATGTCCAATCCTGAGAACGAACAGAAAAACATCTATTAATATCGCCGAGAGGGACCCATCTCTTCACAAAGCACCAACTGCCAATTAGGAAATATTTGGGGAAGCTTGTTTCTATACACAGTAGAGTTTTTTTGGGTGACCGCCAGTTAAGCCAATTAAGACACAGGATGCAATGAGATGTGGTTTAATATTAAGCCATAGAACACGACAGTAATTAAAAGCAAGGCGGTGACGGCAAATGCCACAGGAGCTGGGAAAACCAGGGTACAACCAGAAAGCTGTTTCACCCAGCTCCCCGTCCAAGTACGTTCCCTGTTACACCGATGCTGTTTCTAACACATTACAAATTCTCATCAAATCTACTAATGCTGATCTGAATGCTGGTCCAGGGCATACAGCAGAAATAAATCCCAGGTATTTGCCTGCTTGCATGTTGACACAGGCAGGCTGTTTCATTGTCGTTTTCTGAAACAATTAGACGAAAGGAAAACAAAAAGTCCACCTACTCACATGAAAAGTAAACTTGGTCTATTAAGCAGAGATCTGCCAACATTAATAAATACATGCAAATCCCTATGCAGGTTAGAACCTGGCTACCCGCTGCTCTTGTCGTTCCCTACAGTTGCATTTTATAAATGTTGTGGACATTAAACCACCGAATCATCATGTTCAGCAGAGAGGCCCTACAAATACGTTTATGGGAGGAAAAAGGATTACTCAGCTGTATGTCATTCCTGACTTTTCATCCAGATGCTGTGTCAAGTGACTCTTCAAAACCAACACAGATTACTAAAATATAACAAGAAAGAGTTAAGAATCTGCACCCGGGACAGGAACCACCTCACCGAAGGCACGGCTGAGCAAATCAACACCCAACACCCTAAGGAAGCTGCTGGCAGACGGGGCAGCTTCAGCACATCTGGACTTTCCCAGCCAGGTAGAACATTACAGAAACGGTCCCGCTTTGATCTATTGTAAATGGGAACTTTTGCCAGCCTCGGGAGGAGGATGGCTCCCTCCAAGCAATGCGTCGCAAGAGGTCTCCACGGAAAGGTGGGAAGGAAGCATCCAACCCAGAAGAAACAGAGACAACCGCTGATTGCCTTCACCCAAACCATCAGCAGCAGAGGCTGGCTGCTCACCTACAGTCATGCAACGAGTACATCCCAGGCCATGCCACAAGTAGGAGCTTACTACTAAATGGCCTCCAAGTATTTAGTAAGCAAGCGATGGCAGGGACAGCACCATCTGGAGAGCCCCTTCAGCCATGTGTTGGCTTCCTGAGTTAGCCAGAAAACTAAAACCGATTTTTAGTTTTCCTGTTCCATTTCTAGCAAAAGGGTTACCGTTTTTTACTCTAGCAAAGTACGTCTTTGTACTCTCGCATTTCAGCTTCAGCAAGTGACCTGCAGCAGGCTTGTGTCAGGCATTTGAGGAATTAAGCAATTTTGCAGTCTGAAGGAGCACATATTCACACAAGAAGCTGTGGGTCTAACGCTAAGAAAGGACACGGGTAGGTGATACTAACCTATAAACATTAGAAAACGTCAGCCTAATTGAGTGATACTGGAATAGATTTAATTAAGCTTGTATCCGAGCACTGGAAATGGCAGAAAAGGACAATCCCTTGCACTTAATGGTATTTATTAAATAATCAAGATTCCGTTTATTGGCACCAAAGAGTCGGTCTTCATATTAGCATCGACCCAGGAGCAGTTCGATCCTCCCTGCAATCAGGTATTTGCTGGAACATCCCTCATTGACACAATCGACACTGGTCTGTCGCTTTTGAGGCTCTTAATTAAAGCTACTACTGCTTTTGCAGTGATTAAAACAAAGCTAACGAATTACAAGAACCATTCACTTGATATGGTTTAATCAAGCTGATAATTATATTATCTATTTGAAATAAGTCCAATGTGTTTTAATTGACTTGCTTATATATGCATTAACTAAAAGAAATGTAGGAATTTAAAACCACTGTCGTTTCTGCATTGCTTTTTGAGATATCAGACTCTTCCTGACATGTTTTGGGGTAACTGATCCCTCACACCCCACTACACGCAGGATACCTCCCCTGGCTAGTGCCCAAACGGGACTGCTCTGTGGAGAGCAAACATTTATATATATCCATGTCTTTCTGATAAGAAAAACAGGTTCTGGAAATTAGGAGAATGCTTATGAAGTCAAGACAGGCTATTCCCCCCAAAATTGGAATTCTTCTTGCACAAGAGGCCAAACTGACCACACACAACCTCTGCAGTTTGCAAGAGGACTCTGACAAAACAAATCAGGCAGAGCGGGGTTTGGCAACGCAGACCATGCCCTGGGGAGGATAACTTTTCCAGGCTATATGGACCAGTGGTTTCCTTGCAACTCTCATCCCATTTTTCCATCGTCCTCACCAAGAGACTGAGCCTCTGGCAGAAGTGCTCAGAGAGGTGAAAAAACCAAAATAAACAGCAGTGGCTTGCCTTAAAAACCAGCATCAGCCCCCTCTTTCTCCTCCAGCTTTCGCAAGCAGCAGTCTCTTCTGGCCACTCGCCACACATCCCTCACTCGCTGGGGCTTTAGAGCCCGTTAGTATGCAAATGAGTTAGAGTATCTATCAAACCCCGAGTACTATAGACATAACTGTTCATGCCACATCCACTCTGAAGTTCAGCAAAGTCTGGTAGAGGTAGAAGGAAGGGGATTTTTCCAACAGTGAAGTAGAGTGTCATCGACGGCACAGTGACCGTCTTCCCTGTTTGACCCCATAGGGAACGCCAAGACAAACAATAACTTAAATAAAATAACTTTTCTGGAACCTAAGCATAGGAGTACTTTAAGTAGCAATACCGAAAATGAAAAGTGATTTCCCCGCCCCCGGTTTTCTACATACATTTCCTAAAACTGCAAGAAAAACCACCTCCCTCTCTGAAGGCCAATGCTAGACGCCTCCTCCAGTGCGGAACAGGTAGCAACATCTTGCTGTGTTGTAACACGTTTATAGCCAATACTTGAACCCAGCTTTCATCACTGACAGGCTGCGACCAGGAATGTCAAGAGAAAGACTCGAGTTGAACATGCAAAGATGACAATAGCGATAGCGAGTCAAAAACACATTAAAACGGGAAGAGCACCAAGATGCAACGCAATCCATTTTAAGAGCCTCAGATGTGTAAGCCCTTTGACACGAGTTCTCAGGCACAATAGTAATCAAGCAGTCACAGGCAGCTGGGGTTTTTTATTTATTATTTTTTAATAAAAGGAGGTTATGTCTGCATAGATCTCCTTTTTGGCGTCTGGTCTCTAAGTTCTCTCTCCCAGACTCAGAGGTCAGCTGCTCTAATACTACAAAGCATTTATCTACAGATGAATAACTAAATAGCTGGAAATTTGTGGAAAGATAAAATAAGCCAGCCCCATACATTCTGGCATAACAACCAAGCAAATCCTTTAAGTGCCAGCAAGGAAAACACCAGTACCATCCAGCAGCGCTTCCACATTATTGTAAACCCTCTGAAATCCAGCTTTAAGTAGACACACAGGACAACACGCAGAAATACCATCAAAGCAACTTAAGCAAATGCAGAAGCCGGCATTACTCGCTCAAATATTTCCATGATGGATTCCTTGGCTAAACAAAAAAAAAAATCACCCACAAAAACCCCAAACCAAAACAAAAAAATAAGCCAAGTTTCTCCCCGACTTACTCAGTTTGGAAACCAAGAAAAGGTCATTCTTCCAGATCACACCCCATTAAAAAATCTGAAGTCCAAAGTCAGGTGAATTCTGTTTGTCCTCAAAACACATGACTGAATCCCATTTGCTCTGCACTGGCACAACATTATCCCTATATTATCAGTAGAAATAAACCAATTTTGAGTGCATCAGTTACAAAGTGTGGTTAAAAAGGTTGTTTCTACACAAGGAACTTCCCCACAATATCACCACGATAAAACAGCCGCCATGACCTGCAGAGTGGTTTGTAGAAGCTGAAGCATTGTTTACCCTCCCAAGCCCTTTTTCTGACGTAATACTCTAATAGCAGTGGGAACAACCAGGACAGCACCCATACTGAATCTTGTTATTCCAGAGCCATACGCAATGTGAATTTATTACAAACCATCGTGACCAATGAAAGGGAAAAAAAGAAAAAGATACCAACAGTTGGCTCCACATCCCACAGAAGCCAAATGCAGCGTTTCAAATCTGTTCCTTAACACCTCTCTGGAGAACGGTCTTCACCTCTGGAGAAACTCTCTCACCTCTCCACAGAAGTCACTCTCAGCCTGGAGAATTTCATACAATTCTTCTGTTCTCCATGATTTGTCATACACAGGTGCAGAAAGAGCCACCCCCAGCCTTGTGCTAAGGAGGGCTTCCTACAAGACAGCTACAGTTTTGGAGAGGCTTTGTGATAGGAATGAAGAGAAAAAAAAAAAAATCTTACTAAGCTGACAATTCATCCACATGGCATGCGCGCATCCAGCAACAGGCACCAAGTAGTCTTACAAGATCACTCTATTGAACAAAAGTCATCTTTAGCACGCTGGACTACCAAGAAGTCTTTCCATGCCTACAAAATCGCTTTTGTGGATTGCATGGATTGCATTGCTAGGGAGATCCTCCTGCTCATTCACTTCTCAGCAAAAAGCACAGAGCAGCTAAGACTACTGGCTTACCTGTGGTCTAGCAATCCATTTTCTTCCTCCAGCATAACACAGAAGTGGAGCTTTCAAACGCTGCTCAGAACTAAACCATCTGACAGTCAAGTGTATCATGCCTCAAAATCAGAGTCATGCCAAGTTTACTCACAGCAAGTATTGTACTCATACCAGCTGGGAAGGGAGAGTGTCAGGGCTTTTCATCCTCTTTCCACCTCTGTATCGCTTCACAAAACAAAGAAAAACCAACTGTGCCCAGAAGTCTCCAAGAAATCACAAGATAATCTGAAGAACTGAAAATGAAGATACTTGAGCCAGAACCACCCATTTACTGCTTGCAGCTGTGGAACGGGATTAACGGTGAGAAGACAGTTAGGTATCGCTGTCAGAAATGAAACAAGTCCAATGAAGCACCTTGGTCTAACCAGCTGCATCCAGAGCCCACCAAGTATTTTAAACAGGTAGTTGGAGTCGCTGCCTCCTTCCTCAAACTGGACGAGTTCTGAAAAATTATCTTGACAGCTGTTGAATCCAAACCAGATCAGAATAAAGAAAAATTAAAAAAAACCCCAACACTGGTCCAATTTTCTGCTAGAATAAAACCACTACCCAAACAGCAAAATCAGGAGAGAGTTGATGCCTCATTAGTAGGAAAATAAGCAAGTGTGTTAACAGCTGCATTTTCTGTAATCACGCAGCTGCAGCATCTGTCTCCCCCCTCTCTATCACTTGATTGCCAGTGAAATTAGAAGAAACTAGTCTGGGACTACCCGTTCAAGCACCATTTCCTTTCCAAAGCTTCACTACGGAGATGCATTCGTTCCAAGGAGACGATGCCAAAATGCACAGAAATTTAAAGCTTTTAAAGCTCCTAATCCATTTGGCACTTCAGTAATATACAAAGACTTATGACAACGCGATCTTCCTCTCTGTGCACAGCGCCGTTTTGTCGACTTTCAGCCCCTGTCTACTTGAAGTTATATCCATTTAAATTGGCGCAGCTTATGCTATGACAACAGCCCCATAACTGTAAGTATCTGGAGGATTGGCTCCTTTCTCCCTGCTGCTTTTACAGTCGAATAATTCTCAGTGCTACAAGGAACGTGTTGCATGAAGGAAGCCTCCCAGGAGCTCTCGGAAATCCGGATAAATCATGGAAGCGTCAGGTGTCCCAGGCTGAATTACCTAAATGCTGCGCAAGTCCCACGAGCAGAAGCATCGTTTCAATCCCAAACAGTTAGAAAAACTGTAATTGTTGCAGGCTGCAATTTGTCTTCCTAGGGTCCGGCCCTGATTTTTCTCTGGAGGCCCATCGAAAGCTCCATCATCCACATGCTCCAGAGAAAACTGTTTATATAGAGCTCATTAGACTGCAGAAAAAGCTTGTTTCTCTCTCTCATCAACACATCCCTAACCGTTTGCCGGCACCTCCGGAAAGCCACGTGAATCTTGTATCAGAGGATGCAACCCATGCCTCCTTAGCTTCAAAAAGGCTTGGAAAAAGGGATCTGGGGCAACTCTCGCACAGTCAAGAGAGGCTCTCTGGAAGCTGTATGGGACTACGCTTTGCTCCACTCCCTGGTCCAACAGCAGTAATTACAACTTCGTTGCGAAAGCCCGTGCTCCAGCCACATAGCTGGGAGTGTTGCAGAACATATGCGGCTGTGATAAATTACAGTGCTCAAACAACTGCAATTATAACCCGATGCGTTAAAAACAAGAGGGCTATACCTGTCTGAAAGCGATGGCAAGCTGCGAACGAGAGACACTGGGGTGCAGTCCCTACCTGCACGCTGGCCGCTTGCATAAACAGAAGCTAGACCTGTTCACAGCGCGGCAGAGAAGCTCCCCAGCTGATTTCTTGGGAGGGCCTGTCCTAGCTTTATCTGGTTTCAGATCTTGCCTAGTGGCAGTGCTCTGAAGTGCTTTGCAGGGAAGCCAAAATTAAATTTCTCCAGCTGTTCTCACACTCTCTACTGCCGCAGCAAGCGGTGTTCACAAGGAATTAAAAAAGGAAAAAAAAAACAACCAACAACAAAAAAAGAAATCCCTGCTGCACCACCGAAGCCTGACCTCAACGCATGAGAGCCCAGTAAAGAGGAGCCTGCTCAGCATGGGGAGCAGGCGCAGCGCCCGGGGCAGAAGGCGCTCCCTGAGCCCGGGCTCTGATCTCCCTCTCTGCAGGCAGCATTTACGACCGGCACAGTTTGCCAGCCCCGGGGAAAGTAGCCCTTTTTGAAGCCTCAAATGCAGAAAGCGGAATTCAAAATTCCCTGGCCAAAGCCATTTGGAAAGCCAAAAGAGGCACGCTGCACGGGCAGGGAGGGCATTTTGCATTGCTGAACCACCCCTGCCATCGCCAACGCTACAGCTACCAGCCGGCAGCAGCGTGCAAGCTCAGCTACAGCAGCGGCATTGCACTGCGCAGATATCCCACGGCTACGGGGAGGCTTAGGCTCAGACTTACACCTTTCAGCAAAAGGCAGGCACACGCTGTCGGAGAAGAGATTGTATCACGAACTGTTCAAACTTCACTTGCTGAGTAAGTTTTTTCACTTAGGAGTAAACTGCTTAATTCAATTCACATCTAGTTGAGAAAAAGCCAGCTCTTTCAATAGCAGCGGAAAGGATGATGTGCAAGTCGGGGGGAGAGTGGGAAAATGTTTCCTCAAAATTGAGGACAAGGTGCGTTGTTTGGGGGACTAATGCAAAGTCTGGAAAAAGCACATTCCTTTTCAGAAAGGCTCCAGCTTTCCTTTCCCCGTTACTGAAGCTAAGAAGCCATATCACTGTGTTACATTTCCAGTGGAAGGCTGCCACTTAGGCTGAATATTCAGTAAATACTATAGTAAAAAAAATAAATGTGGGAAGTAATATGCAACCTCAGCAACTCAAACATCAGTCACCAAAACCAGATCAAGCTTTGTAGCCACGGCCTGTTTACATAGTAAAACCAAAGTTTCTGAATGCGAAGCCTTCACTGAACACCTCCTTGTACAGCCATGACCAGCACTTGCAGAAACCACTTCCTATGGCCTCTAAGAACTAAAGGTTTCCACCCCCATAGTTGCCACAAGCCTTCTGCTTGTGACCCTAACATAAAGCAGTGTTCTGCGCACCTGCGGGACATTTCGATGCTTTTGCTGTTGTTCACAGCCTTGCAAACAGCCCTTGAAGTCGCTTCAGGTGACATGAGAGCTCAAGAGGCAACGGCACAGCCCAGTTTTCATACGCGCTCTCCGGAGAAGAGATGCAAAAGCTGTGCTTCTCCACAAGCAAAGCCACCCTCGCCTCCCCAAAACTCCAAACCCAGGAAAAACCGGAAGCAATCCGAGATCAGGATTTTGTTCTGCCCTCTTGGTTTGCTCAGAGATGGACAAAATGATCACCTTCCCTCACTTGGAGGGAACACGTTTCTTTTGCCTTTCAACAGCTTTAAGAGGGATGCACCCGGATGCGAACAAAAAATTGAGCCATAGATGTCCTAAGGGTGATAGAGCATACAGCAACTTCTGAACAGCGTTTTACTCCGGCATTCATCTCTAGTTCTCCCTACAAGACAGCCTCTCAGCTGCAGCAGCAAGAACCCGTGGCCACTCCAAAATTTGGGGCCAGTAGCCCCCAGCTTCCAATGTTACTCTCTAAAAACCTCTATCTGTTAGCGCACTGAGCAGTTCAGGGGCTCTGGGGAAAAATAATATGCAACCATATCATTAAAGACACAAGCAAACAAGCGTACACACAGAAAGCCAACCCCCTCCCCAAACAGAAAGCACTTCTTCGCCAAAGCAAGCACTGTACTTACTCCTGCAGTGCAAAGCCCACCATCAGCTTCTCGCCTCTCAAACCCAATCGGGGAAAAAAAGAAATGAGAACCGTGGATAGCCAGACCCAACCATGCTGCTGCAAGGAAAGCCCAGGCAAGGCCAAGGAAATCCCCAGCATTTGCAAGCACAGGAGATGAGTACGTGGACGTGGGGGTGAGAATCAGGCTTAACTTGTCTCAAGACTGACAGCTTTGAATGAAAGCACTCACGCTTAAGAGACGCTTTGACACTTGGTCTTTGCTGTATCACTCCCCAGCGAATCAGTCATTAAGATCTCTTTTTAACCAAGACAGGCAGAGGACAGAGATTAGGCAAGGCAGCACTGGAAAGGAGGGGAGGTGCACAGACCGGACCACCTGAGAAACGGGAAGGCTAAAGTTTACACAGATTTTGCAATTCTGCTGAAATATCTCAGAGAACATCAGCAGCAACTATTACTATACATAAAATACTAGATATATATCACACATTTACAAAGAATTGCCTATTAGAACTTTAAATAGGTTCTGCATAAAGCTGCCTACGTGACAGCTACGCTAACAACACCCTGTAAGATGCCTATAAGTAGTTTGAAAAACCAAGGCAAAAATATTTCGGGACAGCTTTGACAATCATGTTTTTAGAAGGAGCACAAGCTTTGCCAATCAAGTTAATCAAGGTTTAAAAAAACACCCAAGCCCTGCTCATCTGATTTTCCATATATGCAAAATGCAAACTAAATTCCTTCCTGGCAGAAGGCTGAGTCTGGTAAAATATCAATCATATGTCACTTTGCTGAGATAGCTCTGGCACCGTTCCTGGTTATGCGGACAAGATGGAATAACAAATTATTTCCAAGACTTTATTTTGAAGAGCAGGGTGCAAGATTTTTCTATAGTAAGTATTAAAGCTCTTCTATATATTGCAATCACACTCTTCCACAACCGCTTTAGGAACTTCCTCCAAGCTGCTCAGCTTAAATAATTCAAGATGCGCTGCGATTTCACGTATTACACGTGCTTCTGCAAAACTGTGCTGCCTTTGGGAATTTCAAGGGCAGGTGCATCCCTGCCAGCTCCTCTCCATTTCACGAAGCTGTCACTGCCATCCTACACCTGGATCTGGACTTCCCCTCTCCTCTCTCCGGTATGTCTCCCTCCACAAAAGTCTGCATTCACTCTCAACTCTTTCGACTAGAAACTGTCAGCACAGCACCCGTGAGACACAAAGACAACATGTTATTACTCAACAAGCTCAAAAGTTGCTTCAGGGGAGAATAAAAAAAAATGCAGGAAATTCAGGGAAGAGCAAGGCATTCCTTCAACATGACATTTAATGAGCCATCCTAAAATCTGACCCAAAATGCAGCTCCAAGAACTTTTTTTTCCCCTTTAAATAATATTCATCTTATTTCCCTCACCTCAGAGCATCCCTCAAAACTGTCTGAATCCTTGCCCAGGTGCTGACTATCAGTTATCATCTCTGAGAGGAATGCAGAAGAGAGAGTGGATTTTAAAATTTAACAGACATGCATGTTTATAACCTCAACTTAGATTTACAGAAGCCTTAAACCCAGGCAGGCAAAAAAGGCTATATTAAATAACAAGTTAATGTAATATTTTTGAGGACTCCTGTGTTCGGACTCATCCCCAGCTGAAATACATGGACCAGAACTACCTCTTCAGACTAAAACTGTAATCTGAACGCATTTTCAGTTCTAGAGTAAGTACTTAAGACAGTATCATCTTTCATTTGGAAATACCTATTGTTTCTCTGCAGTTTTAAAAGTAGTATCATCACATTACTTCAACCTCAGCTGGCTCTGTACAAAGCAAGTTGTCCATAAAGCAGAACACCTTCCTGGGATTCCAAGTTTCCTCCATTATAGGTTTTGATTCCTCTTTATATTGAGTGCAACAGACATTTCAAAAGAAAATAGACTTTTTATTTCTTTATTCTCACCTTCCTACCGTCACGTGAAATACCAGCATCCTCCACAGACTTCCCCAGCTGAGGACACAGGTGACACAAGACGATTTATGCTGAGCAGTCTTCCATTTGAATGCTTCAATCCCAATCCAGAATTCGCGTCAAAGAAAGCCTCTACAGAACTCCAGCATTCCCCCTGGAATCCCTGTAACCAAACACTCTCCTTCCCTCTATGTCTTATAAACCACAACGCTGCACTGAACACTAAGCGAAGCGTAAATCTGAAGCCAACTTTGCTGCATTTGAACTTACGGAATAATAGTTCAGACGCGGCTGAAACTTAAGACAGTCTCATCAAATTGGGCAGAACTTCTGCAGGTCTAGAGATGTGGTGTTCCAAGCACGGAAGAGTCAATTATAGGAGACCCATTACCATCTCAGTACCTAAAAATCATCAGGTGTCCACACAGGTTTCTTCAAGAAGCTAGCCCGCCTGAAAACATCTCGACAAAATAATTTAAAATACGTGTACAATTGTTTTTTTCCTTCACACAAGAAGGTAATCAACACCACACATGTAGGTGTATATTCACACATCTTCTAGTGGCACAGTTACAACCAAAGTAAAACTCAAAGTCTAGCTAAACTTACTGTAAAACCTTTCCTCCCTCTTTTTAATGCAAGAGCACAGTATTTACAAATGACTACAAGGTAAGTGAAAAAGTTCCTCTCAAAATTTCACAAGTCAACTAGTTTAATGTATTAGGTCAGTCAAAAAAAATTTAGCACAACTGAATGGTGCCGCAACACCTTCTGATTTGCCAAAGGAGTACAAGTTTCTCAATTCCTAAGGTGGTGTTAACACATTCACCCATATGACTGAATTCCGACAAGGGGTTTTTGTCATTGTTTTGTTTTTTTAAGAGCAGTTTATTAATTGATTCTCCATTAAGGGAATTCACAGACAAGAATTACCTCTGGTAAGGCAGCGGGTAGAAAGGTGGAAGACAGCTGCAGACTCGGGGAGTCAATGCGGACTGTGCGGGAAGTCCCAAGGCGCAGTCGCACTCGTACAGGAAACGGATGAGATTTTAGTCTGGAACCCGAAGTTATTAATGTCTTCATCAGACCGCCCTGAACCTCCACCAGCCACTAAGTGCTTAGAGTTAATTGCTTGGCGATTACACTTTTCATTACTAAGCAATTAGCACTTGAAGGTTTTAAGTGCCCAGCACTGGCTCTTTCCAGAATTACTAGGGGTCTGGGTTAGGCTGGGGAAACCCAAGCACCACACGCGGACCATTCACCACGTCGAACACCATGGCTGCCACGCCAATCCCGGCCCAGGCAGCGGAATCGGTCCCCTGCACAAACTTAATTTTGATAATTTAAGCCCAGGAAAGCAGAGGGACTCAAGGCCCACATTGCCAAAAGTCACAAGCAGACCTAGAAGAGCTTTTCTAGTGGCGGCAGGTCGCATGATCCCGTCGTTTGAGAGTTTTTTCTCATGAGATTTCTGACAAGACAGTCGGACATTGTTATATGTCTCCATACAAGAGCTGTTATGTGGTATTAAAATAACAGAAACCACAAGCCAAACACAGCCAATTCAGCCACTTTCAACAACTAGAAGACCAATGACTGGAACACCACCTCCACAAGAGCCCATTTAACTCCCATTAGAAGCTGGCCCAGCTCTTTCATCCTTTACCCGTATCGTTAGAGGTATATTTAAATACACACATTTGCTCGTGCCCCAGGTTTGATCAGTCATGGCAACAAATATCATGTTTAAATAGAGCAGACAGCATTTGCAGACCCACGCTGAAAGTGATTTGTTTTATATCCACTCATTAACTTGCATTTATCTACCTACACATGCGTGACACTATTTGGCTATTCAGAAATGGAGTGATTAAACACACTTAGCTCTCAAAGCAATGGGTATGATAAGACGTTTTCAATAAGGTGAGCCATTTAAACTACATCACGCCAAAGTACTACTTAGATTTTGCTGCATCTTGCACAGCTGGAAGGAAAAACAGACTTAAAATTCAGGAACAATTAAGAACAATTAATAAGTTACACACTCAATCCCAAGAGCTCTGGATTGAATTACATAGGGTTTTGGTTGAAGAAGGTGCCCCGTGTCCCATGGGGGCCCTACGAGGTTATGCTCCCTCGGTTGCAGCACAGACACCCGCCTCTGCTACATGACCTTACGCAGAAAGCACACCGCAAGAGTGACACGAGCAAACCCTGCTAATGGCAGTTGTCTACAACGAGAAATATTTGGGAATCATCTATTGAACTTGCCTGGTTACTGCCACTTACTATGTCCAGTGCTCTGCCCTAGGAGCAGAGCGCTGGGTTTTGCTCCTCTATTATTCTCAGGCTGCTCCCCAGTACATCCCCGCAAGCCAGCGAGGGATATATGGCCTAAAGAAAACCACCGTAAGGTAGACTCAAACATGGCCTTTCCCCAAACCTAATGATTCAGTGACAAAACACAGTGAGAGACATAGCATGTTCCCCAGGGGCAGGCATGAGACTGTTCAATATTTTATTAGCAAGTCACAGGCTCACCTGCAGGTAATACTTGGAGAGACAGGAAGCCTGTCAAAGACAAGTTATGGGTTCACATAAGATCTTGATAGACCAGAGAAGTATTAAAAAAAATTTAAAGAGCCCACCAACGGGGACAAATACACATACTTCTACACCGGACAGGCAGAAATCATCAGTCACACAAACGCACAACGGGCAGCAGCCAGCAAGGTAGCACTCTGCAGAAAGCAGCTGAGGTTTATTGAGGAGCACAAGCTGGATGAGTCAACAACATCCCACTGACATGGAAAAAACAAACATCCTCCTGGGGCAGATGCCCAGGAACGCTGCATGTCAGACGCACCATGCGCAGCGTGGAAGGAGTCCAGGCGGGAGCAGGCTCCAGCTGGCCCACATCTTCCCATGCTGTGCGTAATACTGGACGAGCAAGGGAGCAGCGAGGGTGAAGGACTTGGAGGTGACCAGCAAGGAGAGGGCGTAGGGGCTTATGTCATGCAATTAAAAAAAAGGGTGGAGAAGAAAAGTTCGTAACATGCAAGATGGTGATATGGCATTCTCTAGGGAACGAGAGAAGGAAAGGACTTAAACTGCACTTAGGGAGATTTAAAGATCTTTTCCTACATCTTTCCTTCTGGCTGGGCTAGAAAAAGCATGAGATTGCCTAAAGAAGTCGAGCTTAAAACGGTTAGAAGAACATCTGCCGGCAATGTTTTGGTATAATTCATCCCCTGCCCCACAGCAGGCCTGACTACAACCGCTCCACGTGCCTCCTCTATACCCACTACTGCCACGGGTACGCGGAAGCGGGGGTCGTACAGCTACCAAAGGCGCTTTAGAGCTTGATTGCTATTTTCACCATTTATTTCTAAGAGCACACATGTTCACTACTGCATCTCTCCCCAACTTCTACATCCATCTAGCGCTGCAATTTCAGGGTAACAGCACTTCTCATAGGACTGCACTAGAAAAAGAGGCTAGTTAACCCAAACAAGCGCGGCGTAACTCTACCGCGCAGGCATACCACATGCCACGCGCTACAACAGAACCACCAGAAGCGGTTCAGCTCACGTAGAGCACGGGCACTTTCAGGTGCAGATAAACTCCCGAGTACCAAGAGCTACAATTTGCTTTGAGATTAAAACAGTTTTGTTGTATGACTTCCAGCTTCAGTGCAGATCCCACCTACTCGGACTTTATTAATACCTGGACATTTCGCATGCAAACTTGCGGCTCCAAGAGGGGCCCATTTAGACATCTGCTCCCTGAGCAGAGGCACCGCCTCATCTCAAGGGGAACCCAGCAACAATAAGTCTTTGAAGACTTCCATTTTCACATCAATGCAGGTCACCACGAAGCCAGTGGGAACTCCAGAGGATAAACTATCAGATCTCTGGCAAAGGAGCATAATTATGACTTCCTCTTGGGAACCACAAAGTTTTTAAACAGTTCAGCCTAGTTTTATGGAAGTGTCGTGGGTGCCTCCAGCTGGATTTTCAGGAAAGTCCCTTGAAGTCAGGCTGTGGCTTCAAAACATCTAAGTACATTGAGTACTGGGGACAAGAGTCCTACAACTGCTGCACAAGCTGTTCTTCACAAATGAGTGCTCTGATACTCTGAAGACACCCACCATGCTTCCTCCAGCTCTGGCTTCAAGGAGAATATATTCATAACGGGGAAGAAAAGAGCAAAACTTTTGAGGAAATCCTAGCACCGACAAGTGGAGAAATGAAAAAAATAATCTGTATTACCCCTTGATTGTCAGCTACAGGATTTGAGAACATTGACATGTTCAGCACATGGGACAGATGGATGGGAAAGAGAAAAATGCCCTCATACATCCAAGTTACCGGCACAAAAGCACTAGGGTAGAAGATGGAAACAGTTTAGCGCTACAGACTCCAGCGGGCTGGAGTACACATAGACAAAATCCAAAGCTAGACCATTGTAAATCTGACCAGAGAGGCGATCAGAGCGATGCCTGCAGCTGCAAGAGCTGCCAGCTGAAGCAGAGCCAAAGTGGCAGCGGGAGACGCTCGCAGCTACCAGTCGAACGGCAGAACCGGTAGAGAGTTTCCAGGAGCTGCTGGACGATACAAGAAAGCTGCAGCAAGCTCTGCTTTCCCATGCTGTGCCCAGACGTGGAAGGGTAAACAGCTGATAAGGAGGTACGTACTGCAAAGCCCCCCCTCCGCTGGCCAGCAGAACCGTGGCTCCACGTAGTCTCAGCCCCAAGGACGACTTCCCAGCACCTGTGCCCAGATGCCCACCTCCCCGGAGCCTGGATGCCCACCTCCCCAGAGCCAGCTTTGCTGCTGGCAGTCCAAATCTCTGGAGATTTGATCCAGAGAGGATCTGATGCTGGACAACAGCTGCAAAGAGCTTTGAGCTGTGGAGTTTCTGCCTCATACTGCAGTTACAATGCACGAGGATACAATATACCCACACAGGATATCCCCAAGATACCAGAATTTCAGCTCCTGCTTCAGCTATTTGTCACAGTAAAACATTTTAAGCCCAAGCATGCCAGCAGCATTCTTTAAACTAAAATGACAGATAATATCCAGTTTTAGAGCTCCAAAGTGAGAACCTTGCTACTCATTTCAATAACCAAGATAAACATTTTATTTAATGGCTGTATTAACAGGCAGAAACACACTTCTCTTCAGAAAGCAAGGCTGACTTACAATTCTGGCTTCTGCAGAATTTAAACTCTCATTTAAAGACAAATTCCTCTAAAGGGGCGGGGGGGGAACCCTAATTTCTTCTAAACAGAAACCAAGCACAAATTCTGCCTTTGAGTCTCCAGACTGCTCTGCTGCTCCTCACCCTGCTTACAACTTTGCCACGCAGCACGGGAGCATCAGCAGAGCTGAGCGATGCTTCTCAGAGCCCCGCAGACACAGATCATGCCACGAGTCCTGTCAGTTCTCTGCTGCAGTTGACACAGCCCACTGGCGGGGCCCGCAAAAGGTAACGGACACCAACAAACCTACGCAGCCTTATGCTTACGGGCTTCCTTTCGTACCTCTGAAAGGCTAAGCGTGCTTGAGCTGGTAAGTGTCTGGAAATTCTCACGCCTTGGGTAAAAGATGAGCCCTCACGGCTGCGCAGCACCTTCCGTTGGTCTGAGCGATCAGAAGCAAATACCCGAATATTCATCTGGTTTCCTGCTCCTCAGGCAATGCATATCACTACTAATGCCCTCCAAAACGGTGCAAAAATACACCAGTGTGCAGCACTAAGATGCTCTGTTGCTCTTTTAACATGACCAGGGCACTGATCTCTAATTTACCTAAACACTTTTTTTTTTGGGGGGGGGGTGGGGAATGAGGTGGGTGGGTGTCTAAACATACATACAAAGACTCCTTTAGGTAGGACTGGGAGAAAGCATTTACAGCTTGCTTTGTTCAGCTGAGGGGCTGGGCAGCTTTTTACACGGCTGCATGAGTTTTCCAGCCTACTAAAAAGGAAAGAAAATGAGGACCACACTACACAAAACCATAATCTATATGGGAAAGCGTAAAGCTCTAAGAGCTGGAATGAGACCTCAGGGGCAGCACCTGAATCCGCTTCCCTTTTTTTAATTTTTAAATTGACTATGTTTCATTTACACAGGCTCCTCCAAGAGGAACCAGCTGACCTTCAAGTACTCCAAACACTGCTCTATATAGGGTTATTAGAGCTAACTAGGTTTAAGTACTGCAAAGTAAAAATGCCGCTGTTGCGCTTGCTTCCCTGCCCCTCCATGGTCCACTCCTCACCACTGCCGCTGCCGGTCTCCTTGGAAACATATGCAAGCTTAAATTGGATTGCCATTCACTTAGCGGACAGATGGAGTTTGGAACAGCCCAGTGCCTGAAATTCAAGGCCGAGCCTTGGGATCTGTCGTGTTATCAGTACAAAAAAAACGTGCCCCCCCCCCCGCCCCAAGCTCCCAAACCCCCCAAACTTTGTGGAAAGGTTAAGGATCACCTAATTAATCAGTAATGAGCTTCGAGGTGGAATCTCAGGCAAGGTCAGCGATTACCCATTGTGCTTGCATGAAAGCATCGGACTAAGCATGCGACAACATTTTTGTTTGGAGGGAAGGATTTAATTTTTGTTAAGCGCCGAGAAAACAGAGGAGTTCTTAAGCTCATTAGTGGTTTCAGGCAGGACAAGAGATGCAAATCACACGTATGCTGAGCGCAGACAAGAGCCTTTCACAGGTAGCATGCACCATCCGCACTGTAATTATGCTCCTCGCACCAAAACCTTCGGCACTAGCCTGAAGTTATTCCTAATGACTGATGCTGACCCGCAGCCCCCACTCAGAGCTGCAGCCTCCTCCTTCCCGACACCAAGAGGGGCAGGTTTTTTATCACACCTTTATAGCCCCAGAGGTGTCAGAACCGCAATTTCAGCAAAGCCGGTAATTTATTCTGAAGTGGGAATTATTCCCTGGCGCTTCTTCCGCTATATGGGAAGAAACAGTACTGGCAAGAGACAAAAATGGCCTTTTTTTTTTTTTTGAAGGCTGGCTAAACTGCTTTCCCAATCCCGCTGTCTGTCCTCTCTAACAGGATTTGAAAGGATTCACCTCTCTGCAACCAGAATGCAAGAAGGACAGTAGAAATCCCAAATAACTACATTCCTAAGAGATCTTTCATGAAATCCAGCATCTAAGAAAGGGAGAGCCAAGATGACAGGGCTCTCATGAAGGAAAAGGGGAGCAGACAGAAGTCATTACATATTCTGGCTCGCCAGGCGCTCTGCCCAGCCCGTGCTCGGTTATTGTACGTACCGCCTCCAGATAACGAGGGCTGTGTGAGAGAGTTGGGGTTACTAACTTATTCTTTAGGGCACAAACCCCTGAAATACCTGGTTCACTTCCGTTGCTTGTGCAATTTGCTGAGGTCTAAGGAACTTCCAGTTTGGGATTTACCTGTCCAAGTCATCAGGATTTTCATACCTGTTCTGCCACCTGGCGTTTAGCCAGGATTTTAAGAAAAATCTCCTCTTCTCTGTCTATGCCTGATTATAGCTGCCAAATCCTTTTCCTTTGCTTTCTCGCTCACCTTGGAGAGATCTGCTCTGTCTTCTTACTCTGAAACCACCTCCAACCTTGCTTTCTTGAACTGATTTTGACTGAGCTAGACAAACAAAGAAACAAAACCAAACATGCCTCTTGCATGTGTTTTTCAGTTTTTTTAAATTAAAAAAAAAAAAACAACTCCTGCTGCCCACTAGTTTCCTTCACAAGCCTGTGCTTTCCTCCTCCTTCCAAATCTTCCACGTTTATCAATATGGATTATTGCTGCTTTTTCCTCACTGCCTGCATTGCCCCGGTGCTTCTCCACCCTCCCTCAGCAGAGGAAGATGCCTCAATGCCCCTCTCCGCCCCCCTCCCCTCAAATCCTTTTCCTTTTTATGGTATTCCCAAACCTAAATCAGCAAGAATGTGCTCAATCTGCCAACTGCCCTAATACTTACAGCAAACGATCACGTAACACCGTCGCTCTCGCAAAGCATCGAGCCCCCTCCATTTTAGGGTCTAGTTAAAACGCTCTTTAGTTTAAAGAACTTCCCCGATGAGGATTCGGCGTGAGAGGGTGCTTCCCGGCTCGGGCGGTATCCGCCTGCGCTGCGAGCGGCATGCCGCTGCTGCTCGGCCACGCTCCCCGCAGCTGCACCTTCTCCCTTCCAGCCTGCAAAAGTCAACTCGACCATCTTTTCCTCGCGTGCCTGTAACTCCCCATTTCTTTTCTTCGCTGCCAATTTAAGCCGATTCCAGGTATTCTGCAGGCACTTGAAGATACAATGAAGGCGAGCGGCAGCGGATAATGCTGTTCTGCGTGAAGGCAGGCTAAAGCTTGCTATTTTCAGTGCTCTGCACAGGCCACGGCCAGGAACAATAGAAGGCCATGCACGGTGTACGTCTGAAGCAGCACAGTTCAGCGATGCCCATGGATCTCGATGCTTCTCTAGCACTCTGATTTTATTTAAAGAATGATAATTCAGAGACCGAAAAAATAAGCTGCCAGCAAAGCGGTTTTATTCAAATCAATGCTAGAAATAAAAAGGAGGCATCTTCCTAAGAGCATCGTAAATAATTAGAAATATTGATACACATGCAGGCACTAAGAGCCAAGATCTTTTATTAAAAAAAATAATCAAGCCTGCTGAGCTGGGCAAGCTGTATAGTTTCAGAGCTGAGCACGAGACAGCCCTTCAAAAAACTGCCTGAAGAACAATGGGTGCCAGCAAGCTCTCCTGTGATGTGGCTTACAAAGCAGGGGGGGTGGGGGTGGGGGGTGCGGAATAAAAACTGTGATTTTCTTGTTTAGTCACACCTTTGTTCAAAAGATCTGGGACAGGAGGAATACAGCAACCGGCAGCTCTGAACTGAAACATCGTCTTATTCCTGAACATGACACATTTAACATAAATCCCACGTCCTTCAATGCCAAAACCACTCCGGTTGAGCCACGCAGGAGCCCACCTGCTTCACGTGCCATTTCCCGAAGCGCTCGCATCCACGACACACAGGGTAGCACCCAGGTCGGCAGCATGTTACCGCAGGAAGAAGAGCCCACCCAGGCTGCGTTCCGCTCCCTTCCGCAGGGGAAGGGGACAGCCACAACACGCACGCATCCCGAAGCCTCCCTGCTCTCAGCCGCTCTCCAGCACCAGCACGCCGGCCGCGCCGCCCCACCGCGGCGCCCAACGTGCCGACGAGAAGAGCTGACACCCTGCCGATGCCACGAGACTTTTTCGTCACGGTGCTTGGCCGCACGTGTTACAGTAAACACCTCTCGAAAGCCTGTACCGCAAGCCTCTGAACGCGCTGGGAAACTTAAACGGCAAAGGAAGGAGAATTACAAAACAAATGGCTGAAAGCAGCCCTCCGCAAGAATTCAACCAAGCATCTTTAATGGAGATGCACCTATAATCCAGGTCACGATTTTTTAGAATAAGGTGATAAAAGCAGCATTCCCAGCCACGCCACCCACAGAAAGCATAGACATAAGGCCCCGAGGACGCTATGCTCTGCGAGCTTGTGTGAGCCGACACACATTCCTTCCCCATCTTAATAGGTGTTTATTTGCTATACTCCACTGCTAATGGCACAGCTCAGACACCAAGCGCGACTGCTCAGTGCCGCCGGACTTACGGCCCGTTACGCTGCATATTCCCACATTTTTTAACTGCCCAAGGAAAGACACATTCAGGTCCCCATCGCCGAGAGGCCGTTTAACGCCTGCCTAAGCGGCGAGCAGGCTCACGCCTAGGAGGACCCAGGCAAAGATCAGAAGCGTCCCTCATCTTATTTTTGACTCGCCTGGCATTAATAACCACACACACTTTATGTAAGATTTCATGAAATTCAATGTTTATCAATGACGAGCTGAATATGGTAAAAATAACTGCTTCTGCAGACAAGTTATCCTCATTTTCAGCTGCATTTCGCCAGAACCAGAGAGCAGCACTGCCATCCCTAGTTGAGGGGCTTCCACTAGGATTTAACTGGAAATATTCTTTGGAAATTATATTACTGTAATATTGATAGTTCAGAGATTTTAGGAAGGGATTCAGGTTGCTTACTTCACTCAGCTGACTGCACTTTTCAGACCTCGCCAGCTCTCCATACTCACTCCTATTTTGTATGGATTTTCACCCACATTGCAAGAGAAGAAGTAACATCTAACAGATGAATTAAATTCCAGTGGCACAAATATTGACAGGGGACAGAGAACAGGTCCAAAGTGAATTCATTTTAAATCAGATTTATATTTATTCTTCTTAATGACATCCTTTGGCTTAACTTTTTTTAATAACATCAGTCCCTCATTTCGCTTTACAGCAAGATAAAGATTTCCATGGTTCTGTTCTTCGAATGGAAGATTTACTTTTTGTTTTTTTACTCTCACATGAAATATCACTGCAACTCTACTTTATTCTACTTTTTTTATAATAAAGCTTCATGCTAGAATATCAAGTCTGGACAGTAACTGGATAAAGGCCTATTGCATTGTCCCACAGAATGACAGTTCTTTCTGCCTTAAATGTAACACTACTGGTATTCTTTCTAAGTGCGTTTTCCCTATTTAAAGAACACTGGCTGCCAGCACGGGGACCACAAGTGCGAAAGCTTAGAGGGTTAAATCATAATGGTCTTGCTACAGACAACTCATTCCCTCAGAGTAGCAATCTGGCCATGAATTTTAATATTTTTTGTCATTAAAAAACATGCCTTTGGTCCAAATGAAAGAGGAGATTGCTGCGCTGGACAGCTATGAGCATTTCTGAAGAAAGCCTTCCTGTCCCAAAGTCTTCATGCTGAAGCAAGGGGCACAATCCCTCCTGGGCACTGTCTACAAAGCATCCCCCTTTTTCTCCCCTTAAATGCAGTTTGCACCCAGAAGCTACAAACACTCCCCAGCCTTCACACTTAGAGGAAATATCTTCAGATAAGACAAATCTGCAGCTGGAAATATAACCAGTTCACCTGCAGCTCACCTATAACCTGCCTGTAAACAGGCACGCAAACACATCGTGAGGTGAAGCAGAAGACCAAACCAGACAGTGGGAAAGCCCTCCGGATTCGGAGGAAAACCTCTGGGACTCTCTGACTTCCCCAGCTATTGCATACACGGCTACCCTAGCCCGTGACACCCTAAGGCACAAAGCACGCAGCTTGGGTTTAAGCTATTTTTAGTTTTATGACTTCTTTGGGGTGTATATTTTTTCGGTTTTTGTATTTCCCAGTTAACTGAATGGCCGTTTCATGTATTATTAACAATATGATAGCTGTGACTTAATTAGTCCGGCTGGTTGGGCACAAAGCAGGGGTTCTTCCCATCGTCACTTCCATGGGGTGTATCGCCATGCTTAACCGAGTATTATTAGATGGGGCAAAAAAAGCCCCACGCAGCTCCTTTTGGATGCAATATCTGCACATCCGAGCATACCTTCCTATTTTTGCAGCACCAGATATAATCATTCGTTCAGTTTCTCATGATCTGAGCTTAATGCCAAAGAGCAAGCATGCCTTTGCCTACGACTCCTAATTATTTTTCAACTGTTTACTTTGGATAGATTTGCTAAGGGCTTATTTTCAGTGCTGCAGTAGTACTAGAAAAGCATTTGCTGAAGGGTGTGTTTCCCCAAAATAATCGCCAAGCACTGTCTAAAGCCGATATCCACAGACTGTACCAGCACACATGTCCTGCAGTCCGTACAGCCCCCGAGTCACGCAGTAGCAATTAACACCATCACAGCAAACAAGGTTAGCTTGTATCTTCTGCTCAGAAAGAGTAAAAAACCCCAAATAAATAATGAGGCTGTCAGACAGGTGATGCAGGCAGCTGGCAAGGACAGAGCACCAACATCAGACTAATTGATATCGTTGGATGAAAAACCCTCAGCGGCTTCTGAAATAACATTTCTGCTATGGGACCAAGGTTGTGACTGTTTTTCCCCCAAATGCTCCATTTCTAAGCGGCATTACATTGTTCTGTGCAATTGTCACTGTCAACCCACAGCAAACAGGGCATCCAGAAAGGATCCACTCTCACCAAGTTGAGGGAATTATTTTCACCCACAGGTTTGGCATTTTCCAGCTGATTTTACACCTATAAGCGATGCTACGCTTCACCGTGGTAGCAATTCTGTTCTGCTCGAGAACAGTGGTCGGAAAGCCTATGCTGCTGCTCCATTTAAAATGCTGCACTGAATTCATTAGGAAAACAAACAGAAATCAATGTTTAAATCCAAAATGTCCTGTTAAACCAGACTAACACACAGTTTCCTATCGCAAGCAAATATTTAGACAGTTCCAGCTGAAGCTTGAGAATGATTCAGGTAGCCAAGGACCTGACAAACGTGAAGGATGGTTCGGGATGAATATGCTAGCAGAATATTTCTGTTAAAGCGATCAGCAGCGTGCTGGTATTTAAATCACATTAAGATTTCAAAAGCATCAGTCTATCATACAGTTCGTGTCACCCTACTTCTCACAACCGTAAGGACTGGAAGCCTTAAAATTAAAAACCCGAGACCCCAGAACCGGTCCTGCAACGGCAGCACCAAAGATGACACAGAGCCCGCCAGCCTGGAGCGAGCGCTTTCTAACTGTGGCAAACTGATGGACAGATCAATTAACCAGACCAGCAAAAGCCCAGAAAAGCCTTTTGCTTTGAGGTTCGCCTGCTCCTGACAATGATGACTTCAGATGGAGAGCAAGCACGAGGGGCAGCTGTATTCTTTAAAACAAAACAAAACCAGAACCTCTTTCAGATAAGCACTCGTGGAAAGGGGGCAGGAGGGGGAAGAGAGGAGGCAAATAGAAGAGATCCCAAATGCTCATGTTTTTCAAGTTTTTGCAGCTCTGTTTTTGAAAGACAGGGGGTCCCCGTCCCGGGGCGGGGAGAGCGACAGTGAGGTGCAGGCACCCCTGCGTCGGCGGCTGTCTGTCGAGCGGCAGCCCAGGGGGCACTTGCTAGTCTGCCGAGATCTGCCCAGTCACATGTGCTGGCTCCTGCGCCTTGTAGAAGCAGCTGGAAAAGAGGGAGCCAGCGAAGCTGCCTCCATTAGGAGCTACCGCTACACAAAAGGAGAAGAGGAAACAAGCTCTCAGCCACCGACAGGAAAAGAGAGATGTCCAGAGCCCCGGGAAGCGCACGGCAAGTGCAGCTGAGAGCAGGCCAGGGGGTTAAAACATGATGAAGATTAAAACTCCACCGCCGTCCGCCGAAGAGGCTTGATGGCACCTGTGCCCAGGTGGATATGCTGCTCCCAGCATGCGCAGCGTCGCCGGTACCGTACGGCGCACGATAAAGTTGACGAACTTGCCCGGTCAATTAGCGGCTGTCCAGGCGAGGGGTGTCTTTCCACGCTGAGGCGCAGGGGTCCCCCCAAAACACCCACCTACCCCCACGGCTGCCCTTAGCAAACTTCTCGATGGGTAAAACTGGTTTTGCTCCCGGCTGCCGCCCCGAAACACCCTCCCCTGCCCCCGCAGGGGCCGGTGCGGCAGAGAGCGGCTCTGCCAACCCACGTCTCGGCCGGTTCTCCTCAGAAATCGCCTCAAACCCGGCGATGTCGAGATCGGCTTCCCGCTGCACGCACGCCCCCCGGGGTGATAAGCCCCCACCGAGCCCGCACCGGTTCTGGCCCCCGCAACTTCCCCGGCCCGCAGGCCCGGCCGCCCCCGCCGCCTGTCAGACGGCCGCCGGCCCCGCCGCCTTTGTCCTGCTGAGTCCCGGGACCGTAGGGGCTCGCCCCGAGGGACGACCCGCCGGGTCAGGGGGTGCAAGGGGGTGTGAGGCTCGGATCGGCCTCGTAACCGCCGGGACTTCGCAAGTTAACGGCCACCGCGCGCGCCCAACCGCCGCCCGCACCTGAGGGCGGCGCGGCCCGGCCCGGCCCACCTGCCGCCGAGGCCGCTTCCCCGCGGGGCGCCGAGCCGCGGCCGCCCGCGGTGCTCTCCCAGGGCTGCCGCCGCCGCAGCCGCCCACCCCCGCGCCGGCGACGAAAGTTCCCGGTGGCCCCGCGCCCCCCCCTCCCGCCCCCGGCCCGGGGCGGCACCTGCTCCCGGCCCGCCGGAGCTACCGGGGGCGAAGGGGGCGAGGCGGAGCCGCGGGCGGCTCCAGGCGGTCGGTACGGCCGCGTGGGGACTCACCGGGGCGCGCTCCCGCGCCGCGGGGCTGCCGCAGGCCCCGGCTGGGGAGAGATCCAGCGACGGGAGCCCTCCCGGGGCGCCCGAGTCCCGGGCTCCACGCTGCTGCGTCAGCGCCGCCTCTTCGGCAGCCGCCCGGCTGCGGGATGGGGACGAGGCGCCCCCGCTGCCGCCGCCCGCCCTCGCCGCGGGGCGTCGCGATCCGGCGCGGCCCGGGCGGGCGGCGCGCAGAGGCCGGGAGCGGGCGGGTGCCGGGGCCGCGGGGGGGGAGGGGGGGGAAGGGGGAAGAGGAGGAGGAGAAGGCGGAGGAGGAGGAGGAGGCGCCGCCACTCGCTGCCGCCGCCGCCGCCGCCGCGAACTCCCCGCAAGCCGCGAGCCCCTCCGTCCTCCTTCCTGCTTCCTCGTCCGCAGCCAATCGCCGACCGCCGCTCCGCCGCTCGCTCCGCCGCGCCGGCCAATCGCGCGCGCTCCTGCCCGCCGCCAGCGGCCAATCGCCTCGCCCGCCCCCGCCCCTCGCCCCCCCCCCGCCCCGCTCCCACCCCCCCGGTCCCGGCCCCCCCGAGAGCCCCTCACGGCCCCGGCCGCGCCCGGTCCCCCCCAACCCCCGCGCGGCCCGGAGTCACCGGGATAAGCGCCGCGGTGCCGGGGGTGCCGCCCCCTCCCCCGGGGGGCACAGCCGAGCTGGGGGCGCAGGGGAAGCCCCCCGACCCCGGCGGTCTCCTCACAGGACGGGGAGCGTCAGGCGCGGCCCCGCGCTCTCCTGTCAGCGCCGCGCCGCCCCGGCGGCGGGGGGCGGCGGCCGGCGGCGGTTTCCCCAGCGGAGCCTGCGCTCCCCGCGACGCCTTCACACCCCGCAGCCGTCACCAGCGCCTCCCCGCCCGGCCACAGGCGGCCTGCGCGGCCCGGTGGGCGACCGCAGCCGGGCCCCACAGCCCCGTCCCCGCGGGGGATCCCTCCAGGCTCACGGCTGGTGTGTCCCCCCCACCTTCAGCCGAGCCCTGGCATCCAAACTCCGGAAAAGTTTGAAGTCACGGGGGGTTTTAGCGGCCGGTGCGGAAGCAGGGGGAGCGCCGCCGGAGGGGGGCGAGGCAGGGCCGCGGCGCCGGGGTCTGGGTGCCCGGCGTTCCCACCCGCCCGGTCCCGGGAGAGCCGGGAAAGGTCAAGGACCCTCCTTGGCTGGTTGCTTTCCCACCCGAGCAGCCCTGTAACCTGGCATCGGTGCAATGCCCCGCTCCTTTGAGGGGGGAAGAGGCTCAGGTGCCCCAGAGCTTCCCCACGTGGCCTGTCCCACAGGGACACGTTGTGTCCTCACCAGGACGTGGTCTACATGGACTCCACCAACGGGCCTGAGACACAGCAGCGACTTCTTCTTCTTCCCGACCAGGAGAGAGTCCGTAACTCTCCATATTCTCCTGAAAAATGGGTTTAAAAACCTAAAGGATACAAGAAGCCTTGGCAATGATTTAATCGGTGACGTGGTGTCTTTGGCAGGACCACAGTCCCCTACCACTGAAGTCTCTCCATCAGCTGCAGAATGGGTTTTTTTTTGTTTGTCCTATTTCTTTTAAACCTAAGAAACTTCTGAGAAGCAAGCAACTAGCACAGGTGACAAGCGACCTAAAGTGTACCAGGAGAGAAAAATACACACATGATGAGTTAAGCCCTCCCAAGCACCAAGGGTCTGCTTGAAATACAACTAAACTGCAGGAAAGCCAGCGAGGCTAAAACACTTTCTCTGTCTCGTTCCTGTGGTCCTTGGTCCACAAGGACCTCACAAGCAAGAGCGAGATCAGCCACTGGTGCGATCTTTGCAGGACCCAGACGCTACGCAGGAGAAGATCGAGCGAAAATTCAGCTGTTTGGAGGCACAGACTCCAAAATCTGTGGTTTCTTTCATACTGAAGTTTGAAGCTGAAGCTTCTTTTCCTTCCTCTGTGTACAAGATGAGTGATAAATCCAACTGTTCTCTGCAATCAGGATTTGCAAGCTCTGAGCAGCAGCGGCTCACACAAATTGACCAGGTAACACTGTGGACAACACAGGCTTGGCAGCACCGACTTCGAGCAGGGTAGCACGTGTAGGAAAAGGGATGGGCACTTTTTTCTTGCCCAGTCAAACCCTACCTGGCGGTCTATCAGTGAATGTGAGCTGGGCGGATAATTGCGCTCACCGTCGTGCCTCTGGCGTGCCCTAGGTGAAGAGGAGGCCCATCTCGAGGGTCAGAGCTCAGCGCAGGAGTTCCCAGCAGCAAGTGCTGCATCTGAGCGTGACATACAAATAAACCAGACGCCTGCCTGAAACAAATACCAATCATTGGTGATGCAGCAGAAAAGAACAGAGCTAAAATAAATAACCTTAACAGCTACAACCCTGGAAGCCCGCAAGGGCAATGTGCAGTAGCGTCTGCACCTTCCCATGATAGCAGATCCCCCGTTTTAGCATACTCGGAATATAATTCTCTGTGCTCATATAGGACTGAACAACAAGCTTTCCTGGCTGTTTAGGCAGCATTCAAATGGGAAACCACTCACGAAAAGAAGTGTTTGTGAGACCACCATCAGATCATCATCAAATGAGAAGTTAGCAAACACGTTATGTACCCAGCAGACCATAAGAGGTGGAAAAACAGGGATGCCTCCTGAATTTCACTAAAGATACGGTTCCGGGGGGCTTGTGACCATGTTTTACAATGCAACCACACCCTCCATTTAGTCCCTCACTGAAGCCTGCACTTGGTGGGGTAAAAGATGCAGCCCCATGGTTTTAATTTTTTTAATTAGTGGGTTTGTGGCAAAAAGCACATGACAGCCTCCTCAGTGCTGCACACTCACTCTTGCTCTCCATCGCTTGCCTTAGGGCTTAGCAATTCTCCTTAAAAACACTCTTCTATCACCCCATTTCAGTGCTTCCCTTAGGGGCTGCAATGTAGAAATGCCCCCTCTGGATGAGACTTTCACAGACTCCATTTAACGCAGCTGAGCATCCCTGAGCGCCGCTCCAGAAGTGCAAGGAGTTGCCTCTCTCCTCAGACGAGAGCTGCACTGCTCTGCTCCCCACCTGAAAAGCAAAGGCAGCTCATATTGCTGCCAAAGTGTCCCCTAAAAATGGCATTTTTAGTAGAGTCCTCCCCTCTGCGGTGAGCCCCAGCCAACAGGAGGGTAACTAAAGCACTGCTGAGCACCAGAGTGCATTAAATTTTAGCGTAATACAGAGGGCACTGACGCCACTCGGGTGCGTTTGCGTGGCTTCAGAAATCCGCCTTGGACGCACTTAACTAAACAGGACCAACATTCGGAGAGGGAAAACGAAGAGACTGGAAATTATAAAGTTTCAGGAGCTGTATGTTGCTGCTGTGATGTTCGCTGTATAGATAGTAATATATACTGTATATATATGTTCGCTGTATATATAGTAATTTAGCAGGGATGCTCAGGGCTGGTTTTGCACAGGAAGAGGACCAGAGCCCCTCAGAGCACTGCTACGAACAGGCTGCCAAAAACCTTCTCCTGCACAGAGCTACCCACGATGAGGCTGCAAGAAAAAACCAAGCACGATTGAAATGGGCTGTTTGGAGGTAAAGCATTTACCTGAGGGTTCGGACAGCCACCCCAGAACAGGCCTGCCTGTACCAGGGATCACATGGCTGCAGCAGGGTAGAGGTTCTCTCTCCCCAAAAGAGGAGAAGCTGTCCAGGAGGTTGAGTTAGGGGCATGGAGACCTTGACCCCGGCCAACAGCTTGCTGGCTGCTGAAACGGTTTCTAAAATCCTCCCTGCTCAGCAATTTGTTTTGTGGGATAACACTATAGGTGTAAAATACCTCCCTCGCATGCACATTGAACTCTCGCTGGTCATGAAGAAACAGGGCACATCAATGAACCCCACGTTTTAATTAGTGGTTCTTTAATAGCCCCCAACCATTCCGACCGCCATGCCCAGTCCCCATTAGACTTAGCTGAAGCCATACTGCAACTCCAGCAAGCCAGCAATAAGCCTACAGTTTCACAGCAAGCAGGAGGCAAAAACTTGGATAAAATTAATGCTGAAGTTTAACGATAAATATCAGAAATTTATCAGCTGCTTTTTGGTGAAGGTGGAGGTGAGGCCACCTCTCCTCTTCCAGGTGTTCGGAACAGGAGGACATCTGGAGCACGGACGGGTCGAGGATGGAGGACTGTGCTGTACAAGAGTGGAAAGCACGACAAAGCCATCTGCAGAGCTCCCTGCCTTTTGAGAAACTAATTTATTCTGAAGTGGGGCCTTTCCTTGTCCGTTTCTCAAAGGGATGAGGGGAAAAAAAATTAAAGCTAATTGCTGATTACAGGACAATATGGCTGTGTGTCTGCTGTTCTTCAACCTGTCAGCATAGAGGCACGGGCGGCACACAGGGTTTGGTTTTTTGCTTCCCTCATTATCCAGGAAGAACAAAACGCCAAAGCCCCAACACGAAATCTTCCTACCCCAGCTCCTGGCCTTTTTTTTGGGAAAGGGACAACATCCAGGGCTGTTCTGCTACCTACTGCCTGAATAGCAGCAGAACAGGGATCTGCAGTCGCCACACTACCCATCTCATTGTCTGGGCTACGGCAGCGACTGGCTGAGGTGGTCCTCATTGGCAAAAGAGGTTGTGAAGCCCCGGAGCTGTAGGAGGAGCTGGGGCAGCTCCAGCACGGGCCAGGTAGCAGCAGAGAGTAAGGGCCAGATTTTCCCTCATTGCACCCCTCGTCTTAGCAGGTATTGGGGTGGGAGAGACACGCGCAGCAGAACCGGCGCCAAGAGGTAAAGGAAGGGAAAAGAGGATTCCACCACTAAAAACAGGGCTACTGGGGGGAAAGGATCTTTGCATCTCTTGACTCTTCGTTTCAGGAGGAAAAGCTTGATTTGTCCCGCAGGAGTGTAACAGCGGAGAGACTGAGGAAGAGCCCCAGCGTCACCCTGCTCGCTGCGGATCAGCAACCCGGGCTGGGAGAAGGGCTGTTTGCACTGTGCACCCCCAGAGCAACACTCAAGAGCTCTTTTGACCGTCAGGAACAACCGTGGCAAGTTTTAAAAAGTCACAGGAAAATCTAAGGAGAGGGAAAACTCCCCCAGCAATGCTGCAAGGAGAGAAAGGAAGCCTCAGGCTCCAGTGCCCACGCTCGCAGGAGGCGGTTGGCACCCCTTTCTAGCAGGAGTGGGGCGGCAGGGCACCCCTGGAAATGCAGCACCGAGAGCTTTACGCACACCCGCAGCACCTGCACACCGCCCCGCCGCCGACGGAAAGCTCCCGCTCCGCAGGCGGCTCGCAAACAGGCAGGGGAGATTAAGCAACAGGCTTAATCCGAGTAAGCACGGGCTAAAAGCAACAACTTGCAGCAGTCTGGAGGATCCTGCACCGACTGGTTCCTCGGTCGGGCCTCGGGGAAGGACTTGGCTTGCAGGGAAGAGCATGGCGCATCTGCGGGGGGAGGATGGCCAGCCCCCACCTCTCCAGGCAGCCTCCGTGGCCGCAGACGGGGCTTAAACCCGTTCCGTCTGCTCAGGAGCTCTGCGGTCGTGGCTTTACGTGGCTCCTCTCTGCAGTGTCAGGGATGGGTTAAAAAGTTGTCTTTACCTCAGCACACGTCAGCGGCGTGCCCTGTGGTTCCCTCCTTTGCCAGGTGACCTCCTCAAATGGGCCGGCACCAAGAAAGCATCCCCAAACCCAAATCAGCTGAGTTAGCCCATCCTGCCCGGTGTCTCAACATAAAAAGTGCTTGTGCTGGCCTGGCTCCAGTGGCAAAAGAGATGGTTTTAGTGGTCCCCCTCCTTTTCGTCCCCACTCCGGGGCTAACCCAGTAAATATAAAAGGCCAAATTAATTCCTGGCGGACCTCTGTTGACTGACTTGGAATTATATTACACCAAAAAAGCAAATTGGCTGTCAGCATTTAGGTACGCAGCATACCAGCTGTGGTTACATAGGCAGCTTCCTTTGAGATTTCTGTTTAAACATCAGCTTTTGCTCGTTCCTAGCTGGGTGAAATATTTCCCCTTTTCCATCGAAAGAAGCCAGGAGGGGTTCGGGCTGGAGGAGAGGGGCCTGCCAGCACAGAGGTATCATGCATGATCTCATTACCTACCTGGGAAAAATGGCAACTGAAAAGTCCTGTATTTGAGTCTCAGGAAATCATCTGCAGGTTTTTAGGTTTTTTATTGCTATGAAGGTTTAATTTATATTTTATTTTTGTTTTAGAAAAGTTGATGCTGCTTCTTTCAGATGCTATCGTCTACCAAGCAACAGTGTTCAGCCCACGTGCACTGCAAAAGAAAGGGGATTGCTATGTTGTATTTCTTATTTCACTTTTCATCTTCAGACTTTAAAGCGTGTTAGTGAGGAATATGTAAGCACCATTAGCCAAATTTATCGATGGAGAAAAAAAAACAGAGGGACAATGAATTCTGCTTGAGATGAGCTTGGTGGGCACCAGCACAGCCAGGAAATGAGACCTGGATTAAATTAAAGCAGAAAGTCGCGGGAGGAAGAGTTAAAAACATACCTAAGTGTTATCATGGGCAGAGGTGAATGTAGGCGTGTGCTTAAGTATATTGCAGAATAAGGATTAAAACCGAGGACTCTGCTTTAAGAGCTGGATCGTGGCAGTGCTAGTGAAAAATTCACACGCACGGGAAGAATAAAATGTTATGCCTTACGTTCCCTAGGTAGCCATTATTTTACGAAGTGTGATTCACAAAAATAGGGAGGCTGGAGAAATCCGAACGCAAAACACATGTCCCAAAAAGACACGATGGGAAAGCAAACAGTAATTATATGACCATCTGCGAACGGCGGTGCTGAAGGCCGGGGCTTTGGCGGGCTGCGAGCGCTGGCGCAGCTGCCTGCGGCGGCTGCGCTCGGCGGGGCCGCAGCGACCGGGGCCGTTCCTTCGCCCCACGGTTGGTCGCTGGGCTCAGGGCAGCGCATTAGCTGCGGTCAGCTTGGGTAAGTCAGTGGGGACAAAACCACCGCTACGTTTACAACTCAAAACAGCGATTTTTTTCCTTGCGCAGGGCTAATACAGGAAACCTAATAAGGAATCCCGAAGGCGCCAGCTCGGCCAATCTGTGTTTCCATAGGAAACAGCTGCAGCACCGGTAAAAACTTCAGCCCCCTTCTCCCGGTGTCGCTCAGGCGGCCGGGAGCTCCTGCCAGCACACGGACGTGACAGTGATGTTCCTCGGCGTCGCTGCCCGCGGCAGCGGGGACACGCGTCTGCTCCTCCACGCTCCCGGGCGGTTGCGTTAAGCCAACCTGCTTTGCTGGCCGGGCCGCTGGGGAGCTGACGTCTCGGGGGAGAAACGGGGAGGATAAGGGCTGGCAGCTTCTTAACTCACTGCGGCTGGCTCCTCTGCGCCCTGGCTGCCACGGCTCTGCCTCCCCGGGCTTCAAACGGAGAAGATCATATTGTTCTGCTTACTCGAGGTGTTGCACAGGCGGCTAAATACGCGTGCGCTGTGCTAACGCCGCTGCCTCGGCCAGGCACGGCCTCGGCGCAGGTGGGAGCGCCTCGGGGCCATGAGGAGCGGGACGGGAGGCGGAACGGGGACGAAAGCCCCGCTCCCTGCCAGCCCCGGCACCGCCACCCCCAGCGCTCTGGTGTCACGGGCGAAGGCGAAATCGGGGTTCGGGAGGCAAAGAGCGTGACCGCGTGGTGCTTAGGGGCATCCCTGCGCTCCCCACGGACTCTTCGGCACGGGCACGGGGGCACCGAGGGGCACTTTGCCTTCAGCCCCCGGCCAGGATACTTGATTTAATACCCGAGTGCTTCGAGCTGCTGAGGCAAATCATCCCTCCTCCGTCTTTCTGCTCTGACTTGCACCCGTACCGGTCGGGGCTGCCTGCTCCAGCCTGACATGAGTGTCGTCACCATCAGGACTCATACCCACAAAAGCCGTCTCAAATATTACGAGCTGGCCGGGAATTTTGTGACCAATGCAGAAAAAGCCCTTCCGCTATCCTAATTTTCAGGTTCCTTGAAAGATGCTGTTGTGCAGAGCCTCATCAGTTTGTGGTGAACCTGGCTGCAAATGACTGGAGTTGTGAATTAGCGCCCAAGCAGAGAAAACGCAGGCGAAATGGAAGATAATGTTTCTCAGAATGGACTTTGCTCATTTATTTTGTCATTTGTAGCTTCGTTTGAATTATTTATGATAATACTTCATAGTGGCGTCTGTAGCGTATGTTGTGAAAATAATGAAATCCAGTTCCCATGAGACTTCACTCTATTAAATCTCTGCAGAAAGGTGAGGAGAGGCTGCCAGGTTTTGCCCACTTTAAGCGTAGCGGGGAGGGGAGTTAGGAGGTTCCCCGGTAGTTAGAAGTGGTTTCTAGTTTTCAGTCCACTCCGCAGGCATTTGTATTCGCTGCTTGATGGCCATCTGAACTAAAAACTCTCCGGCGTGGGATATTCCTCGGCTGGTGCCCACACAAAAGCTGATTTTTCCCCAGCGTCCCAGCCGATGCGGTACGGCTCCTTTAGAGTGCGCTCACGTAATAATAAAAAAAAAAAAAGCAGCTACGTTAAAAACCTGAAACTGGGGGGTGTTGAGTCAAGCTCAAAGAAAACCCATTCAGGGGTTTTGCGTGTTGTGACCTTAGAAATACTGGTGCATTGATTGAAACCGGGGACGCTATTTCCCCAGCTTCCTTATTCTGCCGAGTTTTGGACTGCTGAGCACGCGGGGAATGCATTTATCTGTAGATCGCTCTTACTCATGGATTAATTCTTCAGGCTTCCCGACTAAAGGTGGCTCAGGCTTTACACAGCAGTTCAGCCCCCAAAAGCGCTCGTTAGTGAACGCAGGGCTTTCTTACTCGACAGATTCTCCTCTGCCGCTCTTACTCTGCACCAGGATTTAGGCACGTGCAAAGGAGGTTGAAAATACAGCTCACCCAGACCTTTGCTCGCACTGGTGCACGGGTTTAATGTGGGCAGGTGTGCTGCAACTTGGTCGGAAACGGAGCAGATTTGGCCTGTGGTCACTGAGACCTCGTTAACGCCGGACCCCGCCATACCAGGCTTTTGGGATCACAACCCCCCGCGCCTCCGCCGCGGAGCTGCCTTAAGCACTTCATCTCTAGTGATGCTCGTAAGCGTCACCTCGGCGCTTTTTTGCGGTTAACCTTTTTTTAACCTTTTGCAGTTAAAGGCACATTGAAAAGCACCTGGGGGTACATTGGCACGAGAAAAATACCCCCCCCATCACTTCCAGCGAGCCTCGGAGGTGGCACCCGATGCGGGGCGCGAGGACCTTCGTGGAGAAGCAGTACCAGTACCGGAACACGACGGAACAAAATCGGTGAAAACAAACCCCGTTTTAGGGGTCCAGAGTCAGAGCTTGGGGGTTGCCGCCATGGGTATCTGAACCCCAAACACCCCCAAAACACCAGGCTCCCGTTACTTGGCCAACCTTTTCGCCGGCTCTGCCCTGCAAGGGGTCGGGGCAGGCTGCGGCAGCGCTGCGCGCGAGGGGCCCGGAGAGCCCGTTCCCGCCGGACCTTGGTCCCTACCGCTCCCACACCAGGATCCCGGGGCGGAAGCTGACAGCAGCTCTTTGCTCAGCCATAAAGTAGGGTGTGAAACAGCAGCCCTTTGGCAGCCTCTGAAGCAATAGTGGGTGCTGCTGGGAGCGAGACTTCACGTCTGAAGTACTGGAAAGGGCTGAAACTGTGTCGTCACCGCTGGAAAACCATCACCCCAAGACGGATTCTCTTTTACCGCCCTTTTTTATTGCCTTCGGGGCTGCGTCCGTGAGCAAAGCATCCGCTACTGCCTACGGGGGCGAGGGCAGGGGCAAACCCCGATACCTGGGTGAGTGGCAGCGGGACGGGAAGCCTCTCGCAGGAATGGGTACCGAACGGCGTCGGAAGACGGCATCGATATGATTTTTTTTCTAGTTGGAAAACCCTAGCGGCTCCCAAAGTACGGCATCTCCTGCTGGTCAGGCTTGTGAAGCTGTTTCTAGAGAGTTTGTCCTGGTTTGCCGGGACCGAGGTACCCAGCTCCCTGGTTTTGGTGGGAGCAGTCCCGGAGCACGCCCACCCGCACCTCGGCGCGCCTGAATAGATCGAGCACGGTTCTGGGCACAGTTCTGCTTTATTGAGGAACTTCTGCCCTGAATTTTCCTAGGCCCTGCTTATCGGCTGTCATGCTATGGAGGAATGGGGTATGAGATATAGAATACATAATACATAATTAATATGACACACAATATGCTACTGGCAAAGGCAAAGACTCTGACTATGCCCAGGCGAACCCTGAGCTGAGCACTCGGACTCTCGGGGCTCTCCCTGCCACTCCCCCAGTCTACAAAGAATATCAGCTGTAGCCTTATAAAGACTATCAGAGACTTATTTCTATTTTAATTTGAAAGGGGGGTTGCCAGATGCTTGTGTTTCCATAAGAAACTGCATCTTCCTTTGGACACACCGTAACTCACCGAGCTGGGAAGCGCGAGTGATTTCCGTACTCATTTAACTCTTTCGAGGGTTTGAGTTAACACATATATAACTTGCTTCCTCGTGCAGTTCTGCAAAAAGAGTCTTTCTTGCAGATCATCTGTAATGAATATCCTCACGAGATGTCCTTAGGAAGCTCCGGGGTGAGCGAGGAAAGTTGCTTTCCTCCCTTTTCTTTTAAACAGAGAGAAAACCATGAGGTTAGAGTACTTCTGAAATATTTTTACATGTAGCAATGAGGGCAAATGCTAAACAGAGCTTTTGCAGGCCGCTTCCGAGGCTCCTGAGGCAAAAAAACACGCTCTAAAATAAAAATGAAACGTGAATGAAGTATGCGCGGTTTAAATACGGAGTGATGTACAACTCTGAGGTGGTATTTTCCCTTGAAAACGTGATAGCTCTGTTCCCGGTGAGTACTGAGAGTCGTGGGCGCCGTTTCCCCGCTGAGCCGTGTCGCTGCCCACCGTGGCCCGGCGCGAGCTGCTCGCCACGGAGCCGGGACAGCTCCCGGCCAGCGCCGGATCCCGGCCTGCCTTCCTCTGCCGCGTGACTAGCACGGAGCCGGAGGTGCGGGAGCACGGTTTGCCGGTGGAGGTGGACGGCTCCAGCCTCGCTTCGGGTCTCTGAGCTGAGCGGGCAAGCGCGCCGTGCAAGAAGTGTGGGTTTATGTGTATGTATATATATGTATTCGTATAAAATCTCCAGGAGGGAAGATGGGGGTGGGCTTCAGTTACCCCAACAAAAAAAAGGATTCTTTTCTAAAGAGCTTCCACTTTTTTTTTTTTTTTTTTTGACAGTGGGAATCCGCCCGGCGCATCTTTGGGCCGGGCTTACGGAAAATGAGACAAGGCTTAAAAGCTGACGCCGGCAGGAGACAACCCGAGGCTTGGCTTTGCGGGGGCACAGCCGAATCCTCAGGGTTTTGCGTTTCTGTGCCCACCAGCGCCCAGCAGCTTCGCGCGCTCGTCTCGGGCAGGGATCCTGGGTGGGTTTTCCTGGCTGTCGTCGCACCGTCCGGCCGGTTTTCCCGACGCCGGTCAGGGCGATGTCGGATCGTGGCCAGTAAGCGGCTGAAGCCATCCAGCTCGGTGGACACCCGCCGCAGACATGTTGGAAACCCCGCAGCCCCCATCGAGGATCGTCTCCAGGTCTCAAAGGTTCGGCTGAGTTGCAACCGTTTGCGCGTTCGTTTGTTTTTCTCTGATGTGAAAACAACGTCGTTGCTGGGTGCTCTATTCTCATCTCGTCCCCGAGCTCCCAAAGACGCCCTGCACCGTGCGGGGGTCCCACCTGGAGAGGTTTCCAGCCCTGAGGGTTGGTCTTCACTCCTTTTCCGTAGCCCGTGCTCAGCGCGGCACAAGGAAGGAGCAACACCTCCGCGGGCTTCTGGTGCAGACACCAGAAAAAAGCTCTGAAAGCCTCATTAAGACAACAACAACTTCCCAGCGTCGGGGGGAAAACACACATACGCACGTCGCCTCTTAACCTCCGGTTAATCCCCTGGGTCGCAGGCGTGAATTAGGGTTCAGCACCCACCGTTTGAGGCTCGTACGGATGCTGGGGAGCACCTGCACCCCCACCCCGGGGTGGCCGTGGGTCGGGTCTTTGGCGAGCAGCACAGGAGTTAAGAGGACAACGGGGCAGTGAGTTTTACGGGGAGGCTTGGAGTTGAGCTGTACAAATCCCGTTGGCGTTAACCGCGGCCGTATGGCTAAATCCTCGCGTTCTGCGCAGAAATCGAATCCCCGAGGGGTTGGCTTACATCAACGAAGGCTCGGAAAGGGAGAGTGGGGAGCCGAGGAAGGTCTGTCCGGGGACAGTGGCTCCTGCGGGAAGTCCCTCAGGCAGCGCCCGGGGATTTGGGGCGGCCGCGGTGCCGCCGAGAGCCGTTTCGGAGGACGCGATCCGGAGGACGTGCAATTAGCTGGGGCAAACGGTGCGCCCCGGGTGGGGCCACCCCGCGCCCCGGGGGGACGAGAGAGGGGCAGGCCCGGGACTGCATGGCCTGAAATAGCAAGAGAAAAGAGAGGGGAAAAGGTAAAAGTGAGGGGAAGGAGCTTTATTTGAGGAGCAGAGGAGAAAAGCGGGAAGAGAGGAGGACCGGGGAGGGGGGAAGGAGCGGGAGCGGGAAAGGCAGCGGGGAGGGGGGAACACGGAAGGGGGGGAGAAGGGGCGGTGGGGGAAGCAGAGGCCCGGGGGGTCTGAGACGTCCTGCCCCGTGCTCTTAGCTCGCAAGAAGACCCAGTCTCAGCGTAGCACTAGGCAAGAATAAAGCTCTTCTGAGCCAAGGGTGGCTGGGGACAGGGTTTGGCTGGAAACACACGTCTCGCTAAAGATTCCAGAAGTGTGGAATTCCAGCGGGTTTCTTGGATGCGACACGCAGAGCTAGTTAGCCCGGGAAGAAGCAGGAGGTAGTGGCGCAGCAGACAGGATTTCCAGTTCAATTCCCATTTCTGTCCCTTCTCTCGGTTTAAACCCAGGGACTGTAATTTTCGGCACATCCCGTGCCCACGTACTCCAGCAGGGACGAGCACCCAGCGTTCAGCTGGAAAGGCATCGGGCTTCCCCTGAATTTCCCTTCCCGCATCTTTCCTTACTGTTGTTTTTTTACAATGAGAAAAAGGAAAGAAGGAAAAAGGAAGGGGCAATCCACCGTTTCCTCCCAGGCTTTGAAACACATGTCAGCATCAGGATGGGTTTTGATCCTGTGGGAAAAGAAAAACCATTGCAGCTTTGCTGCCTGGCAATGAAGCGTCCTTAGTGGGAGGCAGAGCCAAGGTTTCTCTGCTTAGGGGAGCCCGAGAACCGGGTCCCGTCTCCCCGCCAGCCCCAGGCTGGTGCCCACGAGCAGCTTCATGCCATGGCTCTACCTTTTTTTTTTTTTTTTTTCTCTTCCTTTCCTTTTTTCAGCCCGAGTTTGTCCCCCCGCGGCGGTGCTGAGCAGCAAACGCCACCGAATAGCTTGGCAGGGTCGGCGAGTTGCGAGCGGCGGAGCCGGGGAGCTGCTCGTTCACCGGCCTCCTGCTCCTGGGGAGACGCGCTGGGCTTTCGGGGAACCGCAGGCAGCGCCCGGCTCCCCGCGAGGAGCCGAGGAAACGCAACAGCGACTTCCACGAAGGCCGGAGGAGCCGCGGTGAGGGCTGCGCGAGAGGCTAGCGTGGTCTGCTGAGCACACAGGGCTTTTCTGGGGATACCGGGAAGCCGGGGGAAGCTGAGCTGCTTTGCTCCACGACTCAGCCAGGGAGGGAGCGAGAGGGGCGAGCTGAGCCGATTTCCTCCGCTCGTTACGGGTGCAGGACATTTCCCAGGGAAGCGTCGGCACCGGCGCCGCGGCGGCGATGGCTGCCGGCAGCGCGAGGGACGCGGGCTGGGCAGGGCCGGCGGGGACAGGGATGGGCGAGCGAGCGGCTTCTCGAACAGCCGGGAAACGGGCAGAGCCGCTACGGCCGTCGGCGCCGAGGTCCCTTCCAGCCGTCCGACGGCAGCGTCTCCCCGTGGGACGGGCTGTGGGCTGGCGGGGGAGCCGCTGTGGAGGAGGACGCAGGTCCCGCTAGCCCGAACAGCCTCACTAGCACCCAGGCCGGGACGCGCGCTCCGCCAGCCGAAGGCGTTCCTGCGGCGTGAAGATCTCTGCTTTGCTGCGCGACCACCGTACTCGCAGCAAAGGGAACTGGAAGTCACTCGGGCAGATTGCCGTTGAACTTGAGGCTGGCACGCGGAGCTGACGCTGTCCTGGACAGTGAATGCAAGCCGTCAGCAGGCAGGACGATTACTTATCACGAAAATTAATCTAATGAGGGGGTTCATTCCCCGGGGTGAGAAGCCTTGCTACAAGATGAGAGGTGCGTTCCGGCCTTAGTGCCAGAGTCTGTGGAAAAGCCTCTCCTCAGGGAGGTGCTGGGTGATAACGATCGCTCTCGGCCTCGAATTTAATGACCTGTTTATTTCTCCGAAGTGCCTACGAGCTGTGCTCGCTGGCCTAGCCTTGCTTCTGTGCCAGCCCGGCACCCAAACCGGAGGAACGGGGGGGTGGCTCGCGTTTCCCAGTCCCCGGCGGCTTTCTGCTCTCTCCTCCGGCGCCGGCTCGTCGCTGCGGTTTTCGCTCCCGGTCAGCGGGGACCAGCCGCTCACGGCCGGGGGGCTGGTTGGGTTTGGCCGTCGGGCAGGGCTGGCACGGGCAGCCCGAGGCGCTGCTGGAGACTCCGCGCTCCCGTCGGCGGGGCGATGGCGTGGGAGAACACCCACCTCGCGACCTAATCGCGAATCCTCCGTTTCAGGCACAACGGGCCGTGCGTCAGAGCACCCGTGAAGAGCAAAACGTTTCAGGTTGGATCGTGCAGGTTAGCGCGACTGTCTTGACCGGAGCAGTCAGGAATTGCTTTTAGAAAGCTGTGCCAAATACTGGTCTGTGTGGACACACAGTTTGAAAAGCTCAAAAAAACCCCAAAGGGTTCATACTTAGGATGGAAACCATGTCAGCGTCGACCAAGTTTAAACAAGGCGGGTTGTTAGCACTGTTTGGACAGAGCCTTGTATCAGAAGCCATTTATTCCGCCATTGCTATTCCTTATTCCCTCCAGTGTTACCCTGGATGTTTGAGCTGGGATCTGCCTAATCCCGTAAAGCCCAGCTTCTCCTCCCACCAGGATGGGGAACGAAGTCATAATTCTCCTGCTGCAGCCTCCCAGGCTGTCGCTACGGGAATGATGCAACGGCCCCCACCCGGCAGTGCCGCGCTCCCGCCGGCGCAGGCAGGAGAAGGTGCTTCCCAAAGGGAAGAGCGCCCTGGACTGAACGCCAAGCTTTGACAATGAGCCAAAGTGGCGGTGCCAGACTCGCGGGGGACGTTTTCGGAACGGTAAATGAAGACCCGAGCAAGCCCGGCTCAGCTGGAGGTGCCTGAAGGCGCCGACATTTGTACGTGGGGGTCCTCAGGTACCGACAGTTCTCCCGCCGGACTTGCCCCGTTGGCAGCCTTCCCCGCTCCTCCCAGTGCGGGTCCTGTCCCGCAGCACCCAGCAGGTCCCGTCCCGCAGCACCCAGCCGCTCACCCGCAGCTGACACCCCGACACAGGCTCCTTGGCCGGGGGCTCAGCCCCCTCCCAGCCTGCGCTCGTGCTCAAAATGCCCCTTGAAAATAACCCCTGGGGCCGCTGAGGGTGCACCCGGGTGCGAGGGGCTGGTGGGGTGACCCGTCCCCAGGCGGGACGCAGAAACCTGAGAGCAGCAGCGCTGACAAATCCTCCCCCGTTGCGGTACCGCCTTGCCCCCGAAAAGCGGGGGAACCGGGGCACTGACCCGCGCAGGGTGCTGCTGCGGGTCTCGGCCAGCCCCCACCCTGTAAAAGCATCTTTCTGAGTTCACTGGGGGAAAAGGTGGTAGAAGGTGTCACTTATGGCACAAAATTCAGTTTTCCATGGGGGGAATTCGGGGCCAGATGAATTTTCAAAGCTAAAATGGGCAACGAGTCTGGTCCTGACAGCAGACTTGTTCAAACCTGGGGAGACAAAACTGATCAAAAGGAACGAAGTTACAAGCAAAGAAAAATCACTTCCATGTCTGTGCTATAAACTTTCTCCCGGGTTTGGAAACACGTTATACCCTCGGTCACCTACCAGGGGCAGCGAATTTAGCCCATCTCTCCGGGTCTTCCAGGTACTGGGTGGCTATGGCGGGGGGACTCAGCCTCCTCGCTGCCCGGGGTTTGCCGCCGCTCCCGGCGCGGGTGCACGAAGCCTTTCAAACCAGGAGAACGACGACAGCCGAACGGTAGACGGTGGCAGGTATTTAAAGAAACGCTCATTTTTGCTAAATAGCTGGTGCTCGCAGGGTTCCTGCGGGGCACAGCCGGCGTCGCAGCCCGTCAGCGCATCGGGAGCGGTCCCTGTGAGCCTCTGGGTTTGGGGTTTGCCGCAGAGCTCCGCGGAACACGCGGAACGTGTCTGTACCAAACCTCGCGGCGCTGCTCTCCGGCGAATACAGCTCTGCGCAGGCTCGGACTGTCCGAACCGCTGCCGCCTCGCCCCAGCAGCGGGGTTTGCTGGTGCCCGGGGAAATCCCTCCCCCTGTGCAGCGGCTGGATTTGGGAAACCGCCTGGACCCTCTCTAAAACGATGTCCTCTGCAGGAGGAGGCTGAAGGCGGGGGACCAAGACGGGACGCGAGGGCGGAGGGGAGGTCCTGCACGGGCGGGAGCTCTGCCTCCATGTCTGTAGATCACCCGCCGGCCGCCGACGCCGACGCCTCCTCGCACGCCGGCGAGGAAAGGGACGACGACAGCCGGCGGCCGTCCCGGATCAGCCCTTCCCATCAGACGGACGCGTTAACACCCGGCCCGTAACGAGCCGCTCCGGAGCTGAACGTGGCCTTAGGTGTTCACGTGGCGGCTGAACACCTCCCGGTGTGCAGCGACGGCTGCTTCGGCCGTGTCTGGGGGGGACCCTCCGTCCCTCTTGTTCGGGAGGGAAATGTGCTGCTTGTGGGGGCTGCGTCCGGCCCAAACGGCCGTATTTCCTTCCCAAAATGTCACGCGAGACCAGGTCTAAAGCCTTCTTGAAGTCAGAATTTGTCCCGTTTGCGGCTTTTTCCTCATCCGCTTGCCCAGATTCCTCGTCAAAGAGGGAAATCAGGGATGTTTGGTGTGATCTCTTCTCGACAAACTCACACTGGCTGCTTTTTATCACCTTGTTATCCTCCAGGTACTTAAATAGATTTTAAAAAACCCCTGTACTCCAGAAGCTTTCCAGGCAGCAAAGAGCAGCCGAGTGCTTTATAAGCTCCTTGGTCTTCCCCTTTATGTTTGGGAAGAGGAGCAGGAGTCGATCTGCCCTTCTCCTCTCCTCCACCGTGGGTCGGGATGCCCGACAGCTCAGAAATCGCTGGATCCTTAAGCTCTTCAGTACCAGTGGCAGCAGACCCAGAGGCATCACGTACAGATCTCTAAATCCCCCTTAACCTCCTCTTCCCCGGCGAGACCCCCTGCCCTCCCCTCCTGCTCCTCTCCCTCCAGCCCAGCCGCACGCTGGCGACGGAAAGTGGGGTTAACAGATGAAAGAGGAATCGCTAAAGCAAATATTTTCTTTCCAAAGCTCCGTTCATTAGCTATAAACACAAGGAACCGTCGCGTGTAACAGGCGTGTTTTCAAGAGGGTTGCAGCTCTCTGGTGAGAGCAGGAGTTGGGGGACGCAGCTAGAGCTCGGATTTTCTGTCTTTTTAAGAGAAAATCACGAGCTGCGGGCCACGGCAGCCCTCCTTACCTTTTGGCCAAGCAAGAGCATCCCCGGTCTAGGGCAGCCGCAGCACGTCGGTCCCGGCACGCCGGGCTGCAGGTCTATCCCGGCGGGGGAAATCCGGGCAGACGCCGCCGGCGTCCCGCGGGCATCCCTCCTTGCCCCGGGAAATAACCCGGCAGTTTGCCGGCGCCCGGGGAAAAACAGAAAAAGGTCCCGCGGGGTTCAGGCGCAGGTTTGGCGCTCGTTTAGTGTTTTCGTTAACGGCCTGGGTGACAGGCTGGAAATAAGCTTGCTTGAGCGTCAGGAGAGGAAAACGGGGATGGGGGAAGGAATAGGAAGGAGACGCCTCCCCCGCGCACCGCGGCCCGGGAGGGAAGCTCAGGACCTCTCCCCTCGGGCCGACGCTTCCCCGCGGCAGTCGCGCTGCTGCGGCTGGGAAGCCGCTCGCTCCCCGGTGCGGCCGCTGCCGCGGCGCGAGGCGAGGGGCCGCGGGTTCCGCGGGGAGGGCCGGGGGGGGCGGCGCTCGTATCGATTCCCGGTTTTATTGCTGTCTTTTGGTGGGGAAAAAGGCTGAGGCGGCGCTGGAGAAGATGGGGAGGTTTGTACCCGGCGCTCCAGCAGCCACGTCCCTGCTTTCAGGGCTAGAGACGCGACTGTGCCAGGGCTGCCGCGTGGTTTCCGTCCTCCCGTTAGCCCGGCTGCGACGGAGTGTGTAATTAAAAGCCTGCTAATCCCGTTTTGGTGAGCAAAAAGAAAAAGGTGCCTTCTTCAGAGGATCCGTGTAGGCACGTCACCCACCGAAAATGAGCCCCTTGCCAGAAGACTTCTGCTGCAGCAACAACGGAGCAACGAAAGCCCGAGGAGCAGCAAGATGCTCTCCTTACCTCTTTAAGCACCCACCCAAGTGCAGTGAAGATGTAAAGATCCCCCAACCTGTCGTTCAGAAATGGGAAAATGGGGAGGGGGAAGGTGATTTGCATACCTGACGGGCATGAAATCCCCAGGAGCTTTCCTGCCGTCTCTCCTCCCGAGCCGAAGGGAGCCCCGGAGGAACGTGGCCGAGTCCTGCTCGCCAGCCCTTCTTTGCCGTGATTATAATCCTTAATTTCTGATTTTGCCACCTGCACTACGTTTCATAAAATTTTAAACCTAATGCTGTGCCAAACTCAAACGGCACCGGAGCAGATGTTTAAGTGCAGCCTAGGATGAATAAATTATGGGGCTCGTGGATGTACAGTGAAGGAAGGAGAGGCTGGCTGGCTGTGAATGGAGAGATAATTGGTTTAAATGACATTGTCTGTTGTAATCACCTGGGGTTAGCTCTTTGGGCACAGGCAGAATAAGAGATGCAGCAATTAAAGATACTGGTCTAATGACAGCAATGACTTGCCTACATGCAATCCCTGCTCAGGTGTTTTGGGGGGGGGCAGCTCTGAGGTTTTTCTGCCTCTTTATCCTGCTTCATTCATCAGGCAGGGAGAAGAAAACAAGGCTGATTTTGGTCTTGGTCTGCCCATAGCGGTCCAGGACCAACCTTGCAGTGTGCGCTTTGGGATCCTGAGGCCTGAGAGAGAGCTTAGGGAAAGGGGGAGCGGCACAGAAATGATGTGATGCTGGAGAAAAAGCTCCATTGTGAGAGGCTGCTGGAGATCAACCTGTTTGGGCTCTCCACCCGAGTGCTGGGAGGGGATTTGGTTGCGATATGTAAGTACATGCAGAGGAGAATATATTAAGCTTTTTAATTTCACAGAGAAAGACGTAAGGAGAATCGATGGCTGGACACCAAATCCAGACCCAGCAGCACCAAGCCGCTTTTTTTTAACCACGCGGATGGTTAAACCCACAGGTTTTTTTGCTCTGCTCTGCTACAGACGACTGTGATGACCCTGGGCAAGTTACTTAACCTTTCAGCGCCGCTCAGCCCCTCCCGACGGGTAAGACATTTACCCGGCAGGGTTGGATAGATTAGCTTGGCAAACCCGTGGCTGCCATGGAGTTAACTATTCCCTCGGATCCCAAGAGCTTGCCGGTCTGCGAGTCCTCTCTCCCCGACGGGTGCTGCGGTGCTGGGTGCCGGGGACTGTCCTGCCCCGCGCCCCTCCAAGCAACCTGCGTTTTGGGGGCTCGATGCCACCCCCGCCCTTGCGAGTAACGGCCCGGAGGTGGGATCTGGCTGAACTCCTGGCATTCTTTGCACTTCACAGAAAAGAGCCTTTTTTGCAACTCTGAAACGAGCTGCGCTGCAGCGCGGCGGCTTTTTAATCGCCGGCCTGTCCCTGCCTCCTCCCGGCTGGCTGGCAACGGCCCGCGGCGCGGCAGATCCTCCCTCCACCGCACCCGTCTCGGCAGCAAGCTCCAACAAAGCGAGAGCGGGAGGCGAAGGGTTCCCACACCCGGGGATCGCCCGAACGCCCGCGCCAGCCTCCGAGGACGTTCGCCGCCGGCCTGCACCCGCGGCTGGAGCGGGGGGCGGAGGAGGAGGGGACCCGACGTGCTGCCGGCAGCAGCTCCAGGGCGGCCACGGGCGTTTCGGCGTGCGTGCGAAGGACGCCCGGCAAAAAGGGCTGGATCCTGCCTACAGCTGCCGGGCGATGCTGCAATGAAGAAAACAGACCTGTGGAGATGGAAGTGGTTTGTTTTTTTAATACAACAAAAGCAGCCGGGTGGAAAGCTGCAGGGAGGCTTCTCTGCTGCCGGTGATAGCTGGTTTTCCAAATTGTGCTGAATCAGCATAAAGGAGGGTGGGTGCCTCGGCACGGCGGCAGCCGCCTTCTCGGGGGAGAGAACGGTACCGAGTCCAGGCGGATACTGGCTGCTCCCACGGGCACAGCCACCCCGGCGGAGCGATCGGCGTCGCGCCTCAGCGGGGACACGGGAGCCGGGGGCTTCCCCGAGAGCACGCAAGCCGTGGCTGCACCGTGGGTGGGAGATGGTCCCCGCAGAGATCCAGGAAAGAGAATGCCCTTAACGCCCTTTTATCTCTAGAAACAGGCTCCGGGTTCACGTTCAAGTCCGGATTCGCCTTGCAAACCTCTCCCCTTATAAAAATTTAGAGACAGACCCCAAAGGTGCTGATGTGGGGGAGGCTGAGGGAACAGGAGTGGCCGCGCAAGGCCAGGGCAAAGGTCCGTCTGTCCCGGCATCCTGTTCCCAGTGGTGGATGTGCACGAGGACGGGGATTAGGGACACTTCCCGGGGCGATGCTTTGCAATATCCTGCTCTTAATGGGCTCCAGGACTCCTCGAAACACAGGTGCTCGCTCAGAGCTCTCGCAGGGGGATTTCCCTACGCGCAGGCTTGGAAAGCATCTGGGTGAGACCTGTCTGGGCTCAGCATTAATAAATAACCCGAGTAAGTGGATGCACTCATTTCTCTTTTACATGTGCGGAGCCAGCCCGTGCTGCTGCCTCCGGGGCTGAGCTCAGAGCTGGGGGTCCACGAGCAGCCCCAGGTGAATCTGGGGGCTTGGTCCCAATTACACCCACATGAACATTGCCCAGTTGCCCTGGTGCTACACCGATGCCAGGAAGATCGATACAGGGCTCGGGGCAGAGGCAGCCCAAGCCTGACCCACCTCTTCAGGCATGCGGAGGGGTGCTGGTGACCATCCCCGGCGGGGCCGGACCCCCGGCAGCGGGGCCTGGCTCAGCATGGTGCTGCTTCACGAGCCGGGTTTTTCTCTCTTGATCTCACGGGGCTGGAAAGGAGCCGCAGCAAGAGGGGCAGGACCTGCGGAGCCCAGCAGGAAAGGCGCCGCGGCCACGCTCCCTCGCTAACTGCACGTTCGGCCCCGCTGCGAGGCTCCGCGGGGCTGTGCCCGCTCCTTAGCCCCCCCTCAGCCCCAGTCCCCGGCGTTTTAGCAGCTTGTGCGTGCAAGAGGCAGGGCTGTGTGATAGAGCACGAGGCTGTTTCTCTCCTCTCCCATCCAGGCAGCGTCGCGCCGGGACGGCTGCACGGGAGCCAGCTCCCGGTTTCCCCTCTCCCGCCGGGTGCCGGCGGCATCCGTGGCCCTCGGAGGCTGTTCGACCGTCTGGCGGCTGATCGGGGGGCACGTGGGGTTTGGGTAACACCCCCCGCCACGTGCAAAGCTGCAGAAGCCCCTCAGCCCCTTTGCACGGATCTCCCCACCCCGACAGAACTCCCTGGGTGTAGTCAGGACCATCCGACGGGGCAACCTCTGGGGTTCCCGAGCCTTGGGCGGGCGGGTGGTGGCTGCCGCGGGCGGCGGCATGAGGCAGGGCAGCCCCGGGGCTGCTCTACCTTCTGCCTGCTGCAAACAGCCACCCCAAAGCTGCTTTGCCAGCCAGAGGTTGCCGGATCCCCTCGAGCTGCCCCGCACCCCGGCTGCACGGGGAGCCAGCAGGGCAGGGGCCGACCCCACGGGCCGTACGTCCTGCAGGTTCGCGAGCTCGGCCGCAGTTTCGCAAACCCTCGCCAGGCAGCCCGGCGGCTCTCTGCAAAGCCGCGCTGGAAATGCCGGCTCTTGGGGAAACCAGCCCCGGGGCGAGCGCGTTCAGCCGCCGGCGTGACGCCAGCGGGCTGGCGAAGCGGGGCCCGGGGGAGCGGCGCGAAGGCCGTTCCCGCTGCGTCGGCGGCAGCTGCCGCATCGCCTGCACGGACGTTAAGGACAGAAATACTGTCGGGTTGGCCGGACGGACAGCCTGCGCTAAAACCGGCCTCCGGAGGCTCAGCAGCCTAAGCCCGGAGCTCTGCGCGGCACAGAGGAGAGCAACTGCCTGGGTAGGTTTGCCCCGGGTAGGTTTTTGGTTTTAAACCTCCCCGACCAACGTCGGGAGCTTTGGCTGTGGCCAGGGAAGGGATGCAGCAAAAGCAGCCATCCCCGCGGGTTTCCCGAGCGGGTCCCGGCAGCAGGGCCGGGGCAGCCCAGCCCCCGGGGCAGCCACCTCTCCTCGTGCCGGCATGAGCACCCGGGTGCTGAAAAAGCGACCGTTTGCTTTTCTTCTCGAGGTTGGACTCACCAGCCAGCTGCTGCTGCTGCTGCTTTTTCCTTTCCTGGGGGTTCAAGCTCCTTTGGACAAATGACGGGCTTGTTCATGCTCCGGAGAAGGGCCTCGCTCTGCGGCCAGGCGCGGAGAGGACGCGGGTCGTGCGTTCCCCAACGCCTCGGCACAGCCGCTGCAGGGGATGGTTGGCTCACAGGGGGAGCATCGATCCGGTACGATCCCCCTCGCCCGGCAGACGCCCGGGGCACGCCAGCTATTTTCATCCCCTCGACAGCTGCAGGAAGCTCTGCGGAGGGCTGGAAAACCTTCCGGCTGGGCTGTCCCAGCTCTCGCGCCAGGCATCCCCAGGCCGCGGGGGGCCGTGCTCGTGCCGAGCCCGCCAGTCTGCTGAAACATCCTCCGGAACCCCCACGTTCCCTCCCTGCCCCGCTCCGTGCGAGCCTGGCTCGGGCAAAGGCGATGCTCCGATGGGGTACGTGCTGAGCGGGGCGTCCCAGCGCTCGTCCTACAGCGCCGAGAGATCCGGGCTCGGGCCGAGGCGCCCGCACCTCCGGGTGACGGCGCCGGGCGACGCGAGTGCCGCTCTCCGGTCCCCGTGCTGCCGGGCGCATCTGTCCGACCGTCACCACCCCGACCAGAGCGGGCGACGCGCCGTGTGTGACCGGAGCAGCAGGATGCTCCTGCCCGGGAGACGGCGGTGGCGGAGGGCAGGGTGTCCTGCAGCGGCACTGCCTCAAGGCTGGGTTTTGGGGAGGGGGGGACATCGCACCCACCCTGCTCACCGTGGCGGCTCGGGGCTGGGGCGAGCGGGATGGCTTGGGGAGAGCTCGTGCTCTTCAGGGGTTCAGGAATCGCCCCGTTTCTCCTGGGTCCCTTTGAGATGAATCCCCATCCAGACCCACACCGCCGGGGCTGCCCGGACCTCCACGTTGCCAAGGGGGAGGCGGCCCCTCTCCCCCCGCCGCCAGCGCTGCCTCCTCCAGCCCGGCGGACGGGATGCCTGCCATTCCCTTTGGCGCGCGCGCTGATCGGAGGCTTTTTTCCCCCCATTCAGGCCGACAACGGGGCCTCGGCATCAGCTGCCTGGGGCTCGGCATCAGCCTTTCAGCACACAGCAGGTGCAAGCGGCGCGACCCCGGGCTCCGCTGCAGTAATCCCCGCTCCCCCCGGGCCCCCCTCGCACAATATTGTCCCCTCGGCTCAAGAATGTTTTTGTCTCCCCTTCACAGTTGTGAATTCTTTTATATATTGAAAAGAAATCTCTTTCTAATCTCGCTGCCCGGCCACGGCTCGGGAAGAGCGGGCGCCTCGCTGCACCGGGGAGCGTGGCCCGGCCCAGCTGTGCAGGAGGGTCCGCTCCCCCCCGGCAGCTGCCTGCAACCGCCCCAGCGCGGGCAGGGCGGCGGGGATCGTGCCCTCCCTGCCTGCACGGGCCCTCACCCCCACCCTGGGGAAGAAGCCGGCTCGCCCGCACGCGGGAGATGCGGAGGTGACGCGGCAGCAGGTACGTTTCACCGCAGCGAGCGCTGCCAGCGGCCCCGGGGGAGGCCGTAGGGCCAGCGAGGGCCCAGGCGAGCGGAGCTTTTGGAAGCCGCGGGGCTGCACGAGGGAGACGGGAGCAGGAGGGACGCAGCGGCGCGACGCTCGGGCATCGCCGCGGGGCTCGGCCTCGGCGCATCCCCTCCGTACAGCGAAAACAAGACTCGGTGATGCTTTCGTTCTGCGTCACCCTCTACTGAAACTGCGCGGCAAAGCCCGGCACAGGAGGGAAACATCACCCTCCCCGCAGGGTACCAAAGCCTGCCTTCCCCTCGCGGACCGGCCCCACAGGCGAGAAACCGCATCCTCTGCCGCAGGCAGGCGCGGGCGCGCGCTGCGCTGGAGCGGGGCGACGGCTCCTGCCTCCCCCGGGGCGGGGGGCACTGGGGGGCACTGGGGCTCTGCGGGCAGTCCCACAGCAGTGCAGCGGACTGGAAATCCCGTCTGGCAGCCCCAGCAGGGCTCAGGAGGAGTGTGGGTTGGTTTCCCGCCCCCCCCCCCCCCAAAAAAACCACTGCCCTGCCCAGGACGCTGCTCAAACACGGGTCCCTCGCCCGCGCCCAGGCCGGCTGGACCTCGCTGGACGAGACGAGATTTGCGTTACCCACGTCCGGCCCCACGCTGCAGCCGTAGCTCCATCAGCAAATAGTCTTTGATATAAAGCACAGCTGGTCTCGCCGCAGCCAAACCGCTCCGCAGAGGTTGTTACCTTGCGGACATACTTTAAAACAAGCGTCCTTGGCGTGTTTGTAAAGCAAACGCTACCCTGACGCTGTGGGCATCCCCACAAACATGGGCCTCTGTTTAAACTCCAGTTTTGGACACGGCTTGGAGAAGCCGTGGTCCCGTCTGCCCGGAGAGGCACGAGGCAGGACACCGGCGATGTTACAGCCTGTCTTCTCTGCTACACCTTCCACTTTCCTTCCGCCATGAGTTTCTGCATGCAGTACATTCCAGTACCTGTTCTGGCAGCGTCGTAGCTCAGCACGAGCACAGCTTTTCCACAACAAGCTGGCTTTTCCTGCAAACAGCTCCAGAGAGGACTCGCCGAGCAAATGGGCATCGATTAGGGACACAGAACAAGTTTCGCTGTGCAAACGCTGTCAGTATTTATTGCAGCTCGATTGTGCAGCTGAGGACCTGGAGGAGAGCAGAGCTGCAGCACCCATGGCAGGAACACGGGGCAGGAGGGTGCGACCCAGACTTTCCTGTGCTCAAAACAGCTCAAGAACCTGCTCTCTGTTGTGAAAGCCTTCGCCTCGCACACCTACCCCGCTGCAGCCGGCTGAGATCCCGAGATTAGCTCATCCTCAGGTCCAAGTGTAGCTGCTTCACAGCAGCTTTGCAGCCTTAAGCTGCAAAATTCACCTGTAAGAGATCAAACCGAGCCGGAGCTTCACTATCTTCCAGACATTATGCTCAGACTGTTCTTCCATCAGGTGTTCAACCTCAGGGAACAGGCTGCAGAGCTGCTCCGATCGCACACAGCGAGACATACACCGCCGAGCTGGATGCCCCGGCAGCCAGCAGCTTCAGCATGGGAACCCAGTGTGGTTTTTCTTCTTTCAAGAAATCAATAAACTGCTAACCTATGAAACCTGCCCAGCTGCTGCGGGCTGGACGCTTTACACATAGAGAACAACTGTGGGAGTGCCTGAACGCTCATTCAGCTGGCAGGTACCGCGGGGTGCAGGTCCTCAGCCCGGCCTTTCCCAGGACAGGCAGCATCTGTGGATTCCCAGTAAGCTACGGGATGCTTCTTTACACACCTGCCTCATTCAAAATCCCCACGTCTTATACACGCTGCTAAAATAAACTCTATGTTTACCTTCATGAATAATTCCCTCCGCTCTCCACGCTTCGTAGCCAGCCAGCTGCCACCAGGGCAAGCATCCTGAAAACCGCGAAAGGTGCAGCACGCCGGACCCTGCCCTGCCGCCAGCCAAAGGCTTACCAGGCGCGGACAACTCCCATTACGAATTCAGAGCAGACACCGTTAAGACCACGTCCAGGGGCACAGCACCCTTGCACGTTTTTTCATTTTTTAGCTCTGTGGCTCTCCAGAGGAGGCCTGAGGCACAGCCCAGATGCATCATTACAATTTTTTAAAATTTTTTTTTAAATGAGAGTTAAGGGGAAAAAAGCTGTGGTTGGTAAGAAAGAGGGAGGGGCAAGGGAAAGCAACGCTGTACCCATTGCTGCTGCCGGCACGATGTGCTGCAGCTGGTACCGGGCAAGGTCGGCACCTGCCCTCTGCTGGGAAACACCCCACGGAAGCACAGGCCACCCAGCAAAAGCTCATTTTATTAGTATCGTATAAAGATGACCCTGAAGACCCCTCCCCAGCCCTTCTTTTTACACCATGGTGAAACCTGCTCGGCACGAGGAAAGCCGGCCCTTTGCCAAGGCAGCCCGTGCAGCGCTGCCGTGGGAGTGAGTGAGACTCGGTTAACATAAACCCGCTGAAGATTTAAGAACCTCTCCCTCCACCCTGTCCCGTGATGCGTTAGACATTGATTCATTTTACCTTTAACTCCAAGGTGCTGATCAGCCTAGAAAGTGATGGCATTATTTATTATGTGTATTAAAAATTAGACCTCTCCAATGTTAGAGGACAGGTTTAAAAATCCGCAGGTCCCTTCTACCTTAGAAAACCTATTTTTAGCAACCTGAATCCCACAACATCCTGCCGCGGCTCCAGCACTCATTAGAGAAGCTCCTCTGGCCAGAGATGGATCATAACACAGTGACTCAGTTCCGACGTTCTTTTGAGAGCCTTCAAGGAAAATTGCAGCAATTCATTCCCGTTTTAAAGAGCTAAAGAACACACAGGTAAAATACGAGTTTCCGTTACGGGCTGGAGAGGCCGTGCCTGTGCTCCTCACCGCCCCTGCAAGTGCTCCCACCACCTCCCCAGTTAAATTTGCCATTTTACTAGGACACAGACGCTGCAGACACTAGCGTAGGAAGCAGATGAGCTCTGCAGCATACCCTGGCAGCACCGGCCGCTGCACACCTGCCCTGGCCACAGCCTGCTGGAAGAAACGTAGGGAAGGGACGAGGGCTCAGGGGTTTAGCGCTGCACAGCTGCCCTTACTCATCACAGCTGGAATCCGCGACCCAAATCGCCTGGGCAAGTCTGAAAACTCCTGCCCTCGGTCTTTTGCGGGACACTAGACTGGGGAGTGGCAGCTGCAGTGGTTTTGTGGCTTGCACGTACAGGAGGCGGCAACATCTGTAATCGTTCCGCGATAAAATGCAAATGTCTGGTCACACAAATTCTTACATTAATGTACAGTAATGCACTTAGTGTTTCACATGTGAAGTGTGCTTCGCTTGTGCTTCAAGGCTCATTTCCAAAGCATTTTCAGCTGCAGCTCAACAAGATATTCTTGACAGGCCACCTCTGTCCACTCTCTGCTACCTCCATCCAGAGATTAAGGCTGAAAATGAAACCCTGGGACATTTCCAGAGTGACAGCCATCCACCGTAGCTGAATAAACATGAAGTTTAGGAAGAAGGCACTACCACCATGACTTCAGAAGCTCTTCTTAGCCCTCAGTGAAGTGACTTTTTTTTATAAACACTTGGTGACCTACCTGGCAATTCAGGAAAGTGAATTTTTCTTCAGTCTGTGGCATTTTAGAATTCTGTATTAGTCTACCGTCTCCTAGTATAGACAGATGTCAACTACAACAACAACAAAAAAAAACCACACAAAGCTTCAAGCTCTCTTTTGTTAAAACTGCTGGGACGTTGCCTACATGGCAACTGTTTAATTAATTGTTCTGTCATTTTTACAACATCCAATTTTTCTTTGTGATTCACTGTTTAAGGCTGGCAGTATACTCTGCCATTTTCTTCAATAAAGCTAGGTAAACTTCAATTTGCTGGATATAATATGCACTGAAAACACCCACAAATACTGCTGCGCTCACTCTGACTTCTCTAGCCAACCGAAGGTGGAGTGTGAGTACATGCTTTTGAAAAAAGAACAACCTTCAGAAAAAAAACAAATAACCCCAACCCAAAAAGTCAACCTCCTCCTGCCTGCTTCATTCACAGATGTCACAATACAGGTCTGACGTTTTAACTGTTCCCAGAATGATGGATGGTGACACCTCTGAATGAATAACACAGCAGGAGGCAGTCAATCAGAGCAGCAAAGACTTGGGGCTGCACTCAAATATCTTGAGAAGCAGCAGGAATAGGAGAGGAAGTATGCAAAGAAACAGATGTGGTATTTTAATGAGGTTTTAGGAATCATCACCTAAAACACTGCTTGTGCCTCGATGATGCTTGAGTGTTCATGACAGCCACCCCCATGACGTGGCTGGCATCAGGTTCCCAAAATGGAAGATATTAATCCCGTTGGGCAGTCACAATGGGAAATTTCACCTTCCCCTGGTACTAAGCTAAAAGCTAGCTATTTAATAGCACTCCATTTTTTTTTAAAGAACAGAATTGTTCCCTCATTGTCCTTTTGTTTTGGGAGTGGGGTGGGGTGTTGACTTTCTGTTCTCAGCCATGGCTGCCTCTTGTTCCAGGCATACAGCTCACCAGCCTGCTTCGACGGCGATACATCCCCTGGATGAACCTCAGCTCTGTAACGCTGAGAATCAGGATGGCTTATGAACAGGATGAATCAGGATGATCACAAGAAGGGGGAAAAAAAAAAACCAAACCACTTTTCCTTCCATGCTACGGTCCAATTCATTCTGTCGAAGCCCAGTCCAGCAGCATCTGTTAACAGAGCAGGCAGAAGAGAGTCCATAAGCGACAATCCCAGAATCACGAGCAGGAAGAAAAAGAGTTGTGCGCTCCAGCCTCTATGGTCAAAGGCCTCGTGGTGGTGAGGGTGCTGCCTCTGCACTGGTGGACGTTACTTAAAAGTGGCATTAAATGCCCTGCCAATGACAAGTCTGCGCACTTCACTGGTGCCTGCCCCTATCTCATAGAGCTTGGCATCCCGCAGGAAGCGCCCCATCGGATAGTCATTGATGTAACCGTTCCCACCTGCAGTCAAAAAGAAGGCACAAGTCATTTCTCCTCTTTGATTTCCGGGGCTGAGGGTGGGACGGCGGAGGGCACTGCGCTTGCATGGCGCTCGGCTCTCTCCAGCAATCACTCAAAGAAACTACCACTGCTGGTGACTCACCCAGACACTGGATCCCATCCAGAGCCACCTGGGTAGCACACTCTGCCGAATACAGGATCACTCCAGCGCAGTCCTAAAGGAGAGGCACAACGATGACAGTCAGGAAAGACGTCAAGTGCCCGTCTCCAATCTCCGTGTTGCTCTGACCTTTCCATTAGTCTACAGACATCTTGCTAACAAGCCTGAACTACTTGAACACAAAGGCACAGGATTCATTCCCCACAGTGAGGCAGAAGCTGCAGCAGTCTTTCTGGCACTACGGAACACTTGTGTCAGGTCTGTAAAGGCCACATGAAGATGGAGAAAGAAAAAAAATAGTGCACCAGGGGAGGTGGTCTCGCACAAATGAGCATCATACCCACAGGAGACCAATGTGATTTGGTTTGGGATGCAGGGCTCTGCGCTCCAACTGTTAAACACTTGGTCCCCTCCTTTGATAGAGGTGTGGTGACAGTGCTTGTTGTGGAGATGACAACACCTCAGAACAACTGCTACAGCCCCTTGTGATAGCAGGATATTGTGTTCGGGCTTCCAATAAACACCTACTGATGCTGCTAAATCTGCTGCCTTGTGGAACAAGGCTTTCTTTTTTTGGGGGGGGGAAAAAAAAAGCACTTAAGGCTGCGAGCGAGTCATTTTAACTCGCGGTACAGAACCTCCACCCTGCTCATGATCTGGGAGCAAAGGGAAAGGAAGTCCCCCAGCAGACGCAGCGCAGGTGGAAGCGGGCTCACCTTTGCATTGAAGTGGCCCTGGTCACAGGCCTTTGCCACGTTGTAGACGTACTGCCGACACGCCATCAGCCGCGTGTACATATCAGCCATTTTGCCCTGCATGAGCTGCATGTTGCAAAAGACAAGAGAGACATTAACATGAGTGAGGGGAAGATTATTTTCTGCATGGCCGCTGGGGATCACCCGTTCCCCAAACTATCTCAGAGAAACTAGTCGAATGAGAAGACTGGATTCAGCAGACGTGTGTGAGGGAGCCGGAGGTTCTGTCAATTCACATGTCCTGAGATGTCAGCCGCAGTCCCTCATCCACCAACACTGGCCTCAGGTAAACAGGCTCAGAGATTCTTGCACCTTCTCACCACATCATTACATCATGCAGCCCCAGCACAAACTCCAGGCAACGTTCTCCATGCAAAGTCCTCCCATGACAGAGCTCTTTGTCTCCTCATTTTTAAAGAGAAAAGCAAGATGACAAAAATTTCTAATTCCTTTTCTGCCTTACCTGAAAGTGGCCAATTTTCTGTCCAAATGCTTCTCTTACATGTAGGTATGGAATTGCATGGTCAAGAACAGCTTGCATGAGCCTAAGAAAAGCACAGACAAGCAGGAAAAGGAAAACAGCAGAACTATTAATAATAATTAAACCTTGGAAACACAAACTGAGGCAAAAAGGTTCTCACACCTGCAATGATAGGCTCCTGTCTTCCTATAGCCCCTCTCAAACAATGCTAAGAATAAAATCCAAAGGTCCCATTTTTCTTCCTAGTGCTCTACATATTGCTCATTTGGGACATCTTGTGGTAGGGTCTTACCTTCTTCCGTCAGGGGACTGAGATGAAGAGTTGAAAAGCTTTCTTACAGCTGTAGCCAGGACAGTTTGTGCTGCCTTGTATGTCCAGAGGCCACCAGCTTGAGGAGTACTAGCCAATACTAGTACTAGTACAAAATCGGGGAGCAAAGCAGATTTACCACCTCTGGAAATGTTTATGTCAGGACTAATGTTTTCAAAAGCATGCTCTGGAGGGTCTGTGCTACACTAGAAGGGAGAGGTTTGCAAACTTTCCTCCTGGCATTGCTTATTCTGTCTCTTGCTGCTCAGAGGGTGTCCCACATAAATGCTTTTAAACTGGCAAAAAATCCTGCATGAGGAGTGGAGACGTGAGGAGAGCAAAAGGAAAAGGCGGTGCACACGCAGCGCAAGCCATGGTGCCTGGGCGTGCCGAGCTGAGCACCCTCCAGCAGGAGTCCATTGGAGCAGCAAGCAGCTACAACACAGCCGGAGTACCCAGCGGCTATGGGATCTCCCTGCTGCTGTCCCCTCTGCAGCTTGCCTCCTTGCCACAGCTCTGACCCGGCCACCTCCTCACAGCCTTTCCTCTCAGAAGCTGCTCCAGTATCTCAGTTCTTCATCCAAGATGCATGCTACCGAGAGCCACAACCCCAGCTAGAGACCCACTGGGCTACCTGATAGTGAAGGATCCTTCTGGTCTTACAGTCTATAAAAGATGATAAACCCTTACCCCAGTGGCCCACCAGACAGCACGAGTCTCTCCAGGTCCAATCCACTCATCAGAACGTAGACTCCTTTGCTCAGCATCCCCAAGACATTTTCAGCTGCAACCAACAAAGGAAAGTGACTTACTTATGGGCAAAACCAAGATAAGCTGTTGTCTGAGGGCCTGTGTTCGCCGCGGAAAGGATTCAAACTTTCAGTCCCTTCATCTTTCTTTTTGGCTTGAGACACAAGCATTCAGGATGAGCTAGACTGGCGCTGAGTTCTGATATATATACTTCCTACCACTGAAACGTCTCTTCAATCCAACCAAAGCCAAAAAGGAAAAGGCAGTAAAAGGTTATAAAGTGCATCCACAATCGCTGCTGTTCTCTTGCCTATTTTCTAAAGAGTAAGGTGCTCTCCAGAGATCTTCCAGCTCAGCATTTGTACTAACAAGAGCAGGAGACTTAATAGCCTGGGAGGACAAATTGAAGCCCCCTTCACCATCCCATTAGTTTGTATCTAACCCAAACCGACAGCATTACCATCTGATGTCGACTGAGTGTGTATTTGAAATGAATGCAAATCCTGGTCTGATATGCTTAGTTCATCTCTCTGAGCATTCCCAATACAGGAACCAAAGCTTACGCAGGCAAGCAGTCAAAGCTCACTACTTATCGCACGTCGGAGTGATATATATTAGTCTTCTGAGATCGGAGAATATGAAGTCTTTATGCCCCCTCCTGTGAGTGGGGCTGAAGAGAACATTGCAGTTGTTCTAAATAAACCTTTTTAAAAGACGAGTATTGTTTCTGTGAAAATGGAACAGGAGAATAGCCACATTAGATACTGGGCTGAGAAAAAACCTCAAGAAGCCATTTCACTTTGGGACAAACTACATGTTGATGTTAACAAGTATAAAAAGAGAAGCAGGAACAAAAGGCTCATCTCAGCAAGGCTGTACTCTTACAATCAGGAGAGAACTTAAAGTCTAACAATGGTGCTTTGTAGATGGACAGAGATTATCCACTGATCACGCCATATAGGAGAACTGACATATACTTCAGGCTTTGATCGCAAGAGATCTGAGAGGTGTGATAGGCAAAGTGAAAATGAGACAGGACTTGGACACATGCAGATAGCCTCCTGAAATAAATTATCTGTTTTTCAGCAGCAGCAGCTCATGGACTGCGTCGTCTGTTGCTTATTGAAAAGCGTGTTGAGGTAGCATACAGAGAAGTGCGGCCTCTGCAGGGCCATCATCATGATATTGGAGCTAGAAAGAGGAACAATAAGAATGAAGCTTGGCTTTCAGAGAAACAGCTCAAAAGCCCCACAGACAAGGAAGAAAAACACTAATAGCAAACATTACTTTGGAGAACAGAACACAAACGCCGGCATCAGTAATAATAAAGTGACAAAGCTGTTCATGAGTAATGACATCTCACAGCTAAAAAAAGACTGAATAGCCTTTCCTGTACGTACACTTTCCTGTACGTCCAGGGAAAAGCGATGGATAGGTATGTGGTGAGCTGAAGGACATGCGTGCTGACTGCACTGTGGGGGCAGACCTGCTGGCTGTGTATCACAGCAAATAAAAAAAAAGTTAAAGCAACTTTTACCAACGCAACATGACCGAATGAATCCATGGACAACACTTACTATGACAAAAGCACCAGCCACTCAGTGGAGCATGGCTGACAGTGAAACCTGTGTATTTTCAAGTGGATGGAATTGCAGTGCTAGAGGACATCTTGATCCGAGAGAAACATCCTGCAGACGTATGAAATGGCATCAAACTGGTTCAGCTTCCAAGGCAGAAGATCAGAAGCAGCATTAATGGCCAGAGTGCAAAGTGTGTTAACTTTCAACTCTGCAGTGATGTGCTTCTCCGAGCTATCAGAAAATGGAAACCCCGTTACCATGAGAACATGCTGTTCCGTACAGACGATTACCCAGGAGATGATCTGAAGACCTGGGCACTGGCCTTTCTGATTTCAGAGTGGAGGGATCCAACACAGTTAGAAATGTCAGATTTCAGCTGAAACTCTTCTACTTACTGCAAAGCAGCTTTTGCTGGTGTATGAGGAGCTCTGCAGCTATGCAATTAGGATTTTCATGAGTTCAGATATGGCAGCTCCTCCACTTGCTATATAGCGGCTGTAAATTTTCTATCAATAAAATAACCACTGGAGTAACAAAGAACAGCCATTACCACAGCCCCTGCTGTACTAACTAATGGGGGAAAGGATGTCCATTTTCAGGCCCTGACTCCAAAAGAACTCAGAAATGTTACAGGCAAACCAAAAGTCTGTTGGATAGTCTCCAGTGATTTTGGAGAAAAAAACCTTCAAGGCAAATAAGCTCTCCAATATACAAGATGGGGAGCTTTAATGGAAGCAAACAAGTTTCTTTGGAAGCCTCACGTAGGCTCTGCAGAAGCTGCGGTTAAGAGTTAGGTCCATGAGGGTGAAACGGGAGTGACCTAACAAGGGATGTGCTGATTCACTGGAATCCAGCAGATTGCACTTTTCCAGTTTCACCAGCTCTGTTGAGGTTGCCAAAGAGCAGATAACCATCTGCAAAGCCCTCTAGGTCACAGTCTGAACATGCATGTAATTAGCGATCCAATTTATCTGATGAAGAAGACAGGAAACCACCACATGCACACTGCCACGATTTGAACCCAACTCACCAGGGATCTTGCAGTTTTCAAAGATCAGTTCACAGGTATTAGACCCTCTCATTCCCAGCTTATCGAGCTTCTGGGCTGTGCTGAAACCTGGCATCCCCTGCCAAGTCAAGACAGTAAAAATAAATTTCAAAACTCAATCCTGGCAGACTAAATAAAATCACTATAGGTCTGTGAAATTTCCCTGACCACCTGAACCAGAAGGGAGTCAAAGTGAACTGCCTACTCTGGGACCCAAAACAGGTGTACATGCAAGTGCAGAGGAAGCAAATGAGCAGAGAAACATGCACGTGTTGGGGCACAGATGAACTGAGTGCATCCATTTTCTAATGCACATAAATATTAAATAAATAAATAAATTGGACAGCTGCCAACACTGACACTCTTCTAGAGTAAGGGTCGCAAGCTTTGCCAGTAACCGAACAATTCTAATCACTCAGGTTAAGTCCATCAGAAGGTGTACTGACCTCTGAGATTTTTTTACTTCCATTACCATTTATTTTATTACAGCTTCCTGTCTTCCTTTTGGTGACAGAGATGTGCACAGCATAGCCTCAAATAATTAAAGTGGAAGGAAAAAACCCAACAGATTCCTGTTTTCCAAGGGCTCCCTGCTGAACAGCCTGTTTCTGCTCCCTTTGGCATGCTCTTCTTTGCATGCAATGTTTGGGTCATTTCAGGATTCCAAAAGGGGCAGTGCAAGAAAATGGGGTGGAAGAAATGAATACAGCTATTTTAACATCTTGGCTTAAAAAAAAACCCAAAACACACAAAGGTAGATAATGGGATATCAGGACATATTTATAAAGCCTCCAATATTTCTGACAATTTTTGGCAACAAGCAAGCCCTTTTATATTAGCATCTTGTCCATTTTCTCCATATTTCTAGCCCAAAAGATTGGCTATAAAATCCAGACATGCCCAGTAGACAGTGCAGTATGCCACGTCACTGGGGCAGAGGACTAATCTCATGGGTTTTTAAAATTCAGGCAGGAACTCGTCTGTGTTTGAGCAAACTGGCTTACAAGTGAACCAGTTAGAGTGAAGGAGTTAGCTTTAATAACCACACTACAATAAGCTTGTGAGAATTATTAAACCTACCCTCTCCACAATGAACGCAGTTATACCTCGGGAGGCTGGAACAGCATTAATGTCAGTTTTAGCATAAACGATAAGAACATCTGCGTCTGGCCCATTGGTGATCCAAAATTTGTTCCCATTCAAAACAAAGTAGTCTCCTAGAAGAGAAGAGCTGCAGCGTGTTAGCTCACAACAGACAACAGAGCAACACCTATATCCTCACTCCACTTATTTCAAAACAGGCTTCCAAGAATGTTCTTTAAGACACCCACAAAAAATATGCACAAATCCTTCCCCAGTACAAGAAAACTCATCTCCTCAATTTCTGGAGTCCAAAGACAGTTTAATAAATGCCTGACAAACTGAGGCACCTAGCACTGGTTCCATAATACCACCAATCTCTACCACCATAACCAGAAGTCCACTTTCAGACCTTCAACCATCCACCCTGTATCTTCGCTACTTGGCTTTATCATGCATTGAATCTCCCGGGAGGAAGCACAAGCCTGCACACATGGCCTGGTATACCCAAGGCCTCGATGGTGTTGGGGAGGTTAGTCTGAATTTACAGGAGACATTATTTACACCGGCTATCTATCCAGGCAGCACATGGCAGGCCTTACCTTTTTTATCTGCTTTCAGCTTCATGGACACAACATCGGATCCAGCATTGGGTTCGCTCATTGCTAAGGCTCCTATGTGCTCCCCACTGATTAGCTGGAGGAAAAGACAAATATAAGAAAGGGAGGGAGAATAGTAGCATTGTTTCTGCTCCCTCTTTAGCCTGCCTGCCTTCCTTTTTTTTTTTCTGCTCTGAATATCCACAGTAGCTATTCTATGCAAGAACTGCAAACAAGAGCTGCTGTTCCTGGTAGAGTCCTAGCAGGGAGCTCCCTTGTGCTGCTGTGCTAAGGGAACAGAACCAAATCACAGTGGGATGAGAAAGATGACTCAACTCATGTCTGAGTTAGATGAGTACAGCCCTGCTTATAAAACACCATCTCCAGGAAGGTGCCAAAAGAACCATGCAGGCAGCCATATGCCTTTCACAAGCTCCTTGTGCTGCACTTTATGACTGCCCTTTTGCATAAACAAGAGTTGTTAAACACAAAAGGCCACTGACAGGGATGAAAAGGGGTTGAAAAGTTCTTAACAATGTTCTCATAGCCTGGTTCCCCCACACTCACACTACAATATCAGATGGACACTCTCCTTCTGTGTTTGCTCACACCAGGCTCTGGCATAGCTGTTGCTTCTTCTTCACCGCTCCTTTCATCCCACCCTTTTCTCCTTGTCTTTTTTCCCTCCCTCTGTAATTTTATCCATCTTCTCCTCCTTTTGATCTTTTTTTTTTTTTAAAAAAAACAGACTCAAGGCTCAAGATACATGTTCAACAAATTCAATCCATCAGTGCATTTCTACAGAAGTCTTCATGATATGTTCAAAACTAGTTAAGTACCATTAAGTACTCTGTCATGAACCACGACAAGTAAGAACTAAAGTGATCGCACACCTCATATTGAAAGGCAGTGAATGAGGGCATTAAAATACACCTGAGCACCAATGAGGACAATTCAGGGTTACATATTAGCAGGCTGCACGATACTTTGAGGAAGTGACACTGTACTTCGCTTGTTGTTTAAATCCAGATTCTTGCGCTGATCATTTCAGTAGCTGGGATTCAATATACTAGTTAAGTTTTTCCATGCATTTAAATACTAAAATCTGTTTAACACGCTTTTGAGTCACAAACATCAATGCCCCAAATGATGAAAATTTTCACGAGTAGTTAACTGGCACAGGCAAACCAAGCATTTGGGCAGTGAGAAATGGAGAATATAAAATAGGAAAGCAGTGAGTTTCATTCAGAACTCTCAAAACAATTTGTGAAGTTGGAAGAGTATCATCCAGTGTCACCTCAAAGCCTCATTTAGCTGGACTATGCTGCCTACAGACATGGACTGAGGTCAATATGGATTAACAGGACAAAAATTAACAAGCTAGAGAAGGGCAAGTTTGGCAAGTACAATATTTCCTAAAGGCTGGGAGACTGAAATCGGCTAGTGCTTAAAATGCTACCTACCGTGAAAGACGCCCATCCTTGCATGCAGCCACAACCTGAGTGCTTTCCAGTTTCCCCCCCTCTTCCAGCGACATACCTTGGGCAAGTACTTGTTTTTCTGGGCCTCATTGCCGTTACGCACTAGCTGGTTGATGCAAAGGTTTGAGTGGGCACCGTAACTAAGCCCAACAGCTGCTGATGCACGAGAAATTTCCTCCATCACCAGCACATGGTCCAGATACCCCAAAGCAGATCCACCATATTCCACTGAAAACAGAAGAGAAACCTCACATTAACCACCATGGAGTATATCACACATGTAGAAGATCCCAGCGTTGAGCTCAGTCTTGAATGAGATCCAAGACACTCACAAGAGTGCTTCTGTTTTTGACTGACGCTGTCCCTGAGCTAGGCACCACTGGTTTTCCCCATCCTCTCTGAATTTCAGTTTTCTTATCTTAAAGGCACAGTGATGTTACTTCTTCAGCATAATCAATAATTTACTTTTACAGTAGAGTTTTATACATACAACATGCATAAAGATACCTCTAAAACATGCTACTGACACTTGCACAATAGTGAGTCCTTCTTGTCAACCATCCTTAAGTGCAACCTTAATATTACCATGAAGATTAAATCAAAGTGGCAACCTGTATTAGGTGAGGGGACAGAGGAACACGGGCAAAGATTGTAAAGTCCAGACATGTTTGTCCTAACAAGGACCGCTAAACAAGTGAGGAATCCTCAAGCTGCTCAAAAAGTGGGGCACTAGGGACTTTTATAGGCCCACAAATATGCTGGAGACCCGCATTTTGATGGGTGGCCAATTCAGAATGAGAAAGATCTGCAGATGTAAATGCTGTATATTCAACAGTGGCAAGAACGTGGATTTCAAGAGAGGATGAGGTGAGACAGAGCAGCATGACCATCATAACTAGGAACCTAGCGAGGCACACTGAGCTGAGTCTAAAACTGGTGGTTAAGATGAAAGGCACACAGCAGAACAGGGAGAGAGACAAGGCAAGGGAAAAAAAAAAAAGAGAAGGCTGAGAAATGCATAATGACCTTGAGAAGCTGACAGCGTACATAAATATATACATATATATACCTACACACACATATATATACACACAAATACAGTCACATCCCAAAATAAAAGCTTTGTTCTACAGGCAAGAAACAAGTGATTGTACTGTTAAGAGAAGAACAAAAACAGGAGGACATAAAGACTGCGAACTAGTCAGGGAGGTAATCCGGGAGCACTTACTCGTCATCAACATGAAAGCTGTAAGCAAGGAGCAATAACAGTAAGAGCAGATATGTTTGTATGCTCAGAGTGACCAAAGAGATGGGTGCATAACCAGGGCTCCAAGAGAGCTACTGGCCCTAACTCCTCAAATTAACACCATAGCCACTGGCATTTTATGCAGCCCTTCCTCCCATGCCACTCATTCTGACTCCTGTCTTTATCTGCAGGGCTCTCTGAAATCACCTCTCTACTACAAATGAGTTTGGTGTTTTACTAGCAGCATCCTAAAAGATGGGTTTAACAATTTCTCATATATGCCAAAACAAGAGAGTTTTCTACTCATTCGTACAGAATGGATGGATTCGGTGCTATTGCCTCAAGAAAGGAAAGGTAACCGCCTGCTGTAAAGCAGTACTGGCCCATGATTGCTTTGTAGTACAAGAGATACAAAAAAATAAACCTGCCAGACAACTTCTCCTATAATACAAACCATAGTGTGATTTAGAAGGATGCTGCCCTTTCAAAATTACTCTTCATATATACCATCCCTGTATTATCATTCCATGGTAGCTACATATTTGCATTTCTTAACTTAGCTCTTTATAAAATAAATGGAAAATTATGTCAAACCAACATAGATTTCTTAGTTCTAAAAAGAAAACAAAAAGCACTGTTATTTTAAAATGCTCCCTTAAAAGACTTGATCCACTGGTGCCCAAATATGTCTCTTAATTGAGCATATACGCTCATAAGATTTCACATTATCTTCACATCCTAAATCCCAGTCTCCACCTCCTACCACAAAACCAATGCCAATGAAGAAACTGCACACAGCTATACAATCAAAAATAAGGCAAAAAATTCTGGCATAGGAGGGTTTTAGAGGTAAATCTTTGAGGAAATCAAAAAGGACAGGACTCATGAGAGGATGGCTTATTTATAGTGTGGGAAACTGCTGTAAGCCTCAGGCACAACATCAAAGAAGAAAGAAGGTAAGAGTGAGAAAAAACAGGAGCAGCAGTAAATTGGGAAGAGTAAAGAGAAAGAAAGCAGAAATAGAGACTCTTTCAAGCAGACTCAGTGCCACTGAAAGAAATGCAGGGGCATTATTTCAACGCATTGCTATTCAGCTTGCTTCTGCAGCAGCCTTTGCACACGCACATCTAGAAACACAGACTTTACGATGGGGAAATAAAGGCCCCATTGGCTGCTTTTCTCCACTAAGGGCTTCTCCTCATTACACTGTGTTAGTGCATTCAGCATGACCATAGCAGCCTCAGTAATCTATAACATTAATCAAAACACTTTTCAACTAACCTGGACGAGGCTGAATAAGATTTACCCTGATTTTTTTTTTCTGACTGGTTGGATGTGGTCAGCTCTCCATTAGTTATCACAGCTTTTCACAGCATTGTTTTATACCCTCGAATTTCTCCTATTAGAGGTGGATATTTGTTCTAGGATACTTTTCTCTATAGCTCTTGTTTTTCAAAAACGTACAGCAAAAGCTTCACATTGGAGAAGCGCAAACATGTTCGAACTGCATACGTTGTATCTGGAGAAACCACTTCTGAACAGTACTTTTGAATTGTAAACGGCATTTTGTAATAGTCCGGAAGTTTAACAAGGAAAAAGGATTCATTCAGTGAAGAATAAAAAAGTTGCCAAAGAGAGTTTTTAAAACACATGAAGATAGGAACTTCTGGACAAAATGGATGTCACATCACAGACAAGGCTGTTATGAACTGGAAAGGGTGAGTTTAAGTAGTCTCTCTTTTGTTTGAAGAATCACCCAGCAGAAGGTAAAAAGTGGGAACCAACTTACCTGGAGCTGTGATCCCCAGAACTCCCAGTTCCCCAAGTTTCTTCCAAAACTCCTACAAGTGCAGAACAAGCAATCAGTACAGACGCACAGTCAGGGCATCACCATAAGCAGCTTTCCCCAGTAGCTCACCAGCCACATCAATTTACTATATTCTTGTGATATCTCAGAGATAAATACATCATACCTATTCCTCCTGGAGCAGCAGCTCCATCCTTCGGACTAAGATCCCACACAAAGTTAAGGATGATAATTATGCTATGCATGGGAGTAGTCTGTTGAACTTGGTGAAAATTCACAAGCCAAAATTTAATTCTGGGAGGACAGGTCCTAAGATTTAAGTCATTGCCCAGTTTAAGGAGAATTTTGATGAATTAAAACCTCCCGGTAATTTAAAAAACTGCACTTCTAGGCTTTATTATACCCTTCTCTTCCTAAAGATAATTTAGGATATTATGACTTAAATTTATGTTTGTCTTTTACCTCATTCACCCTTGGCACTGTGTAGGCCTATCAGCCTGTGGTTGCCCATACCCATGACTGAAACCCTGGAAATACTTAGAAGAGTTGCTGTTAGCTGGCCATTTAACCCTTCTAGTGAAACAGAAACTGATAAGTAAAGCCAGAGAGGCCTCCTTGGGAGAGATTAAAAAGTGGGAATGTTACAGCTGGAGCAGAGAGAGGTGCTGCCCGCCTTGCAGGTGGTACTAGAGAGGTTACAAAAGGTGCCACCACAGAGCATTTGTGAGCACTTCAGACTTGTGACGCTACAGGAGCTGTATCCACAAGGGCTGCTCGAGTACATAACCTCTAGGTTTTCAGGACTGCCGGGATGCTAGACACACAGCTAGACTAGACAGCATTACTGAGCTTTGCACAGTTGGACACCCATGCTACAAAGTCCATCTGCTAGAGAACAAGCTGTCCTCCTTGCCCGCAGACTCCTCCATTCGCCTATTGCCCAGATTTATTCCTCTGGCAACACCACCACTCAGGTGACAGCCACATGATTCCAGGCACAGAGCTGCTGGCTGATGCGAGACATACACATCAGCTGCGTCTGGCAGACGGCATCACAGAGTGGGAGGGAAGCCGTGACATAATGCAGCAGCAAAGGACGTCACCGATGAGGACGACAGGTACGCTGGAGGGGCCATCCCTTTGCTCCTGCTTCAGAGTGCAGCCTTTCCTCCACTACATGATGGGCACACAGGTGAATGCTTGTCACATGGCCTCAGTGTCCAGCGATAAGATCATTATCAGTGAACTGTCTCCAGAGACTTCAAAAATTATTATTCAAGAGCTCTGGATGACATCTGGTGTGCCAGACTAAATTTATATACTTAACTTCAAAGCTGCACTTATATCCCCGAAAATGTCAACATCAGAGCCCCGGGAAATCCTAGCAGATGTTCTGAGCTTTTTAACTCTCATGGAGCTTATGAAAACCAATAGTTAAATCTCTCATTTTCATCAATCAAACCATCCATCCCGTTGCACAGAATTTGTTGTTTTTAATTAAGAAGGCAAGTTTCAACTCGACAGTCAAAGAACTCTACATTTCAGCACTTGCACACAATATTATCAGAAAAAAATTGAAAGGAAATGCAGATGTCCGATAAAAGGTCCTAGCTAGGAGAATACAAAGCACATATTAGAGGAGTCTGAACAAAGCCAAGCAGAAATATCATGATAGGAATCCAAACAAGACCATTATCAATCCTCCCCTTTTTTTTTTTTAATTGCATGCTGGCTGGGTTCTGCCCCAGGTTGCTGAAAGTTGTTAACAAAAGATAAAACAGGAAATCAAAAAATTGTTTTCTCCATGGCTTTCGAGTTTGAAAAGTTAATGCATATGTTCCTGTGGTGTGGACTGGGATTCTTTGTCTGGGCTAATGTACAGATCAAAGTACAGACAGGCTTTTGCTACCATCTCTTTTAAACACGCACATGAAGTACTTACCCGCATGCCTTTGAATTCATTTTCCTGGTCAATCTGTTGGGCCTTTGGAGCCAAATGCTCTTGACAGAACTTTGTCATGGTCTGTCTAAGCTGGGAAAAAAAGAGATGAGGAGAAACACACACATTACACCTCATCAATATTTTGTTGTCTTCTTCCCTAGGATACTGCCAACATTCCCCTGCCAGGTGACTCCAGGATCCCAAACCATAAGGAAATCAATGTTTCAGGTTACTGGCTGAAAGACCATATGAAAGGCCTTTTAGTCTTTTAAAGAAAAGATACTGATGTACTTAAGCTCCTCTCAGCACTTAACCTTAACAGTCTTACCCCAGCATGAGAGAATACTACTTAACTACTGCCTGCACTAGGGCCTCAGGGGATGTTTTTGGTCAGGAAACTTTGGAAGTTGATGAACAGAGCTTATGATGTATTATCCCCATCCAGTAGCTGCTTACGGTTTCATTTAATTATATGCAGATGCCTGTAATAAGCATGCATACTAATTAAAATGTTTTAGTGTATCAAACTGGAACTACATTAGCTATCCTACTATTTTCTTCAGAGGGAAAATTTGATAAAGTCAGGTATGCTCGTTGTTCCAAGTGTTAAAAATCTCAAAGTCTTTTTCTAAATTTTAAAATCTGAATACTTACATACATGTGTTCCGCAGAAGTCTATACACATACTAAGAAAATATATACAGTACCTTTTTAAGTGTTTTTAATACAAAGATTTAAGAACTTTGTCTGGATATTATGGTAGAGCTTAATAATACCATTTTTCCTTTTTGTTCTTTATTCCTATGAATTAATGCTGGTGAAGGAACAGTCCAAGACTGAAAGCCTCTGCTGCATAACCAGAAACTGTAGAAGGGGCAGAAGCAAACAACCAAAATATGCCCAGGCTTCTCTGCCCCTCTCTCAACCCCACAACCAAGGCAGCCTCTTTTTTACCATTAAAGAGATATGCTAACTTCCATGGCTGCCCAGACATTGGATTCCAGTACCACCAAATTTCCCCCCCATTGATTTTTTTTTTTTTTTTAAGTTTTAAACATTAGATGCGTTTCCATTGTAACAAAGTTGACAGCAGGAAACTTGAGCATAAAGCTTAAAAGAAAAAAAAGCTTAAAACCATAATAAAAAAAAAAATCTTAATCAGAGGATTGATTGAAGGATTGACTCAGACAGATATCCCTAATACTCCAAGCCAGTTTACAAGTTACAGTGCTGTTAATTCACAGCTTCACTAGCAATACTGAAGGTTTATTTCAGTTTTTTTTCCAGCGTTCGCACCAGATAGATATGAACTACATGAATATTTTCCTCCTTTTACACATGCTGAATGTAGAAGCATAAAGAAACATCAAGTTAATTCGAGCTGATAAGGCTATAAACCACAAACACAAACCTGGTAAATAATTCTTTATTCTAAGAAAAGAAGATTCTAAGAAAAGAAGATCTATTTTAAGAAAGAAGCAAGAATGACTACGTTTATTTTGTACATCCATATGCTTGCATTGTCATAATTACCTAGAAAGTAAGGCTACAGCTCCAGTCCTGAGAAGCACCAAGGACAAGAGTTTCAGTGGCAAAAGCCTGTCTGGACCAACCCTTCGAAGGCACTTTTACTCTAGGCCCTGCAGCGCTATGACAGCCAGTGGTAGGCTGCTGTTGAATGCAGGAGAAAACAGCAAAGCTAACTATTATCCTAAAACTTACACGCCTCATTGGGCAACAGAACAAGCTGGGAGAACAAGCTGCAACATTTCTTTTGGGAGGATCTGATGGAACCCAGTTCATTTGTTTCTTTGGTGATCACATTTCTGATCATCATTGCTGATCAAATGGGCTCAACGTGAATGCGGTGGGGGTTTTTGGTGGTTTGTTTTTGGTTTGTTTTATGCAGTGCTTCGTCGTGTGCTGTTTTATCGTGACGAGGTTGCCCTCCCCCGAGGAGAAAAGGCCAGAGCAAGCCGGTGTGCCGGGACTGCCTCCTGGCTGGGCCCCGGCCGGTCGCTCCCCGCAGCTCCCGGGGAAGAACACGTGGCCGGGGCGCGCCCCCGCCTCCGGGGGCCGCGCCACGCCCCCTCTGCGCGTCCGGGGATAGGCCGGCTCCCCACAGCCGCGGCCAATCAGCGCCCGCCAGCCCCGACACGCCCCCGCCGGGGAGGAGCGCCGCCGGGGCCCGGGCCCACCGCCCCCCCCCAGCACGGCGGCCCGCCACCGGACGGCCGGGCGGGCCCTACCTGCCGCTGCTCGTCGCTCAGCCCGTTGACCGTGTCGTCCACCGCCAGCCCCGCGCAGCCCCGTCGCAGCAGCCCCAGCCTCTGGCGCCGCCGCGCTCGGCGCAGCCCCGCGCCCACCGCCGCCCGCCCGATCACCGCCGCCGCCATGTCCGCCCCAGGCCGGCCGCGGCGCGCAGGCGCGGCCCGGCCCCAGGGGAGCGCCCCGCCTCTCCGGCCAGCACCGCCGCCCCGCGGAACTCACTGCAGGGTCCCGCGTAGTTCCAGCACGTTTAATGGGTTAAAACCACAGTTACAACACACCGATAGGCTGAAGCAGAGGGGCCGCTCACCGGCAAGGCGTGCAGCCAGAGGGTCCGGGCCACACCCGGCACGGGAAGAGCCACAGGAGCTACGAGCACTGGCCACAGGCCCGGCCAGCCCTTGCTGCTCTCCCCAGCTAGCCGTCCTGTTCCTACCCCCCGGCAGGTGCCATCCCACCAGAGCACACGCCTGCCTGCTGGTTTACAGCACCAAACATAAGAACTGGGTTTGCAAAGTAGAGATCATCCAATTAGGAGTAAAACATTCCCCCCCCTCCCAAAAGACAGTACAGTCCATCCTCATGCCTCACATAGCCAGGAGCAGCTCCAACTCATCGAGTACTGCGGAACATTCCTTAATTTCTGATTGAAAGGAGGAATGCTTCTCTAGGGACTGGCATCTCTCTTCTTCTGCCGACTTCCACTTGGCCATCGCTGCCTGTGTATAGAAGTCAGCGTAGATGATGTTTTACTAATGCCAAAGTACTGTATAGCAAAGACAAGTTCTAAAGCAGCTCTAAGTAAAGCATTCGAACTCTTCAGCAGGGTCTTACCTGCTAAACCAAAGTTAGTCTAGCCTGATTGATATGTCTTTTACCTTGGTTACTTGAAGAAAATGGCAATTTATAAGACTTCCTAAGCTTTGATCACAGACATAATGGTGATTTCATTAATTAGCTCTTAAGCTTCTTACAAAGAATTGTAGAACGGTAATCTAATGACTATTTTGATCAGTATACAGACAATATTATTGAAGCTGCTTGTGTACTGCTTGGTTCCCAGAGAGACTACCTGAGGTGACTGGTCTGCAGCAGCCTCCAAGTTCGACCAAGTGTTCCGAATTCCAGTGTAACAGGCAGGCACAGTGCTCTGCCAGTGGTGCCTACAACCACCTGCACCACAGTCTTGAAAACTCTCTCTTGAGAGGAGCTGGTCTAAGTAGAGACAGCTCCATCTCCAGTACTGACATCCATCTTTACTTGGGAACTGGTTCATCTAACTTGAAAGCTATCGGTCATTAATATCACTTTCACCTTCTATGTTGTTTCAGGTTCAGTTGTATATAACTCAGCTTGAGATGGCTGAGATGAGAATTAACATTTCTCCACCATAAACTTTGCTTTAAGCCTTCTATTTAGAAGAGGAGTTTCCTTAATGCACATATAACAAAAGATAAATACTGTGGGCTTTCACTGTCTAGTTCATTTGGAGAATAGAGCAGGATCAGGAGGAGCAAAATAACCTTCAGAATCTCACTCAGCAGCAGGTGCTCATTACCTGGCTGAGTCTAAAACAAAGTCACAGTCTTACCTGAAGCATCTCCTTTTCTTTTACAGCTGTTTGATTAAATAGCCTCAATTCTTCTATGAGCTTCTCAGTTAACAGCTGAAGACCCAAAAGGAAAACAGTTTAATATAATGCAAATAAATGCAAGTCTCAGCAGCTGTTTCCACAACATCAGTAGAAGAGGGCAGTAGCACACAGACCCCTCAAAGCCCACTTAACTGCTATCACTATTTCAAAATTTTCTTACCATTGTCTGCTTCTGGCATTCTTGTGTATTTTCTTCCTCCTCCAAGATGTTGCTGCCTGTAACTAATTTATGAGATGCGTTAGTGAACCTCTAATCTACAGATAAGTTTGCTTGTAAGAACTAACAGCTTTTCAAAGTCAATTTCTACAGCAAGAAAGACTAAATTATTTTAAAAGTTTATCCAGGACAGGGCCTACTACAGGGAGCAGCTTTTTCTCTTAGGCTAGGAAAAAAAAAAATTCCCCTGGAGTTACAGCAGTATTTCCTTAGCAAAGAAGCAGAGTCCAAATGCCTTATGAGCAGTCACAACAGGAAAAGTGTTCTGAAGAATGAGTATCTGAACAGTGTAAAAAGTGCATAGTCTTTACCAGGATCAATGCTTCTGCTTTCCAGAATCACCATGCAAGTCTCCTGAAATTTCTTGAGCTTCTCAACTTCTTGTACCAGGCCTTCATTCTCCTCCTTTAACTCCTTTATAGTGCCCTGTCATTAACACAGGTTGTAAGCGAACCAAGTTTCCAAGAAGATTTTCTTCTCATTAGTCAGTAATACTGAGTGTGATGCTAACGGCTTAATAAGTGCTCCGCTAACACCAAGAATCAGATCTCGCCCTTCTGTCTCTGCCACTACAGCAAGTTAGTCTGTTGCAGACCCCTAATCCTGCTTCTTGACAGGATTAATACATTTATCCCATCCACATGTCATAGCAACTGCTAGAAAAATTTGATCCTAGGTAAATTCCTTTTAGGTAACTCTAGCATATTTATATATATGAGAGGGAGCACAAGAAAAGATAACTCAACAGTTTGATGCATAGAAGACCATATAAACATCAGGAAGAAAAGGGCATCTTAGAATCTTTAAGCCACAGCATTATACCTTGCACAGTTCAGATATTACCAGGCAATTGGATAAACTGATCAACCTCACAAGTCAAATACAATTCTCCAAGAAAATCAATAAGCATGTGGATTGGGGTGATCCAGCTGATAGCGTCAGAAGCTTTTTGAACATTTCATAGAAGGTCTCAAGGGCTCTTAAAGAAATCAAGCTGTGAGATAAGAGGAGAGATCATCTCACAGATTAGGAACCGGTTGAGAACCAAGAAATAAAGTAAGCACCCAACTCTGCGCAGATTTGGAATAAAAGCAAATATCTCGGCTCTGTGGGTTTTTCGGCTCTCTGTACATCGGGTGGAAGAACCCATATTTGGGACAACAGTTTTACAACTAAAGGTTACCAGTAGGGCCTCTTGCACATGACAGAAATTGTGCTAAGTGTGTCCTAGAGTGATCTGTAAGAGGTGGTGAATAATGAGGTGCCAATTCTGAATCTCAACTTGATTCAAGAAAGCCAAATCTGTTTGAAACTGAATCCACTGAATAGTCCCAGCTCAGCCTTTCCTCCAGTCCTTTAATCATCTTAGCGGCCCTTTGCTGGACTCTCTCCAGTATGTCCATCTCTCTCTTGTACCAGGAGCCCAGATCCAGACACATTACTCCAAGTTTGGCCTCACCAGTGCTGAGCAGACAGGAAAAAAACTTGCAGAAGAATACAAAGACACTAAAAGATTAGGCAACAATATGACACAATAGCACATGAAGAAACAAACTTATATACTCCGCATTAAATACTCAGAAGAGAATGAGGTCACTGTCCCTCAAACTTAGTGCACAGCAGTGACCAAAATCCAAGTAGAACGTTCTTCATTAATAAAATGAGACCATACACATTCCTGAACCCACATCTTCAATAATGTATGCACTTTCACACCACACTACGTAACAGGTTAACAAAGCTAGGAGAGAACAAGGAAAAAGGAACATGGAAATTGAACAGTTTATCTACCATATGTTAGGATCTATGGAAGAAAAAGAATTAATAGACCTCAAACCATCAGTGGCAAGTGATTATTTACAGTTTCTCTTGATGTAGCTAGGAAGCATCTGGAAATATCAAGGCTTTTTTAATAACATTTCATGCAAGTGTACAGTTGTGAACTTGAAATGTTCTCCTACAATGAGTTTAAAATGGAATTAGAGCTCTGACGACCATTTAACAGTGATCTGGATGCATTACCAACCAAACACATCCGCAGCTCTGCTGATTTCCAGGTTCTAGCAGATATCACAGGTGTCAGAGGAAAAAAAAACCATCCCACCCAAACTCTAATAACTTCTGATGGAGACAGGAAAATGATCTTTGATCTGACCCTGTAGGGATCAGAATATAAGAATCACTCAATTATTTATTTATCCCCCCTTTCCTTACCTGTGCTCCTGTTAGTCTGGAGTGTAGCTGTTGTTTGGCTGTTTCTAACAGCTGATTCTTAGTCTTTAGCTCTGTTTCTAGTTTGTATCTGTTGAGAGGTCTGTAGAGCCAAACATCAAAGACTTAGGAGCAAAAATATCAGTATTACACACCTTCTCTTTTACTTCCACAAATATGCCCTTTTTTGAAGCATCTGCTCTTGTTTCTGACCAAGAGCTTTAATCAGCAAACTTGGCAAGAAACCTGTACATGGGTGAGAGCTCATCACAACTCTCCAACAGGGAACATTACTGCAAGAGGGCAACTAATAGCAATTTGAGGAAACATACCCTCTTGTAGCTGTCTTCTTTGAAAGCGGTTCCACTTTCTTGGCAGATTTAGGCAACCTTAAAAGACAGGTAAAATACAATTACCAGAAGACCTCTGCATTCTTGTGGATTACCAAGCCTGTTAGCCTGACAAAACCTGCAAAATGCTAAGCCATCTTTAGGACATTTGCCATGTCATAAATCCATCAGTATTTTACTTTCATTTACCCTTGGTTTGTAGCTTTGAAGACACCATCAACTGGAATGTTTGAGCTAAAGTTAAAATTGGGATCTTTGTTGAACTCTAGATCTCCAGTTTTGCTGACGCATTGTTTCTTTGAAGGAAAAGCCACCTGCATTTCTGCAAGAAAAAGACAGCAATGAAAATACCACAGTCTGCAAGAGAGCACCGTAATACGCAGAACTACTGGATCTCTTAAGCCTTTAATTTGAGGTAAGTCACAATTACATCTGTCTAGAATGGAGATCTTAAGGTAGCAACAATTAAGGGCAGTCTTCAAACTCTACCCAAGATTAAGGGTCTGGAACAAGCCACAGATAGCTCTACAGATGGTAGACAGTATTTAAACATCGTTACCAGGCTAGCACTAATGCGAGAAAGTTTGAAAATGGTAATACAGGCATGATAATAAAGGAGGTCTCAACATGAAGCAGACAGCATGCCACAGAGTTCCAAACAAAAGTTGTTCAGTACTGCAAGCAAAACAAACACAGCCCACTTGAAACTCTCAGTTAAGAGAGCTTCATATTTCAATTCACTATGAGTGGATACACTTCTAACATAACACTACAGAGAACTAGGTTTCTATGTAAAGTTTATTTGGCTTTAAAGCACAGCTATTTGAGTATATAAAGCTTTGTTCACATAGTGGGTTTAGAAGGCTTTTTTTTTTCCTAAGTTAAGTATTTTTCAAATGACATACCCGTAAGTGTAGTTATACGAGAGTAACATGGGAGCTTCTGCTGCTACAGACTAGCTCCCATGTTTTTAACATTAAGCCGGGGTGCCTCACATTTCTAAAGTGCTGTGAGTAGTATCAAAAGACTTACAGAAGTAAGAGCCTCTGGAAGAAAGCATCTTTAACCTCAGTGGGCCGCTGCATTCATGAGTGGGACACACACGCAGTTTAGGCCCAGCACTGCAGCCCGCCTCAACGGCTGAGCTGTGCTGCAGCCAACAACAGCCCACCCTGCTCAGAGGGGCACGTTTAGCAAAAAAAAAAAAAAAAAAGACTTAACTGAAGTCTTAAAGAGAGACAAAGCAGTTGAATAAAGGCTGCCATTAGATTTCGCAACGGCCGCCCCAGACTAAGGCGGTACCGGAGCTCCCTAACAGACACCGCCCTCCGAGTCGGCCTAACCCGGACACCAGCCCCCCGCACCCGCAACCTCGGTGCCCCACGGCGGAGCGGAGCAAGGCCTGCCCTCCGTCCCGGAGAGGATGACGCACCTGCGGGCGGGCCGGCGCGGTGAAGCACGCTGTAGACGGGGATGCGGGACAGCTCTGTCTCCATGGCGGCCGCGCACCCCCTCGGCCACCGTTTGAATCGAACCCGCCGCCAAGCTTCTGTCCTCGCGCGTGCGCAGAGGCGTCCGGCTGCGCGCTGGCCCCGCCCCAGCGAGCGGCGCGCAGGCGCAGTGCGGACTGGGGGGGGGGTGTGAGCTGTGGTGAGGTGCGCGGGGCGCCGCTCGCGCTCTCGCCGCTTCCCTCAGCGGAGGCGCTGTGGGGATGGCGGGTTCCCTTCTCAGCCGTCCTCAGGGGAGCCAGCCGCGGCGGGGAGGGCCTTCTCTGCCTTCTGCTGCCTCGCCCTGTGCTTTGGCCACTCGAGGCCCGGAGCCCTCAAGGCCTCTGTGGTCTTCGGGCGAACCTTGTGTGCCGCGGAGCCCTCCCCGCCGGTGCCCTCAGGGCGCTGGCGCTAATGGCTTGTGTTTGAGGTGGTTAAAATTGCCCTTCTGAAGAGTTAAGGGGAAATGTGGCACCCGTATAAAATATTTCGTGACTTTCTTAGATATTTTCACAGTGCTTTCTATGAGTTTCCAAAATGGGTGAGAAGTGCCTCCAAACAGTCATGGAAGCAGCTCCGGTGTGGAGAAGATTTCAGTCAGCATTGTCTCACAGCCTGAGGGCAGCTCTGGTGGCCAAAATACCTCTCTGAACACCCGGTATGAGAACCGTGCTATGAAAATGCAAAACTGAAGCCCGTTGTATATTACAAGCGTTAGTTATAAGCTTTAAAAGAGCATATTCCTGATCGACATCGGGCAGCTGTGGCCTGGCTCCCACAGAGCAGGGAAAACTACTTGGGGGTGCCAGGAAGAGTGAATCTTTTTTAAATGTATACTTTCCTTTTGCTGGTTATATTGAAAAATATGTTAGGCACTTAAAAGATGAAGAAAATGAACCAAAGTGTTCTCGGTGAAAATGAAGCACCATGCAGCTTTAGGAAAGTTTTTCGTTAGCATTTATTTTACGTCAATTTGTATAGAGAATGTTCCCTCTTTTTCAACAGATAAAGGCAAGGAAGTGTTTGTTTTCCTGTTTCTTTCTGGTAGAGAAAATAAATGTAAAATTCAAGATTCACCAGATACGCAAATTTTAAAAAGTTACATGTTTGTAGGAAATGCCTTGAGTGGAAACAGGCTGTGAAGATGACACACAAAGCACCCGAGTCACTGAGGGGACAAGGACACTTTTCTCAAAGGGGAAACCTCACATGAAAAATCTTTGGCAGTACTAGAACTTCATCTGCTAAAATAAACTGAAATTGTTACTGAAAATAGATTTGGGCTGGATTCTGCAGCCTCCTCCATGATCAGAAAGAGACTGTATCAACTCAGAAGTCTTGATGAAATTTTTTTATAGTATCTGAACTATTTTGATGAGATATGTGAACCTGGACTTCACATAAAGCAGTTTCTGATTCAGTAGAAAATGAAATACTTTCTTTTTTTATTAACAGTACACTCTTCACCTGATATCTAGATTTCCAATAGTTGTGGGTTTGGGTTTTGGATTTTTTTTTTTTACATGAGCTCTCTTTCTCTTTTGTTAAATACCTGGCGAGATCCACCTCGTTATTTCTCTCCTACATGACCTTGACAAGAAAACAAAATCTAATCAACCTGTAGGAAATGACAAAACAGGTTTACTCGATAAGTTTTGCAGTACAACTGTGAATATGGCACCAGACACCGGAAGGTCAAAGGGCTTGTACTCCATCAAGATTGATTTCACATCCTCTCACTAGTATCAGATTTGCTGGTTCTGTGAAAACACAGGTATTTGCACAGCTGAAACACTAAGAAATAGTCTCAGCTCTAGGAGAGGTGGGAGGAAAAAACTTATTTACAGTTCCAAGGAGATTTTGACTTCCCCTTTCCCTAGCAGTACAGTTTTGTTTTCTGCAAGGTTTCAACTGTTGTAACCAGAACTTTGTGCGCTAGATCGTTTGATCCAAACATCAGGCATGTCTGGTTGGCTGTTTGGTAATACAACCGGACCTTCGCTCCCTAATCCAAATCGATTTTTCCATGAAGAGCTGTTCTGCTGTGATGCTGCTGGAGAGATATCAAAGACAGTCTCCCTCAGGTCCAGCCGCAGGGTATCTCTCTTGCTGTTCAAGTAACCTCTCTCTGTTTGACTGTACGAATCAGACAGCTCTAAGACATCAGGACAAGAACTAGCTGATTCAGCAAGTTTTAGGCCTTGCTCAAAATCACTTATCGACGTCTCACTGGAGATGTTGAGCATGTCAAAAGAGCTGCCAAGAGAACAAAGGCATCTGTGAATTTTGTAGATGTCAGCAGCAGGGAGATGGCTGTTGTCTGAGGTATAATCCGACTGCTGCTGGGCAGCATCACTAGAGCACTGTGATTTATTGAGCTGCCCTTCTTCTTTCATGCCAGCCAACTGGATATGGTCCAGCCCAGACCCATCCCAAGATTTTGGACTGTACTTTTGACATCGACAATCTCGGCAGAGTCTCTCCCTGTGAATTTCTGGTCCTGAGCTGCTGTGCTTGTATGGAGAGGAAGTTTGCAAGGCAGGACACTGGCAGAGGCCAACCTGCTGGTCTCCAAGGGTCTCCTGCAGATTTTGCCTCTCTCTTTCAAAGGAGGGGTGCATTCCTATTCTGGGGCATCTGTTGTTTTCAACTTGTGTGTCTTCAGAGAGCACTGAGGGCCGGTTGGACAGCTTGCTTGTGGAAGTGCTGTTGTCAAAACTGTCACTGAGTTTTCTGGACAAGGGCTGGAGCTCGTATTGCTCATTCGCAGTGTTGGACTCCTGGACCTTCCGCAATCGGTTTTGCTTCTCGTTCCCCCCACAGGCAAAGCTTCCGTTCAGTCCAGAGTCATCAGAATAGTCTTTCATGGTGTGGGCACAAGGCCAAAGGATCTGCCCACAGTTCTTCTCTGGGCCGAAGAAGCAACACAGTGACTGGAAAAAGAAGCTGGCAAACCCACAGCTGATACACTTGATCATCATGATGAATATCCCCAACTTCCTATATGCCAAGACAGTAGCAGGCAACATAATGACCCCTGCAGAGAAGAGAGCAGAAGCTACCATGGCCGTGGCACAGCTCATCTGCTTCAGGGAAAAGGCCACTCGGCTCACGCGGTCAGAATGGGGGCACAGATGATAGGAGATGCAGTAGTTGACAGTAAAGTCAACAGAGAGACCTACTGCAGCTGAAATGAAGAGAGACTCCACTGCGTTAAGCTGCCACTCCAAGAGGACCAAAAGGCCAACGGTAACCAGGACAGTGCCTGCGATGGCAGTAACAGAGAAAACACTAAGGAGAACGTTCCAGGTAGTGAGCAGCAGCACCACAAAGGAAATGGCTATGGAGAGTCCCATGACCACCATCGTTTCTGTGCTGAGACTGTGCTGGAGATTGTATAGCTCTAGTTTACTGGTAAACCATCCATTCTGAAGCCCCATGGGGGCATTTTTCATTTCCTCTGTTATCCAGAGGTTGATTTCCTCGTAGAATTGTTTGGCTTTGCTGTAGTTGAAGCTATAGTGATAAATAGTTTGAAACTGCAGCACTAAGGCAGCGAGATTTCCCTCCCCGTCAAACCTGAGGCCCAGATCATACATTTCTGTGCCTTCCCTGCCTTGTTCCAGGAGCATCATTTTGATGCAATGTAGGAAGACTTCGCTTCCGTAAGGGAAGGAGAACTGGTTACAGCAAAGGTTGAAGCTGTGGTCTCGCTGGGAGCACTGGCGACTGTCCATCCACCTGAGGAAATCCTCCATGAAGCACACAGTAGATTTCTGCTCTGCATTGGGGTAATAGAAAGTTTTGTTCTTCACTTTTTGACAGAATTCAAGGAGCCACTTCTGGGCATCAGGGTTTTGGATTGTGAAGGTGATGTCTGTCACTAGGGTGCCATTGCTTTTTGGATTGAAATGGTCCCCGTTATCGATGGGCAGAATGCCCCAGACTATTGTGACAGGCATACGCTGCCCTTCTCCATGCTCCAGCCTCTCAAACATGAACTGGTGGCAGTACTCAGAATCATACCTCTCAAAGGGGTGGCTCAGTCTAAACACCTGGACAGACGACGTCTCGAGAGTCGGGAGTTTGAGTTTTGGGTTGGAACATGAAATGTAGGCACCTCCTATTGCTAAGGCAGCAAACCAGCAGATCCAGATGTACCGAAACTTGATGACCCCACAAGGCAGAAGCTTTTCAAACAATAGCTTGGAGGTTTCAGACAGTGTGTTCTGGAGACCCCTGAGAATGTAATGGAGGGAGAGAGTGACTTTCTTATGGCCGGTGTTGTTCCAGTAGTCTTCTGGCTTGTAAATGCAGGTCGTTGCTATGTAGCGCTCATACAGCACAGCTGAAGAAGGAAGCCAAGTCATCATGAATACCAGATTCACCAGCACGGAGGTGCCCATGTAAATAGCAAAGCAGCGGATGGCTATTATATTGCTAATGTAGCTGGCATAGAAGGCAGCAGCCGTCGTGAAGCAAGATGCCAGCATGAGATATGCAAAATGGTGCATGGTTTGACTCACCCACTGGGAAAGCCCAGCGGAAGGGTTCTGGCTCTTGCTGAGGTTCCAGAGGTCAAAGAAGACAAAGGTGTGGTTGGCACAAATGCTGCTGAGAATGACGACTGCTGTCAGGTTTACAAAAGGGAAATAGGTGAATCTGAAGGCCACCTTGTACAAGAAGTAGGAGATCATTAAAGAACTGACAACAGTGAGCAGGACCATCAAGGTAATAAAGACTGAGCGTAAATAAAAAGAAATGCTTAGAAAAATAGCTAATATTGCCAGGACTGGATACTTAGTATCCAGTAAAAGATAGTGCTGGAATAGTTTCTGTTTAAGGCCTAGGTCCATTCCAGTGATAGATGTATAGTTATCAAACAGGTCCCAGGATTCAAGATTGTCTAAGTAGATCCCCATCATAGCTGCACCTTTCCTTGTAGGCAAAAACAGCAGGCTGTATTTGAGAGATGGCACTTGGTACTCCATTGTCTGGGGACTAAGAAAGTCTCTGTCGACCAAGAAGTGAAGAAGCTGGTAAATGGCATTGAAGCGGGTACATTTTTCTGGGACTTTGGCACACTGAGAGTGTTTCTGTCTCACCGTCTCAGGACCTATGCAAGACGGAGTGAGAATACCTTTGTGGTAGTCTGGAGCACAGGCACGAAGGAGAGCCAGGGTATGGGAGATGTCTCCTTGGGTTATCTCCAAACACGAAGACCTGTTGTACAGGACAGCAATGTAGTTCCCCAGAGACCAGCTTGGGCAGCATTCGTTGGCTTCAGTACGTTGACAGAGGTCTCTAAATTGAACATGTGAGCGTATCTGAAAAACAGACGAGGGAGCACCATGTCAGACCCTCTCCACACACTTCATCTTGCAGCCCCATAGCGTTCCTTGCTCCTTGCAGTAATTCTCCCCTCCAGATGTATAAGCCATGGCTTGCCATCCTCCCAGTGACAAATTGCAAATACTAAAGCTATTGACACATGCAAGCCTTTTGCAAAAAATTAAACCCTGTCCATTAGTTATGTTTTATAACCTCTGATTTGAAAATTTGGACCCTATGGCCAGCACAGCTAATCCAATTAAAGTTCCCACTTGCAAAGCTTGCTGTCACAGTCTCCAAGATGAGAGCTCCCTTTCAGTAATTAGGTTCTGCTGCCCAAAATTCTTAGCAGCTTCTGACGGACACCTTTGGCTTCTGGACCAAGCTCTTACTCAGTGTGTGTTTATTCTTGTTTAACAGCAGCTGCTACTTTGCAGCTGGACTTTAGTGACAGGTGAGATCATCCGTGTATTAAGTAGGTAAAATGCTTTGGAGTCTTCTAGGCTGAAACCTGTTCTGTAGCTTATGTTATTTTTGTCTGGCTTCCTTTCAGCTAGAGATTAAAGATTACAGCAGTCAGAAAAGAGACAGCATCTATATATGTTCTTCCTGACATTACTAACCTTGTCTTGTTCAATTTGACACATGGACTGAATAGCTTGCAAGTTCCATAAGCTCCCAGCAGTTGTGGACATAAATACCAGCTGGGAATAGCTCTTTTCTGAAATAAGAAAAAGAAAAAAAAATGTAAAAAAGGATTAGGTAATGAAGATGAATCAGCCAGGCTGCTTGGAGTAGACTCTCTGTGCCTAGAAAAAAAAAAAAAAATCACTGTCTATATGACTGCTGTGGAGGACTCCCTGAAGGGAAGCAGGTCACAAAGACAGTAGCTTGTAGGGAGTGGTAGCATCTGCTGTGTGTGATCTGACCTCTGCTCCTCGCCCATCTGCCAGCGGCAGGAGAGCAGGGTTGGGGCATTTTCAGAATATGTTCTCTGCTGTCAGCACGCTTTTAGTGAGTGTTGGCATGTGGTTCTGCACCCCTGTTACAAAGTGAGGAGCCAAGTTCAGCCAAAAACTCCCAAGGACCTGAGGGTTTGGTGTTTGACTGGTTTCAGAGGTGGAGTAGAGGCAGGGAAGGGAATATCTGCTTGCTGTTCCTCTCTTCTACTTACTAGTGTCCATTTGGGGACAAATTTTGGGTGTCTTGGGAGTTTTTATCTTTTTCCCTCCAGTTTTTACTGCCACTTATGTTTTTCGAGAAGAAAAGAAGGAACAGGGAGGGAGTGGGAGCAGAGAGGGAGTGGGGCATATGCCACCATTTTTTCAGAGTATTCACTTTTCATATGGGTAAATGGTGAAAACAGTAGTCCTTTTACTGGTGCTTTTAAGGCATATTTCTAAAAGGGAAGAAGAAGTATGGCAAAAGTTAAGAAGAAACAACTCTTCTCCAGAATTTCAGAACAATCATTTTCTAACCACTCAGCTATGAAGTGCTGGAAGATGACTATCCAAAAGGCGGCTTAGCTTTCACAGCGTGGTGGTGTACACACTGCTTGTTTGGAGCACTTGCAGAACATTTCCCTGTGTCTTAAACCACTTTGACAATTCTGTGTGCTGTTGAGTTCTGGGTGTGTGATACTTAGTACCCCATCAAGATTTCACTTACCTGGGGGACCACAAAAGAAACCATCCGCTCCGTAGATTTGTTCCACCATTCTCCGTGTCCTTGCTTCTTCTGCTTGAGCAGCCTTCTGCCCTCTGCTAATGCCAATGTCATCATAGCTAGCAAGAGATCAGATTATTGTGGTAACTAGAGATCATCTGGCTATGAGTTATGTTCCCTGACAAGGCTCTGGTGCCACACAGAGCACTGCTGCAGCAGTAAGAGTGGTCATAGTCTTGAAAGAGCATTGCTTGGTTGGGAGCATTTCGGTACTGGGTTGGCTGTGCCCCTTTAGAGGGAGCTGCATGACACTGAGAAACTGCATCCCCTTGTGCAGACATGCTGAGTTTCCCCTGCAGTCTCTTACAGGTAAACAGTGAAGTAAATGCGTGAAGAGTTTAGAGCCTAATTCCTGTTTTCCAGAATAGGAAGCCCAAGTCCACTGCAGGCAAACGGACTAAACTCTCTGGTGCCTTGGTCACTTTTAAGCATAGCATATATCTTGTAATACACATAGATATCTTGGAACATTGAATCTGTAACTTTACATCCAAGTTCTTCCTCAAACCCCACAAACCAAACTCAAATACCTTTTCTTCTCGGCATAGGGAGAAAGCGAAAAAGTCTTCTTGTAGCCTGTATGGCTCTCTACATTCCTCCACACGACGAGCTTTCTGCCAATGTCAGTATCACGTGGCTCAAAACCCTGCAGCCAAGCAAAAGGGTCTTGTCATCAAGCTTGCATTTTAGTTTAGCTTATCTCTCCTTAATCCGCCTCCTAGACACAGAAACTATACGAGATTATTACTGCATCTTGGAGAGATACACAAATTGAATTTTCAATTGGAAATACTGCATCCCAGAGCTGACAGAAAAAAATATTTCTCCTTTCCTTTCCTTTTTGGGCAAGGATGGCTACAATCCTCTCTCCCTGATCTCATAAGACTCTTCTCCTCTTCAAGTAAAACAGTCACTTACAGAAAGGGGAGTAATTTTCCTCTTCCTGGACAAAGTCTAGTCTATTCTTATTTTCTCAGGATTCTTCCATGAACGAGAGACAGGGATGACTTTAGAAAATGTGGGATCCTGCATGGAAAACAGGACCCTGTGCAGCAATGCTCAGAACCATGCAGCCTCTCCATTTCAAGAGCCTTGCATGCAGGCTGTAGAAGACAAAGCCATATCCTCCATCCAATCTCCACCAAACCTAGTCCTTGTGGTCAACCCCAGCCTTCCAGCAGTGGAAGGGGAGCAAAAGTTGCATTCCCGGTTTGTGCTGGCAGTGTCTCCACACCAAGGTGAGGTCACTGGTGCGAGTCCACAGCATTGCTGAGAGATGGGCTGGTGGCTGCCACTGGCATAGGCCCTACTCTTTCTGCGGCATCAAAGAGACGGCAAATACTGTGCATTCCTCTGACACGTTACGTTCATCCTGAAGGAAACTTGCTTTGATTGCATGCTGCGAAGATGTGGGTGAAGGACAGCAGATCACTGATAAACATACTAATTTTTTCTACTGGCTTTAATGTCCTCCTTGATTTACTGTCCTGCCTCGCTGCCTCTGTCTGCAGAGAAGAAAGGCAGCATAGGTTGATTCTTTATGTCAGAAAGAATATATCACTGTTTGGCCCGTGGATTTTTCTTATGTTTATGTTGACGTACCGTGTGTAGGGACTTACCATTAAGGGTTCTGAAAAGTCAGGCAAATTTCCAACAAGCAGGCCAGCTAAAGTGCAAACCACAGCCATCACTGAACACAGCACCAGCATGGCTATGGGCCACTCTGCGATCATTTGAGAATAACTGGAATCAACAGGAGAAGAAAAAATGCAGCTGTTAAGGCGCTTCTGCTGTTAGAATGAAACCTGCTATTTGAAACAATGTAGTGTTAGTAAATGGAAGTAAAAGAATTAGGGCTTTCTGGTTTGAGCATTTATTTATTGAAAAGCTTAGAGGCTCTAGTACATCTATTAATGAACATATTATACCTCCAACTGGATGTTTGCAGGCAATTCTAATTAACTCGCGTAATTACGTTTTGCCTCCCTACATTTTTGTGCTTTTTCAATCAGAAATAATAAAAACCAGACTCTTGTGTCCTAGGGCAAAATGAAGCTTTAAATATTTAACTTAAGAAATTGCATTTAAAAAGCGCTGCTTCTTTTTCTTTTTTTCCCATTGTGCAATCTAAGCTAGCAGCTGCCTAGCAGTTTGGCCTGCAGATTTTCTACTTGTGGACCCTGAGAAATCTTTGGGCTATTTTGAAGGGTCTCCTAAAAATAACTGATTCAAGCAAGTCCATTGCCATTGGTCTAAATTCACTCACTCTATAGGGGCCTGCCTTAATGTTGGGAAATGTATGGACATCTGCACAGCAAAAAAAGGATGGAAACCAGTGATCTGATATGTAACCAATGTTAGGATTGCCAGCAGCATTCATGGAGCGGACAAGTGGCTTCTGCAGCCACAGGATGAGTGAGTCTGTCCCTGATATCAGCCTCAAAACCAAATGCTGAACCTACAACAGGAGCATCTGCAAATGCAGCAGACCAGTTTTCCTTCAGGGTGTGGAGAACACAGACCAGCCTATAGGCCAGGGCTATGCCTGGAATACGTATCAGTGTGGTATGGTGGCACACACATTTTTAATGATGTTTCAATACCAACAAAATCCTTCCAGAGAAGCAGTTTACTCTGGCCAAAACTCTTGACAGTTGCTTTTGTTCTGAAGTGGTCTAAAATTTTCCATCCAAGGTCTATTTTCCTTTTGGGACAAATGTGTCTCCTATAGGATGATCTATCTCACAATTTTTTACTGGTGCAGGTTTTACTGCCTCAAGATTTTTGTCTTCCTCAAAAATATCTATTACAAGATAAGATGCTGGAATGGGTTCCTGTTCTGGTTTGGCAGGTTCTAGGTATTTCTTCTGTATTGTGATGTATTTCTGAAATATTAGAAGTTCTTTGTTCAACAATAGTTGACAAATATTTGAGCTTCATGGGCAAGTGACATATTTATGAACTTTAGAGTGGCTGTGCCAGTGCGTATCAGCCTCGAGGTGTAATCTTCCTGCTTGCCTGCTCTTTTGCTCCTTTTGCCTCCAACTGAGTCAAATAATGCAGCTATTTCTCATCATTAGAAATCATCACAAGCCCTTCAAACAGCTTTTCAGATTACTTTTGGTCAGGCCTGGTATTTTTTTCAATTTAAGACTGCCTTACCAAGTTTGTTTTCATAGATGAAGCCCTTGCTATGAAAATGAACAAAAATTGCCCTTTATGCATTGGAGTACCTAATTTCTGGAGGCTGTTTTGGGTGATTCCATGTCCAATTACCAGGAAAAAAAAAAAAAAAGGAAAAAAAGAATCAGCTGCAGTATCTGATGATGGAAGATACTTACTCAAACCTTCCAGAAAAAATAGTTTACAAAAATCAGCTTTTAAACAGAAGTTGAAAGCAATCAAATTACTTTAATTTTGAGAAATATCTTAAAAATCCTCTTTCTTTTGAGAAGGTGAACTTATTTCAAGGATGGGCTATCGTCCTGATTGCTCATCTGGTGGGCCAAGCTGGATTAATCTTATATATATATATACACACACACACACGTAGCATAATTATTATATAGATATAAAAAGCTGTGGTATGGACTAGAGCCAGGCACCTGCCCAAAGAACAGCTATCAGGACAGAGTTGCTATTCATTAGTGCAACTTAAATTGATCTCACAAGCAAATTGAGATTTTTCCCAGCAGATGGGAAGCCCTGAGCGGGGAGCACTGACCTTGCCTCTGAAGCTGGGCCTGCCGCGGGTGTCACCAGCAATAATACTCTGCATTTCCTAATAGCAGGGTAGGAAAGCAATGATAATAGGATACAGGGACTGGAAGCTTTTGATATTAAACATACCTTTTTGGCATCCTGAAAGCTTTGTCATGTCTGCAGACAGAAAAAAAAAGATGCATTAACTTATTATTTTCCTATGAAGCACAGCACTGGGCTGTTAATGAGTGAGGTAACCCTTTCAGGGGCTATAATGCACCACGCTGAGCCACTGCTGCGAGAGTACTGGCACTACGTGAATTCACCTAATGAATAACAGTCTTTTCCTCTCCCGTCAGCATTTAACCAAACAGGATGGGAAGACATGTAGTCCCTCCTTGTTTTTGCCCCTCTAAGAGAACCCCGTAGAAAGTAATGGACGTTAACAATGTAATCCCATAGAAATCGCAGCACAACTCTTATCCATGAAATCTATCTGTTTTAAAGTGCTTTCTTACTGGATTTTTAAATTGTTTCTTGACAAGAGCATACCTCTTTATTAAATTTCATCAGTTGGGCTAGAAATGCCTATAGATAGTTTTTATCTCCTGTTTAGCTCAGCAAGGTTTTTCCAAGAAGGTGGCTCTCCTTTGTTTCCTGGGCCCTTACAAAGACAGTGTTTGTCCAGTCTAGAGGAGTAGAAGGCCAATGGAGCTGCTCAAAACATTTTACTGGGTTTTCCTTCACAGAGGAGCATTTGTCATTCCTACTTGTAGGGCTCTGAGGAACGAAATAAAGAAGCCTTCCCCGGGGGATCCAAGGTTACGTTTGTTAACGAATCCCTGAGGGCAAGCTTTCCACTGACATCTTAGCGAAACAGCTGCAGCTCAGTGGGTCACATATCCGAAGGACCTTTCATTCTGCTCTCTGTTTCCACTGAAATGTCCCCTTGAAATGTGCCCCAGCCCAGCATGGCCTGGGGTTACAATGCAGCTTCCAGCGAACTGCTCCCAGCTGTGGCTTCCTCCTCTCTCCGCAGCCATGCCAAGCTCAACTCAGCAAGTGCTCCCTCCTCCCTTCACCCTCTTCCTGCACTCTCGGCTTAAACTGAGAGAAGGTCTTGCTGCACTCCGATATCTGCATGGAGCAGATGGCCCTGCTCCGTCCCGGGAAGCCAACCAGTGACCCTGTGGCAGCACATCCTTCCTGGCAGGTTGTTATGAATGGAAGAAATGAAAAAGCAATGGAGGAGAGTTCCCCATGGAAGAGTCACTCTCAGTGGCACATGTAATAAATTATATTGTGTTTTCCTCATCACACTAATGCTCTGTAGCTTTGGGAGAAGGGAGCAAAGAAAAATCCTCACCAGATTATTAGAGAGAGGTCTTTTTCTGGCAGCACACTGCCCACCCTGTGCTAATTCTCTCACAATAGCTTCTCAAGCAGATTTGCTTGGATTAAAAACACCATTCTAGAATTATTATGTTACCACTTTTCTGTCTGCTAGTGCTGCACATTCTGCCAGGGATTTGCAATCCAGCTGCGTTTCCTACTTAAATAACCTGTTACGGAGAACGCAGTTGACAATTTTGTTGATAGCGTATGAGCTAAAAAGGATCCAGGCTCTGCTCCTCTGACTGCAATTGCTCTACACTGCAAACACAAGCAAATTAAATCCTGTGTTAATGGTTAGAAAATGAGACCATAAAGGGCTCTTGTAGCTAACCCTGCACCGCTATACAAAGGCAAGGAAGGAATCCTGTGCCATTTTTTATCAGACTTTGGTGTCTACTGCTGTGGTAGCATAGGGATCATGGTCTTCAGTGCCAACAGCGGACTCCAAAAGGCAAATGCAGCGAGGATGAATGATATGGGCTGGAAGGGGCAGAGGTCGTAGCTCAGGCTGTTGGGGACGCCTATCCCATATGCGTCCTTAGAGCGCTGCCCAAGAAACATCCACCACCCAAGCCAGTGACAGAGGTGCTCTGCACACAAATGGACTTTGCCTGATTCTGTCATGGAGAATGCATAATTTACACACTTGTTGCTGCTCCACCTGGAAAACCAAATAATCTTCCCCACTTTTGTATTTCTTACTGCTCAGCTGTAGCCAGTGCTTGCCTTCTGCTGCCTCTCCCTTCCAGCACAGGCAGCAGCTTTGGTGGGGGCAGAAAAAGAAATTAACTCTGCTTTTATCACTGAGAAACTGCAAAGATAAAGGATTAGCCAGCAGCACAAAAGGATAACATACAAAGATCACAGAAGATGAGCATAATGAGAACTGCATGATCTAGGAGCAACTGAGTGACCTTGGCTTTATCCAACAAGCCACCTGGAGGAGCAAATCCTGCTTCTCCCTGGTGTGGGAATGGCAGCAATCTGTACACCCTCCACAGAGGTGGAGAGAGCAGACTGGATCCCTCTGTGCATTTTGGGGCAGCCGCTGCCCCAAGCTGAAGAGCAAATCCATGTTTTGGGCATCCCCACTCAGACCCTTCTTATCCCCTCCTGCTGCCCACCGCAAAGTTCAGGAGATACTTTCTGAAAGCCTCTGAGCTGCTTTCACGTGCCTCTTACCTGACGGTTACGATGTGATGCTGCACCGGCCGTCGCTGCCCAGGGGACCACTGTTTCCAGGAGGTTTCTGAAGCCTCTGGCGCAGGCTCATCGCTGGAAAGGTGGGAACACAACATGGGCCTCTCGCCGTGGCCGGGGAGCAGGGGCAGGCCGTAGCTGCCTCGGGGCTTCTGCCGGTTGCAGGGGTAGTACAGGCGATGCTGCTGCGAGTCCTGGGAGCTTGATGGCACCTGGCCATTGGACTGAGTGGACACTGGCCCAAGCGTGTGGCTGGAGGAGGGCAGGCAGTCTGCCCCCAGCCTGGGGGATGCAGGGATGGGGCAGTGATGGACTGGGCAGATCCTTTCCCAGGAAGTGCCACTGTAGCTGGGCTCGGTGTTCCCAATCTCTGGCATGGCGAGACAGGTCTGGCAAGGTCCTGCATTTTGTTTTTCCCTGTGAGAGAGAATAAAGGTATGGTAAAACAGCAGAGCAGTAGAAAGGCTACGCAGGGTGATACACATCCTGCAAACTGGAGACTCTCACAGGCCTCCCACGCAACACACGATGCAAAACCTCACCCACTATTTGCTGCACCAAAAGCCAGTCTCAGGGCTGAGCTGGATTATGCATTTTATAAAGACATCTATGACTCACTCAGCAATTCCAACTAATGGACAATCTATCACATTTTTGTGCGTGTTGCTCCAAAACTGTGAAGAACTGGGTAACATCCCCTCAAATAACTCTCCAAGATATTTCACTGTGGAGGGGGCAGAACACACTGGCTGGTGATAACAGACGGTCCTAACCCAGAACCACAGAGTGACTACAGAGCTTTGGGGAAATGGAAACCCATTTGGAGGGTTGCATGCGAAGAAGACACTCCATTATCTGTGCTTCTTGGGAAGGTGAATTTGTTTGATTGCCCTACAGAAAGACAGGCTCTGCTCAACGTTAGGAGAGCAGGAGAGTGAATCATCCCTGGCACTAAAATAACTGAACAGTGAACCTGATGGCTGTGGTGGTGTAAAAGAGGCTTCAGCCTCTACCCTGGCTCATGCCCTAACACCTCCCATGTCCTGCAGACTCTCCACTGTGCTCTTCAGGAATGTTTTAGACATACATCTCCCAGGGATGACAGCAACAGATATTATTGGTCTTGGTATGTGGGAAGGGGATGGACTAGGATCTCTCAAGATCTTTTGCAGCTTGACTTTCCTCAGACTGCTCAATTTACCAAGACAAAACATTTGCAGACTTCAGTTCCCAAGTAATGAGGTCTCTGCAGGATATGCTTTCTTCTTTCCAAGGAATTAAAAAAATTATTTAATTCATACAGTTCTTTGTTTATGGAACCGGAGAGATTTTGCTAGCTTGGAGAAAGTTTGAATAATAGATTGAGGGACTGCTTAGTCTGTGTGACACCAAAAATCCCTTCACACGTAGTAGGCTGAGGTCACACTGACCCCAAAAATGCCTTAGGAATTGCTGTCTCAAGAGATGCAGCTGGTCAAGGTGTCGGAGTTTCAGCAGCACTGTGCAATCTGGAGCTCAGAGAGAAAGCACGGTATGGAAACACGAGTAGTCTCTGGTCCTTGTTCAGAGCACGTGCCATGGCGTCTACAGCTGATTTATGTGTCCTGCCCTAGCGTCTGGCATCGAGGATGAAGTATGACGAATGATTCGAGCCAGTTAGAATCATAAAGTGTCTCAAGTTGTCAAAGAATTATGAGTGCTGGAGCAAGACTACAGTGAGACGAACTTTAGCCTGAGGCATCTGATGCGATGTGGGAAAAAATGAAGGAAAAATGTTTGGGAAGGGAATATTTTTGAAAATTTGCAGAGTCCCTCTCATTTCTTTTTCAGACAGCAGTTGAAAAAGACAGAATTTTAGCAATTACAAGTCTCTGGAATTTCACCCACAGTTAAATGGCATGATAATATCAATGGCAAAAGGGATTCGAAGAATACTATTAGCTCAGTATTACTTGAAAATTGGTATTTTTTCCAGAAAGAAGGAGATATTGGCCTTGTCAGCTTGTGCTATGTACTTTTCAACATCAGTTGAGTTTATCAACACTGAGAAACTATATTTCATGATTGTACAAAATGGGCTTATTTCATTAAAATAATTCCAACAGAGTAATGTTTGTCTTAGCAGTTATACCAGTGCTGGTGTAGAGGCTCATGGCACAGACATCACACTCAGCTTTACTTGCACAGTGTACCAGTCCAGGGACTAGAAACAAAGAAATCTCAATTCATTAGACACCATCCAATGCTAGTTACAGTTTTTAAGCTGGAAGACAGCTGCAGCAGTTACAGATACCTATGACATGCTCATGGGTCCTCGTTACAATGACACTGACTTCAAAAGCAATAACTGGTGTTCAAATGCAGATTTTCTGAAGCTCAGGCCATGCAGGAGTGGGGAACTACATGGGGGGTTTTATTTTGGGTCATCAAATTCTTTTGCTGATTATTTTTGGTGGTAGCCAAGGAAGGAGAGAACAAATGGCAAAATGATACTGTAATAGTATGCAAATACCAATGCCTGTGTAAGTGAGCTTCTTTGCATCCTTGGAAGAGGCTGTACACCCAAAGAGAGCAACGGCAGGCAGAATCTGCGAGACTGTTAATGTTTCCTGTGACAATAGATACACAAAATGGCTGAAAAAGTTTGCATTGAAGCAGGTGCCAGAAAATCAGCAGACAGATGTGTGCACACCTCATTGAGACAAGCTTGACAGGTTGCTCCCAGCAGTTCCAGCACTTGGTTGTCTCTGCTCTACAACCCAAAGTACTAGTAAGACTTGAGCAAGTTCAACACAGCAAGAAGGAATGCTGTTGGCCAAAGCAGGAGCTCCTGAACACATTGTGATGATGATACCCCATTCACCCACAGAATTTGTCAAAAGAAATAATACCAACCACATTGCATGAAGTCCTTGCTGTCCTGTCACAGATGAATTAGTGGCAGGATTACCCAGACTTTCGAGTGTGTGATTTGTGTTACAGCTCTATATAAAGGTACTTTACAACAGAAGACTACAAATTTGCCGTTGGTGTATATGAATGCAATACATGAGTTAATAAATGAAATGCCAGAAAAGCTGTTTATGAGATGTAATCTAAAGTCTTGTCTGGAGTTGTTACAGCTCCATCAGAGTCATCCCTGCACTGGGAGGGATTCAGGTTCAGCTGTACTGCTGCAGCACAGGGCAGGTGAACTGCAGACAGATGAAAGAAAGATTATGGTCTGTGCTAGTCAACTTATCAAATGACATTTTTAATTAGTCATTGCCCGTCTATACTAATTATAGAACCAACCTGACTGGGAGATGCTAACCACCACATCCCCTACGGCTCTGGCGAGCTGCAGGGGCAGAGATCGTTTGGGAAAGCTGACCTGGAGAGTCCCTCAATCCACTCCCTCAAGCTTAAAGCATAATTCATCTCACTTTTCCCAGCTGTCCAGAGGCTGAAGTGCAGGTGCATCTCACTTGTGGTTTGTAGTTTTGTACTCGTAGTCCTGGGTCAGGGAATTTTCATCAGAAAGCTGGGATTGCAGGAGCATTATGCTTTGGCAAGGTCTAAACCTTTTCTCATGCCCTTTTTGATGCCTCTAAGTTACTGTTTTCCCTCTATCTTGGTCCTGTTGTTTTTCCTAAATTTTGTACACTTCAAATAGGTGACGGTTTCCTACAATGCATAATCATTCACAGAGACACTCCTGCCCTGACAACTCGTGCTTTTGGTGTTCCCACACCTGTACATTATTTGTGTTCTTTTTTTTTTCAAAGCAAAACAAATTTATATTTCATTTAAACCGCTGGATCTGAATAGGAGATTGGGACCAGAGGCTTTTCATAACTAAATTAGTCTGATGGCTGTACTGCCACATCTGCCTTATCTGCTAGTGAATATGTAACACTGGACAGAACAAAAAGGCTTTCACAAAATACACTTTGGATATGGTCAGAGAGATGCAGGAAGCATGCAAAGAAAGATTCCTCCTCCAAAAACCCCTCAGCTACAAAACCTCCTGGTGGGGAAAGCAGATGACACACTCTTGGATATTGCAGATTGCCTCTAGTTTTTATGCACATACATTAATATATTTGATTCTAATATTTCACATGAAAGCCCATTCTTGTTGTTTACCATCTTTGCTGAGAAATACTGTCAAGTTCCGTTCTTGCCCTGCGTGGTGTCTCTTAACTCAATCCCCTGCCTGCTCAGTGACTTCATATTTTAGAATAACTTTGGCTAGTTCAAATCATTCACTCATGACTCTTTTTTATTATCTCCTTTTCAGGCTAAACAATTACAGTTCTGTCAATCACTTGACAGATATGAGCTGCCTTATGCTCATCTCTCTCCAACTCCATGACAATGTGACCTTGGTTATCCAAAATCTCCAGGGAAACCCGGAGCTTGCAAATAATGATTGGTTTGGATAATCAGTGCTGGCAGGTCTGCAGAATTCGAGTCTTCACTCGCTACACTCCCAATTAGCCATAGTGCTGGCAGGTTTAATGTCTGATATGCTGAGGTCTGCACCGGAGATGTAGGCTGGTCCTTCTTTGCCTGCAACCATGTCGCTATTACTTTTCTGGGCCCTCAGGACCCTGAACTATGCTACAAAAATGGTTGTGGAGGAGTTTCTGGTATCTGTTTACTGTCAGGCGGGAGAAGAGGTGGGCAGACCACCGCACTGGACTCTGCTTGCCACACTGACACTAACGAAGACTAACGTCAGAAGAGAAACTTTTTTTTTAATGTTCATGCCCAGCCTGAGCCGTGTCAGATATTTGATACCTTTGGGATTGAGTGGGCAGAAATAGTCTCTCAGCCACAGGAAAACCTACAGAGGCAGCCTGACAGTCTCCATTTTCTTCTTCAAGCTCAGCTGGATGCAACCAAAGAGAGAACAAGGAGGTGTAGGGCAAGGGTCAGACCGCTTCTGCTACCCACAGCAATGAGTTGTGTTTCTCACACTATTTGCTTCCCCATCTCTTCCCTTGAAATGTCTAGACAGTATAATATAGACAGTGTAATAATCCAATTTATGAAACTGCCCGAGTCACTTTAAGTGCAGCAGTGCTTTTCTGAGATGAGTACCAGGACACAGGCAGCCTACTTCATGTGGGAGAACCAGCAAAAGGACAGAAGCTTCTTCCCATAAAAAGACAGGCAAGATAAGGTCAAGATTTCTAAGGAGACAGCTTTCTGCCATTCCACCTCTGCTGGGATGGCGAGGGCTGAATGATGAGAGTCCACTCCCCAGGCACGGGCTCTCTCCCTCCCCCCAGAGACCAGCATCCCGCTCTGAAGCTCAGACACTGCCCCGCAGAAGGTGTCAGCAGGACATGGCTTTAGCTGCTTGCCTGCCCACCAGCCTGAGCATCAAAGCCCAGGCAAGAGGGTTTGCTGGAAGCATGCCGTGTTGGCTGCCTGCCCCCAACTCCTTCCCCCTCGGGATGGCTTCGCTCTGCCAGCACACGGAGCCGAGCTCGAGCAGAGAACAGTTGGCGGGGCAGGGAAATGGCAGCATATGGTCACCTTCCCTTTCCTCAGCCACTCCATTTCTTTGGCACGTCTCTGATCTTGCTTCCCTCTGAGCCACACAGCAGGAGAGTGCACGCTTCTCTGAGAGAGGAGAAATGGGCCAAAAATACACAGCATTTTGAAGGAATGGCTTCTTTATCGGTCTGCCTAATTCCACCCTCATCCCCAAGACCATTTCTATAAGCACTTCTTTTTTTTTAATGGAAAGATTATCTCAGCCTTTGCATACTAAGGAGAGGATCAGGAAAGCAGTGCTTTGCATATGAAAGATGGGAAACACCTACCAAGTGAATGGAGCTGACTGATGCCCGAGTCAAACTACAACTTCTCCTGTTGACAGAAGAATCTCAAGGGGGACTAAAAACAAGCGAGAGAAAGAGCAAGAGTCTGTATCTTGACTACAACCAGAGCCCTTTTTCCCTGGAACTTTTGCTCAATTAGACATTAAGCACTGCAAAAATTCATTCATAAAAAAGGAAGCTAGTTTTATTTTCTTTCCCTATTTTCCTTACTCTAGCAAGGTTTTGCTTGCATATCAGCTGTACAAGTTTTCCCAAATGAAAAAAAATATAAAGTCTTTCTGTATTAAAACCATGTGCTATAGGTCAGCTTCCATCTAGACTAATGGCTTTTTCTTTGAGAGCTGTAAATGACTTTTTAAGAATGTTTTTTTATAATGGAATTTAAATAGAGGTTTTCTCTTTGAACGTACCACCAGCAAAACAGCAGTGGAGCTCTCGAGAAAAACGAGCTTCTTTGCTTGTGTTTTCTAAGGAGATAGGAGTGCCCTTTTCCAGGGATTAGGGAAGGGTTCATTGCGTTTCCCTCTCACCTTGTTATCTGGCTCCCCTGTCTATCTGACAGGGAGACAAGCACCTCCTGAGCAATTCATCTCATCCTTAGGCAGGGTCAAATTCTCGTGTACTGAAGGATGTCTGTGTAGTTGCTATTTGTTTTGCTTTTTCTAGCAGCAGGATAGTGTGTATCCTTGAGAAGACCTACAATCTTTTTGTTAATGAGACTCCTGAGTATGCTAAATCGTCATGAAAAATTAATGAGACTGCAAAACTCTGCTTCCCACATAGTCTGCCAAGAAAAGTTTAGTTTTATAATCCTTTCCATTGACTCGTCTGAACAGCCTTACCTTTACCCCAGGCAGCTACTGCTGCTGTGGGTACAGGTATGTGTGATGGGATACAACCAGGCACAGAGGCCTCAAGATCCCCACCCAGAACAGGTCTGGATGCAGTTTGTTCTATCTACACTGGCAGCGTGAAATGCACTGGTAAAATCATGTTTTCTAAGCCTTGTTTTGAAGAAAAAAGAAACAAAAAGGAAAGGGAAATTAAAAGAAAACACAACCTTGCTATCCTGGTCTGAAAGAGGCCAGAAGGAAGGCAGTGTTTTCAAACATCTGTATTTTTCTGATGATGAATTGGGCATTGATGATGAAGAGCATTGGCTAGCAGCAGCAGATGATGACGACAGAGCCAACCCTTTAGCAGCTATGTGAAGAGCCTTGCATAAAGGAGCATTTATGTATACGCATGCTCGGGAGAGAGCATGCTATCTTCTTGTATTTTATTGCCATAAATTTTAGCTCCTGAATGAGCAGCATGAGTGAAATTCAGAATACACCTGTTTCAGATGGCTTACCTCATCTCTATAACTTAACTCTTACAGGCTGCAGCATTCGTTTCGAAAAACCTGTTTGAATGTGTGAGAATTACTCAGGCAAGCAAAGCTAATGGGGCTTCAGTGACGGCTCTGACCCCATTGAACGCCCAAGATTTAAAACAGCACTGGGTTGTGTAACAGCCACTCAGCGAGCACTGAGACCCAAAAGCACACCGGCCTCTGGCTGAGGTCTTCAGGGCTGTCTGAAGAGAAGCGCCTGCCCCGTTGGTTCCCCCAGGCAGGCGGGGATGTCTCGGCACCAACATCCTGTACCAGACAGAAGTGAGACTCTTTGGCTTTCAGAAGGAATTTGTGTGCTGTTGACCTTGGGGTATGTTCTGGTGAAACGGAGAACCTGAAGAGCTTGGAAGATCTGTTGCCTCTGGTCTGACAAACGGCAGTGTGCTTGCAAATTTGGGGATGGCGCCTTGCCCATGACCATGGGCTTGTTGACGTTTCCAGAAAATGACGACTGCGGCTTGCCAACCTGGTTTCAGACACCAGGTAAGGGAGCATATGGCGCAGGGGGGAGAAGGCGAGGGCTGCGGGCTTTTATAGACAAAAATCTTTGGAGTGAAACCGGTGCTTTCCCACAGCCTAGCGCAGCGAGGACTCTGCAACGCGCTGAGCTTCACCACCCACAGCCCACCCGCTGCAGCCGAAGGCAGAGCTCACCACGTTGCAGGACAAAGACCTGCCGGGGAGGTCGAGCCAGGTAGTCGCCCCCGGCAGGGCGGGCTCCGCCCGGTGTGTCTGGCCACCGGCCGGGCGGCGCGGATCCCCCGGCCCCAAAACCGCGGGGTGGGCAGCTTGGTAGGCGGCGAGGAGCTTTACCTGCGCTCTCGGTGGGAGGACGGGACACACCTCGGTGGGGCCGGGGGGCGCTGTGCCCAGCTCCGCACCCCCAGCCCCGGGAAAACCCCGGTGGCACCGGCCACCTCCGCACCCACGCAGCCGGGAGCTCCCACCCGCCGGGGCAACCGGTTCCGCAGCGCCGGCCCGGCCGCGCCGTCTGCCCCGCCGCACCGGGCACAACAGCGCGGCCGGCCGCCTCGCCCGCGAGGGGAGGCAAGCCCCGCGCCCCCGGCCCCGTCGCGCCGCTCCGCACCCGCTCTCCTACCTGGGCGAGGCGGTGCGGCGGCCGCGGCGCGTGCCCTCGGGCCGCTGCTCCCGCCGCGGCGAGCGCGGCGCGGCCTCCATGGCCGGCGGCGGCGGCGGGGCGCTGTCCGCGGCGCGCGGTGCTGAACGCTCCCGGCGCGGCGGCGGCGGCAGCGCCCCGGCGCGGCTCCGCGCGGCGCTTGCGCGGCCGCGGAGGCGGGCCCGGCGCGGGCGGCCAATAGCCGCGGGGCAGGCGCGGGGGCGCAGCCTCCGCCCGCCCCGGGGAGCCCGGCGGGGGCTGTGAGGGGGGCAGCGAGCCCCGAGCCCGGACCGCCCGGCTCCTCCCGCCGCCCCCCGGCCAAGCGGGATGGGGCTGAGCGTGCAGGGCCCGGGGCAGGAGCCCCGCGGCACTCTGCGGCGCAAGAAGCAAAGTCTTCTCCAAGGCGGAGGTGGCCCAAGCCGCCCCGCCCGGCCCCGAGACCCTCCTCCCGTCCTCATCCCGCACAGCGCAGCGCACGGTTCGTGACGAAAGGCGTCTTGGGGGGTGCAGGCTCAGAGCACAAATCCGTTTGGGTGGCAGGTCCCTCATCCTGCCAGTTGTGCCTCTGCATTGGCCCAAGGTGGGAAAGCTCCCAGAAGCGCTCCCTGCGTGGCAGGTGCTGGGCAGCATCCCTGTGCGGGTTCACCCTCGGGATTTTAGCAGCATTAAATAAGTAAGGATTTGTTGAAATAGATGGTGTTTTTGAAACAAGTGAGTTAAAAGCACAGTGAACACAAGGAGGTCAGACATGATCTCCTCCTTGCAGGATCCTGCTGCTGTTGTCTGTTGATACCAGGCAATTGCTCTGAGTTGCGTGGTAGCCACACATGTCCCCTTGTGCGGTGGGGAGAGCTTCCCATGGAGCTTGTGGAAGGTGGCTGCTCCTACTGCAACCTCTTCCATGCCAATGACTTTACTTGTGCTAGGAATGGCCTGGGCCTTTCTGATGACCATGTGTATGGCCATGGGAGTGGCAGTGATCTTCTCCCTTCTCATCATCCTCTGTGTGGCCATGGTGATGGCTATGGCCCTCTCCTTTCTCATGGCCATGCCTGTGGCGCTCACTGTGGCAGTGACCTTCTTTCTCATGAGGGTGGCATCCTTTTTGCTTCATGTGCTACAGAAAAGCTGAAGCAAAAAGGGAGAGTATTAGACCAGAGTGTATCCTATAACTCCCACTAATCCTCTAGCTGCTTAGAGTAAGCCCTTCCTGCCTTAATGACTTAAATGCCTGAGACAGTTTAAAGAACAAAAAGCTTTTCCTAATGGTAGGATGGGTCACTCTCTCCACCATAGGCTGACACCTCTCCGAACCCATCAAGAGGGAGTTTCTGAGGGCCTGCTGCAGGCAGCGCCAGTGTCCCAGTACGATGATCCCTGCTGGGCTGGGCTGTAGGGTGCTGCCCGCACCCAGGGGATCCCAGCACCATGATCCCTGCTGGGCTGGGCCATAGGGTCCTGCCTGCACCCAAGGCACCAGCCCGCTTTTCTGAGCCTTAGCCACAGAAATGTTGCTTGCCTGGTAGGATCAGGTATGCTGCGAGCAGCAGCTACAGAGTAGCTTTTATTAGGTGGCCCAGCAGGAAAGACTGAAACCTGGTATCTGCTGAAAAGATTGGCTGGCACTAATGTGATGACAAGGACATGGGTGCTATTTCCTTTTGTTTCTTCCCGATGCTAAATAATAATATGTGCAACAGTAATGATAAAAATAAAGCCATGGGAGCTGAAAGGATGGTGGGACTAGGCTGAATTGCAGACATCCCACCACTTCTGACAGACAGCTGCATCTTACAGCTTTTAGTTTGGCTCAGCCCAATGTGTGAATTCCTTGTCTGTGAAGCGGGGGTGATCACACTTCCTCACTCCCACAGCTTGGCTGGTTCCCTCTGTGGCCTGTAAGATATTCAACACATGGATTTTTTTTTTTTTTAATTGCCCTTACCCAGGGACTACAGCAGGGCTCGTGCTCCCGACTAGCTGCGAAGCACTGCGCGAGGCAGTCAGTGGGGCTGCCCGCACCCATCCTGGGGCTGCTGTTACACAGCCGGAGCTGGAGCGGTTGGTCGGTATGTCACGTTGGCTTTTTTTTGCTCTTCATCAGTGCAGGAGCTGGCTCTTTGCCATGGCAACCTACATCTGAGACCTGCCAGCATCAGACAGGTCCAGCTGGTCCCCAGTGTCCCTCCCACGTGAAGGAACGTGGAAGAGAGTGAGCGAGAGGGACAGAGAAAGAAATGACCAAAAAAAAAAAAGCAGTAGAAGCAAAGAAAAATAGCAAAAAAAGGAGGTCTAGGGTCAGGAATATTAAAAAAAACAACAGACAGTAATGGATACTTGTGGAAAAGAGGAAAAAGCTGATGAGCAGAGAAAGGGGGAGAGGGGAGAGAAAATATATGAACAGATGAATGGGCCAAAGATGTGCTGGGGGTAATGTAAGAGGTGGCTGAGGGATGAGGCAGGTTTATGAAGCTGCTGTGCTGCAAAAAACCCTCTGTCATCCGAGACAGCAATTTTCTGCTGCTGACCCTGAGAAACTTAGGGGATCCGTCAACTACTCCTCATTTCATGAAATGTGTCCAAGAGCAGAAAGCCTGCTGGCTCGGGGCTTGAGCTCCTCAAGCAGGGCTCGAAATCTCTGCTAGTAAAAGGCTTAGCTATTTACACATGGAAAAAGGTCAGAAAGCACTGCTCCGGGGCGAGCCAGGGCATTCAATCTCCTCTGCACCACTCCCGGGAGAGCCAGGGCAAACACCTCCTCTCCACCTCATACCCGCTGTCTCCACAGGAGGCAGGCTGAGGTAGGAGGCCTGCCAAGGGGACAGCCTAACAGAGCCCCAGGAGGAGAGCTGGGCATTTTTGACACTAACTGGTGTTTGTGGCAATAGAAGACGGATTTCTTACCTCTCCTGCTTGACCTGTGAAAGGGATAAGAGAAAAAAACTTCACTTCTGAGCTTTGATACATTTTTTACTTGAAGCATCTCTTTTCTTCTTTTTGTATAGCTTATTGCTTCTCCAAGCCCTCCTGCTCACCATCCACTTGCATTTCTTTCACAAAGAAAAAGCAAAACGTTGTCTCTGCAGCTCTCCTCTGTCTTGAGAGAAGTCTGAGTCAGAAGTAAACACTACATTTCACTTGCTCTGTGTGCAAAGTCCTCCCAGTTTGGAGGTTCCTCCCTCTCCCACCAAAGTTAATCACAAGGCTGCCTTTATCTTTAGGAGTACAAGCCACGCACATCCTTAAATAAGTCTAAGAAGACAGAGTAAGACTTTAACTTGATGGGCTGGCAGACATGACCGAGAGCATTTCCCAATGGATTTGCTTTGTGCTACAGTCACAGTTCAGCGTGGCTCATTTCATGGTGCCCTATCTTAGCATGGTTCCTTTCAGCACAATTCATTTTCCTTCGCCATAAATCCCCATTTCCCCAAGCAGAATTTAGCTTGGTTCACCATGTCCCTGATGCCCATTAGCAGAGCTCAGCATTTCACACACCAGTCGCGCCTGGCTCAGCGAAGCCCACACAGCAGCCGGGCAGGGCGGCCTGCTGGCATGTGGCGGTCCCGGGCTCGCACTGTTTTGCAGTTTCTTGGCGGATTGCTAACATTTGGCATTGGCTATTTCAGCTCAGATTGCTTCAGTTCATCTCCACCGACGCTGTCACAAGACAATCCCACCTGTGCTCTGACCTTTCAGCTTTTCCTCCTGTTCCTCTTTGGATCAGGAACAGGCAGCAACATGTCCACGTGGGTCATGGGATATCAGCTCCCGATAGCCCAATTTTGCTACTTATGCAGTACTAACATCACCCTCTGAGATAATAGTGTCTCTAGGACTAACGTCATGGGTCCCTGAGACTCCAGAATCCCTCTTGCTACACTGCAAATATATATTCATTTAATATAAGGCCTTGACCTCTTTTTAGCAAGGTGGACCTACAAGCTCCTGTGGAGTTTTGGGCATTGGTTTTGGCATCTCTTTCTCCCTCTTGCTGCCCCAGATGTTTTGGGGTCTGGCGCCTTTGAAAGCTCAGGCCAGGCTACTTGTGTTTCTAACTATATAACCACTTGTTAAAGAGACTACACTGGCTGGCATCCCTGGGATGGTGCAGTGAGCAAAGACAGTACCTGCCCCTGGAGCTACTTGTGCTCTTCCTCCCATGGCTGCCAGTCATTTTTAGTCCCTGTCTGACATTGGGGTCCCTCCAAGTAGGACAGAAGGAAACATTCAGTGGCAGCAGCAACCTGCAAAAGAAAGCCAAGTCTTGGGCAAAACCTGAGAATATCTCAGTAACAGCCAAAGGAACCCTTACCTGAATCTGTAATGGGTTGGTCAATACAACAGGTGGTCAATGAAATAAAGTATGAATAGGGCAAAGGGAATAAAAAATTAAGCTGCTTTTATTGCAGTGGAAGACACCTCTTTCTCAGCCCCCATGTGTGCACATGACTAACACCAAATGCTCTATGCCAAGGCAGATCCTGTACGCAAAGAGGCTCCTGTTCACAAAAAGCATCACCGAGCTGCACACGAGCGCTTGGCTGGACTTCAAAACCAGAGAGAGCTGTGACGGTCGTCTCCTCCTCTTCAGCACAGACCATCATATTTCCGCCACTTCCTGTGTCAGTAAGCCTGGAAGCTGCTGCATGGGAGACACACACACGGGTGCTGCCCAGCTCCAAGCTCCCATCACCCATCAGTCGCATGAGCTGCAAGGCAGGCAAAAGCTCTGCTGCTCAGCAAGTGACGCTCTCCTTGCACCCAATCCACTTAGAGCCCTGGGGCTTTAAAATAGCCATTTTGGTGGTTTGGTGGATACCCCAAGCAGCTGGGGCAGGAAAATGAGATGGAAATATTACCTGCACAGTGGTACTTCTTCCAGTTAGAGCAAACCCTCAGGGTTTTGCTTCCCTGATGGAAGCGATTCACAACAAGCAGCACGAGTGTGTACACACCACATGGTTATCCCCCAACTGAGGCATTTCCACCAGCCGGTGCAGCCATGTTGCACAGTAATGCTCCAAAACAAGCCCCTGCCTTTCTGGCCAGACACCTGCGTTCTGCTGCTTCCCCGCTCTGCTGTGTGTGTCTGGCTTTGCGAGCAGCCCCTGCCAGCACAGAGAAAGAAACAGCCAGTCCTGCAGTCCTTCTGGCGGCTGATACAAACAGACTGCTGCAAATACGGCTACGTTTGTGCCATGCCATCCACATCCAAGGAGGAGGCTGGCACGGAGCAGGAGCTCCTCCTAGACCCTTGTCTGGACCTGCTGCTTGGGCTTGCATCCACCTGCAGTCAGTGCTGGGAGGGAGCAGCTGTGGTGGCCAAGCTCCTGGAAGTCACGAGTCCCTTTCTTCAAAATCTGCCTGGCCCTTGCCCCTGCACTGCAGCATTGGGGAGCTGCCTGTGCCCATCAGCACAACCATCAGCCAGAAGCTGCTGTTGTCCCCAGTGCCTGTTGCCCCCAGTGCCTGTTGCCAGCTAGAATATTGCCCCTCTGTGGCCTCCTTGGCAAGTTTGAGACTGGTAGAGCAGATCTAAATGCCATTCTAGGGGAGGCATGTGCTGATCCCAAGATTTCATCCCCTTATGGAAAAAATCCAAGAGTGAATGGGAAGGATGAGCAAATGGGTCTCCCAAACTGTTTTAGGGACATAAATGATGCCCAGAAAACAATTCCTTCAAGCTGAGACCATCCTTCTTGCCCATGAAACATTCATCTGGAGGAATGTTTTCTTCCACAGTGCCTGGCAAACCACGACGGGTGAGTCAGCAGGATGGAGGCAGAGTGTTCCAGATCAGTCTCTTTGGATAGGGATGCATCCCTGCCTCTCTTGCTGCAGGCAGTGCTACCCCGGGTCTCAGGAGAACCATGCTCAAAGCAGACTGCTTGCATAGGTGACACCACTGTGATGTTTTGGACAGTGCGAAATCACTCATGTTATGAGTTTCGTGGACGGCCAAGCCCTTGGAGTCATCGTGGTCAAGGCAAGGCTGGAGATCACTGCGCAGCCCTGCTCTATGGCTGCATGTGCTGCTTCAGTTGGCAGCAGCTGCCAATTTCCAAGCAGTGTGCAATGTCCTGCAGATCTGCAGCCAGCTACGTTCAAACCCTGGCCTGTCACTGCTCCCTGGAGCAATAAAATAGCAAGGGTATTTTTGCTCCTCAAAGCCAGCGACAGCACGCCAGACACCTCCTGTGCTGGAAGATTTCCCTGACTACAGCAGCACCAGTCCTGGCCTCTTCTGCTTCATAAGCCTCCTGTTGTCTCAGCCCATGAACTTTCTTCCTTAGCCAGAGTACAGGCCCATGGCGAGGCTGGTGCTGCTCGAGCAAATCAAGCCCCACTCACCTTCACTGTACAGAGCTTATTTTACAGGTGAATGTAGCTACTCACCTTCTGCAACTTCAGGAGGGTTTAATTTAGAGACAGAAATGTGCTTTAGTCAAGGTTTGAATGCCAAGACCTGAGTCAGAGCTGTTTATCCGAACAGCCACTTACATCTAGGCTGACACTTATGCCAAAAACTTCGGCGCTGGGTGCCTGAAGAGAAAGGCCTAGATGCATGATTGGTCTCCGTTATAGAGCCGGTCTGATTCGCTGCTGATCTGCTGCGCCGGCAGCACGGCATGAGCAATGCCATTGCGCATGGAAGGATGTATGTCTCTGCAGACATTTGCACTCAACAGAGACCATCTTCTTCCTCTTCGCAACTCCATTTACTCCATTTTTCAAGTCAGATGAACTGGTCCATGATTGCCTTTTTCTGGCTTGTAGGCGCACTGATGCTGTGAATTCTTAGAAATATAACTACTGAAAAAATAAGATTTAGTGCCTATGTAATCAAAACCATTTGTGACCATTCTGTCCTGGGATGGGCTTGGAGGAGCTGTCACCTTCCAAAATTTGTGCAAAGTTGTCTGTGCCAATAGGAAGCATCCTCTACAATGTATATATCAGTATAAGACACAAGATTTCAAAGGGATTGAGGAATCAGGCTCGCAGGGCAATTTTAATGGCCAGTTATTATTTCTGTCCATCACATGTGCCTAGCGTGCGCGCTGGAGCTGGCCCACATGCAGCACAGGAAGGAGAGGTCGATGCAGGGCCCTCCTCTGCTTTTCAGGGTGACTGCGAGGTTCCTGCAGTGCTGGAAACCTTTGAGTGGCTGTTGACACAATACTATGGGCTGAGAAGGTACCAGGCATATGGCAGTTGTGTTTCTGGGCACCAGTACATTGCAAACTGAAGCAAATAAGAGATGCGATGAGTTTGCTGTGTGTTTGAAGGGGCAGGAAGCCCATGGAAACCCAATTCAGCATTGTCTTGGCAGGGAAAATCTCACTGTAGATATATTGTACCATTTTCTGCGGTGTCTTTTGTTGGGAGCGCGGCCACATTTGCTCTGAAGCAGCCCATATGTTCGCACCATTTCCCAGAGTGATTGACAGTGAGCCAGTTCCCTCAGAGCGTACTGAGATATCCCAGACTAATTCATCCTTTGCGCGTAAATATTCTTCTTATGAGGACTTGGGACATAAGTTCTCAGCCTGGGAAAGGCCAGAGAAGATGTTGGGATATATCAACATACCTCAACTAACTGTGCCTGTTACAATACCTTCTTTAGCTTCAAAAAGGTTTGAAAATCAAGGCTGACTTTTAGTGGAACTGAGGATCTTGCAAACAGCCTGCATGGTGTGGTCCTGCCAGGACTTGGCTGAATACTTGTATGAGCTCAAACACTGCAAAACCAGCCGTCCCCTTTCCCAGGCTCCTGCAGCTCAAATGAGCCCCACATTTCAAGCCTGATTCTGCAAAATACGCTATACCCAAGTATCTCACAGCACACTAAAGCCTAGCATTGAAATACCCATGTCTCTGGAGTATAGGAAAGGAGATCTGGCCATGATAATGTGCCGAACGGGGCAAACACCCTTTTTTTAAACCCTAAGAAGAAATAAAGGTGTGGGACCACTTATCTGGAAGGGGTTGAGTCTTCAGGAAAGCCCTGGCATGGTGTTAGTCACACTCTCTACATCCTGTGCCCATCCCAGAAACAGGAGTTTTTCCTGTGTGCTGTCAGTCACGATTCACAGCACATATGAAGTCTGCTAAAGATGGAGAGGATGCTGTGTGCAATGTGTGACCCATATTGCTAATGCAGCCTTTGATTCCCCCAGCTCCGGGCAAGAACAGCAAGCTAGACATAGCCTCTATAGAGACCGCGAAGGAGAATATGAAGCCTATGGAGCTTCTGAAGTAAACCCCAGAAGATCCAAAAGACCTGAACTGCCAAAGTGAATAAGTGTTCACAACCCTCTTGGTATGAAGATGTGGGAGGAAGCAGGACATGGCTGAGACTCATCATGCCACCATCCATCCTGATAGAGAAGGGAGCAAACCACAAATTTTCTGCTGTATCTATTGCATCTATGCACACCCTGTTTTTCTCAGATTGTATCTGCTCCTGGCTGGATGCAGGTAAATTGTTGCTGAAAAGGGAGTATTGCAGGTCAGTGAGTCTCAGGCACCAAGTTTTCATTCCAGAAGGACAGGTCGTTAATAAATGTGACAAGTACACCGAGAGGGACCATTTGCTGGCAATACCTTGGGCCTCTAAGCTGTAAAGTGGTGCAACTTTGCACAAAAGAGGGATTGTGATTGATGCTGAGGAACATGGAGGTGAGAGACGAGCACGTTTCTTCTGTCTGTGGGTCTGGGCAGTTTGTTTTGGAAACACAAAAAGGGCCACAGCTCCGAGATTTCAGAATACTCCTTTTTTTGAAACAGATTTGCTGACACAGGGCTTTTCATGCAAAAAAAGTCTCTCTTCCTGAACTGACATTTCCCCAATGGGAAAGAAAAATCTTATAAAAACCCCTCTGACTGCCTGAACTATTGTTAGGTGGAGGTAGATACGCCCTTGGAGACTTATGTCCCCTGCTTTGAATACAGCCCTTCTGTGTCAGCAAACGTGTTTGCATTCAGAATGTTTCAGCAGAGCCTCCTCCAAAGGCAGCCGTGCGATGCTCCCCGGCGCACACAGCTCTGGCGTCTCCCTCCTGACCTGGCGGTCTCTCCTCCCCTGAGCTCACTTGCTTCGTTAGCGGCATTGCTCGCAGGAGGTAACAAGTGCTGCTGGCTCCCATGGTTTTGTCTCGTGGCTTTGCAGGCTGATAGGACCTGTGTTGTCGCCACTCGGCAAACACAGCCGAGGTATGTTACCAGGAGACTCTCAGCCTCCCTAATCTAATTTTTCAGTAGGGAAGTTTGCCTGAGAGCTCCAGGGAGTATTTAACTGTCTGCCCTCCTGCTCCAGCCCCATGAAGAGAGGACTGTGTTGCTCTTTCTGTTGTGGCAAGGCTTATTTAAGGGCTTCCTGCTCTTCCCTTCCTCGCTTGGGTGTGTTATGGCAGTGCTAACAGATTTAAGGACAGGAGAAAGTCTCAGCCTCTACAAGTCTGTCCATGCTGAGGAAAAGAAAATCAGATGAATGACCCGTGGTGTCCGCTAGGAAGTTTTAACGTGGGGAGAGCTTTTTATTTTACAGCCTTGTTGTGTCATTCTTTATCTTGGTGAATCTAAGCTTTGCGACACCACCTTCAAAATAGGAATATTACAGTCTTGCCAAGGAATAGTTTAAATTCCAACCATAAAAGTTAGTTGGGAAAAGCTAGTGCTAGTAGGGGTGGTTTCCCTAAAATCAGTCTGGTGGCTCTAGCAGGTTTCTGCACTGTTGTGAAGGTGATGATCAAAGCTGCAGTTGAGAATAGGATCAGGTATAATGAAGGGCAGAAGAATTACTCTGAAATACAACCCTAATCCTGGCTGTTGAACGTAGCACTAATAAGGTCTTCCTCTCTGCCAGGAGAAACTCCTCCTGCCTGCACAGGGCTGGCAGATACCAACAAAAGATTGGGACATCCCATCCTTGCGGGGTGAGCTGCCAGCCCCATTCCTGATCATTGTTTTAATTGCCGACCAGGGCTGAGCTACAGTTAACTTTCACCTCATAAGCTCCTCAGTGCTGCTGGCACAAGCAATTTCCTTAGCCCTCTGAGCCTTCATTGATATAACACAGGCAGCAGCTGATACCAGCCCAGGCCATCGCAACTGGAGAATTAACCATGAACCAATCCATTAACCTATATTCAGTTGTGAATTTGCCCTTTTTACTTCATAAAGTGGTCAGACATTGGAACAGGCTGGTGGAGTCACCATCACTGGAAGTATTCAAAAAACGTGTAGACGTGGCACTTCAGGACATGGTTTAGTGGGCATGGGGTGTTGGGTTGATGGTTGGACCTGATGATCTTAAAGGTCTCTTCCAGCCTTAATGATTCTGTGATTCTATGATTCTGTGATAATAACAGCCCTAACCCTACTCATACCAAAAATACTTGCTTTACAGCTGGATCCCACAAGATTACAGCTGGTCTGGCTCCTGCACGGTCCCCTGCACTGGGAGGAAATCTTGACCAAGCAGAGCTGGCCATACACTGCTGATCCCTGCCTGTGTCAGTCTCATCTTAGCCCCACAGGACTTGCAGGATTCAGCAAGATCCAAGCTCTAGTGTCCCAATGGCATCAGTGCCAGTGAGTTGGTGTCATCCAGGGATGACCCAGTTGACATTTTGGAGAGCAAATTGGCTGAAATGGCCCACTTCAGGAGGCTCAGTGCCATGGGGGGGATGAAAAGCCGTTGTTTTGTCTCAAGAGCAAGTAGGAGAGTGGAGGGGAAAGGTTCCATCTCTCAAATTGTTGAAATGTTTCTGCTTTATTTAGTTAGAAACGGAACCTCAGAAATGCTCAAAATATTTCAGCTGGTGCTTCCAGAAAAAGACGTCTTTAAATGTTTGTTCCAAACCTTTTTCAACAAAAGGTTTAAATAACACCAGGTCAAAAGAAGGATGTTATTTAACCACTTCCTTCTGAAGGTACTGAAGGAAACAGCATATTCCAGGGAGAAAGGAAATGGAATTTTTCCTTTTTACAAACCCAATTCTATACGCTGTATTTTAGCCCACCCACCCTAATCTCATCTGTTGGGGCTGCACAGTGCCCCCAGCCCTGAGCAATGTTCTTGGCCACACTTCAGGGACCAAGTCAGAAGGACCAACAAAATGTCCACATTCCCAATGGAGGGCCAGCTCACTCAGGAGCTCACACAGACACCTGACATGGATGCTCAGAGAAAAGTAGGAACAGGGCAAGTGCATATGCAGGTTCCCCAAGTGTCTTGCAGGGGATTTGCTGAGTGTGATGCGATGCCTCAAGATAGGAAACCTCCCAGCAGTAATTGTGTGGTCCCCTCTTGGACCTCAGTAAATGTGATATAAATTTGAGCCTCCTCAGCTTGTGCAAAGGTTGAAATAAGGCCAACATGGCTCAAATTCTGACCATAGCTGGGAGAAGAACCAGTGTCTCCAGCTGGGTTTTAATCCACCCTCTTGAATCACAATTTCCATCCTGCTGGAGGATGGATTATTTGCAATTTCAAGACTTTTCTGCCACTTGAGTGAAGTACTCAGCCAGACAGACATAGTGCAACAAGTGTCTGCAAGCACTTCATGCACCTCCACCCTTTCTCTCCACCCAAATATTAATTATTGTTAACTGGTCCTTTAATATTTAATTGCCACCTTGACTCCCCTTTTCATCTCCTCCCTTCTCAGGTGTCTTTGTGCTTCTTGCAGGCTGGACCTTGCACTTTCCCTGGGCTTGTTCTCCAAATCAGCTCCCTGCGCAAGGAAAGCTCGTCTCCCTGCAAGCTGAGCCCAAACCAAACCCATGCAGCATCAGTGCGATGTGGCGCCGCTGGAGTCCATGAAGAGCCTTCAGTCCGGTTTAGACCCTGGAGCCAAGGTTGGTCTCTGGAATTTGCTTTTGAGTTCTGCTGGCAAAGGGAAGTGAAATGGTTTGTTAGGTATTAATTGAGCTTGGTTGGGATGAGAGGCACTCATGGGCCTGGAGAAGGGCCACTGAGTGCCACTTCCTTCTTCTTGCATCAGGCTGAAAGTGGGTCATGTTGCCACTGGTATAGCCCCAAAGCAGCCGTGTTGAATAATTTTGACTTTTTGTAGTTCACAGGGGGCACATGACTGTCAAGAGCCATCTGGCTCTTGGCATACTCATTTGCAGCTTGCGAACTACACGTTACAGGCCACTGGGCTGCCCACGTCCTGCTGGATCTGGGCTGAAGCCATGGGCTGGAACGGGGAACCTCCCTTGGCCCCTGTTGATGACAGCTCTCACCCAGGACAAACCTGTTGCTGTCTGCAGCTCTCCATGCTTTCCCCAAGGACCACATTTCCATAAAAGATGAAAAGAACCTGCCTGACTGGCTGTCCCGGCCACTTTCCACAGCCTGGCACCTTTCCCAAGGCTGGGCCGTGTGTCCTACATCTGAAGGCTGGGGTAGCAAATGGGGTCATCAAACCTGCATTTGGCCCTGCTGTGCATGTCTGGAAGTGGGAAGAACTAAGAGGACAGATCCTGTTATCGTTTGCTCAGCTTCAGAGGTCCTACACTAGAATTACAAGCTTTTCAGGAGCACAAAATGTCAGGTGAGGTGATCAGATCATGAGTTATTCAAGGTGGCATTAAACGTGGGTAGGCACAGACCCACAGGACTCGGGGCACAAACCTGCAGGCTGGAATGATGCGCAGGCAGGGTGAAAAGAGGGGACAAACTTGTCCTCCAACAGGAACAGGACTGCTCTGCACAACCCGAGAGGGTTCTGTGCTGGTGCTACGATTGGTATCGCTGTAGGAAGGCAGCCCCTTAGTACCAACAGGCTTCTCGTTTTAAAAAAAAACAGGTAATTTTCATTTTAATTGTGTATTGATACATACATGTCTCAGCAGTCCTTTGATCCCTATGAGTCTCCCCAGCTAAAGCCTGTTGAAGGGCTCTGGCTGGTTCCTCCTCCCAGTCTAGGGAATATGCTGACCTTTCTCCTGGCTGGCTGGAGGAAACCCCTCAAAGGCCTTTTTATCCTGCAGTTGCAGCTGGCTGCAGGACCAGAGCAGGGGTAAGCAAGGCAGGCAAAGGAGGAGTTTGCTTATTGCGGGGAAGTTTGCTCTGTGGTTCATACGCACGATGCCTCCAGGCCGCCGGGAAACTCTTCTTTGATATCCTGCATGTTCCCATCCCTCCCTCCAGCCGACAGGCCTGGAGGGGGCTTGGTAGTTCTGCTCAGCAGCCTTGGGCAGCATGATCTGTGAGTTCATTGCTGCATATGGCAGTATGCAGGAGCACCTCTGAAACTCGGCCATGCGGCTTATATGCAGTCCCGACACACGATATAAAAGCAGCCTCCCAAAACAGCCAGACTTCAAGCTCCTTCTACAGTGGGCTTTTTGGCAGCTGGCTCCCAGCTTCTCCCAGCAGTTACCGAGTGCCATCTGTTGACTAAATAGCAGTCATGCAAAAAATGGAGACAAGCCAAGATGAAGATGGGTGAAGTGCACTTGGGAAAAGTGGCAGCATGGGACTGAGTGGCTTTGGAGGAGTTTCAGAGTGTAAAAGGAAAAGGAAGGAGGGTTTCAAGCCAAGGTGGTTCCTGCTGGTGGAAGGGCTGATGAAGGGATGCCAGCAGTCAGGTTTGGGTTTATTGAGGGACCAGATTCTCTCCTTCAGCCTTTCTGTAAGACAGAGAGACAGAGAAGAAACAAATAGTCTTGCTGTAAAAACATGGAGCAACACTTTCTGCAAGCTGCTGAGTGCTGTCCTGGAGCAGGGAGATTGTAGACTCCTGTCAGAGATGGCTCTTTGTGCTGAAACTGGTCAGGGAGAGGCTCTGCAGTGCACAGCTATTTCACCATCATGAGCACAAAATGGATGCATCGCTGCTCTGGTTTCCTTCCTTTGCCCCAGAAAAATCTCCAGCAAACTTTGCCCTGAGTGGAGAGCAGGGGCTTCAAGTAGGCAGCTGGAGGAGCTAGAGGCTGTGCTTAAGGGAGGTCAGCCAAGCCTCCATGTAGCTCGGCCCCGGCAGGGCAACACTGCAAAAATCCCCTTATGTCCTCTTGATTCCTCCAGCTTTCAGGCTTTCCTGAAAGCAAGGTGCTCTCCACTCCAGGGACTGCTCCTGCAGGGGCTGCCAATAGTTAGCAAGAGCTGATACATCCCCGTTTAGTGAAGCGGAAACCACAGAGCCAACCTGGGCTCTCTACTCTGGGTACGCCCCATGGCTTCTGTGCTGAGTAGACTGCAGAGATGGCACAAGCCAGTCCACAGCAGCCAGAGCACAATAAAGAGCCCAGAACCAGGCCATCCTCCTTATTACAGGTCTTCTGGTGGTTTTAGAAGAATAAAGGGATTAACTCTGGGGGTGGTGGACAAATTCCTGGGTGATTATTTAAGCTGATTTCTCCAAGCGTCCTTCCTGTTGCACATGGGTGTAATACATGCTCACTGTCTGAAGTACTCTGTTAAGTTGCTGTGTGCTGGGAAATAGCTGCCACCAACTGCCTGAGAGAGCCGTATTGATGTGCTTCAGCCACCGAGGTGGGGCTGCTCATGTGAGCAGGATTAAGTGTGTCCTGAGGTCCTGCAGGACCTCCAAAATGTCATGCAGCCAACATGCCCTTCTTACTGGAGCAGGAGACTGGGGACCATCTTGGCTCCCCTCCTTCCCAAGTGGCAGACCTCTGCATATTGGTGCTCCCTGGTGCCAGCATGATGGTCCTGGAGGGCCCTTACCCTGAGATAGGTACAGACCCCAGGGGAAGGCAGTGCTAATCTCAGGAATGACACTGCACTTAAGAGCAAATCAGATTTTTTGACAGTTCAGAGCAAGCCCTCAAATTGAGGACAGCCTTGGTGCTATTGCAACCCTTTCTGGCCATGACACCAGGTATAAGCAAACATATGTGCATGTATATAACCCCATAAATCTCAGCATATATATAAGATTCTGCTTTCTACATCCTGTGAGAGTCCCAAGAGCACAAACAGGTCCCCAGACCAACCTGTTCTGCCCCACTGCTGAAGCTGCAGATGCTGCTCCCTTGACTGGGCCCTTTTGCCCCTGGGTTTCTGTGTCCACAGCGTTAACCGAGCATTCATCATCTCATCAGTCTCAGATGGTGATGCAGAATTAGATGCTTGTCATTTATGCCACTCAGACATGGTCAAAGACAGCTGAGAAATGTCAGCTCTTTGTGTTGAGGGCAGTGGAGTAGTCAACGCTGCCTGGAGGGGACTGCAGCTCTCCAGAGACATTAGCAAAGGCAAAGGTATTTTGGGGCTCTTCATGCCTGCTCATGGCACTGCTCATTACTGGAAGAGCTTGGCCACACCACTGATAACAGCAGAGACCTAGAATGCCATGGTTATGAGGTCTGTAGAAACTCCTTGCAAGCACTTAGCTTATGCTTTGACAACTTGGGCATGACACGGTCCCTTAGCTACTGTGATCCATGGGTAGCACAATGGAGCCCGCTGCACATGGTGTTTATCCTGTGCTGTGCAAAGAACCTGGTCTTGGTATTTGGGGTAATGGTGTGGGTCTCTGTGTTAACCTGGACCTGGGTTTCAGCAGCATGTGCAGACTCTTCGAGCCCAGGAACATGGCTCTGTACAAACAGGATAACGCACCGTCGCTGGAAAAAGTGTTTCCGTGAACACTGACTCTCTGACTCAGCCCAACAGAAATCTGCTAGGGCTGACCATGTCCCTCTGGCCACCAGCCCAACCAAAAATGGGCCATCACTCCACCCTCATAAGGGACTGTGCCAGCTTTGAAACCAAAGGCAGCACCATCCTCCCAGCTCCCCTGTATTTCCAGGGCAAGGAAAAGCCCTGCTTGGCTCTGCACCTCCTGCACAGGCTTGCCCATCACAAACCTCTTGACAAGCACTTGGGCTCTAGCAAAGCTCTTGTGTCTTTTTCTCAGTTTTCCACCCACAGCAGAGTCTTCATTTCCTTCCTCAAACCTGAATCCAGAGGCACTGCCTGGAAAATGGTTTCAATTTCCTTTCATCATTTGAGTACCTACTAATTAATATGGGTCAGTCTTTCCCTCTAAGTGCTTCTACTAAGCCGTGCTTCCAGCTCCTTTAGTGCCTTAGCCCTGATCTCCAATGGTTAGAGTTATATGCAGAGGAGGGGCCAAATTCAATGTTTGTCAAAGTCTTTTGAAGGCTTCCCTTGAACCACGCTGGATTTTGGGTTGACCTTCTGGGGTTTTGTGAAGAGTTGACCTGCTCAAGGTCTTAGACGACACCAGCTCCTTTTTGACCTGCTCCTGTTTTAACGCTACAATGCACGCACATAGCAGGGCCCTCATTAAGGTTGGGGTGTGCATCAGTCCTTGGGCAACAGAATATTCCCCTATGTGCTTCCATCTCCTGTTCACCTCTTGCTTGATCTGGGTCCCTCAGAGGTTGAGGGAAAGGATGGCCAGTCTGTGTTGAAGGAGGACATAGCACCCAGCCAGGACATGCTGCTGAGATAAGGGTTTGAGTGCAGGAACCCGAGACCAGATGAATGCTGCCTGTTTTCCCAAAGCCCTGCTATTTGTGATTCTTCTGGGGGTCATTTTGGCAGCTTTCAGATGAGGACCTACTGCGGGGCCCTCTCGTTTGACTATGTGCTTTCTGCTAGTCACGGTGCCGGATGGTAACGCCCACCCCACAGCATCGCTTCTGCTCCTGCCCTGAAAGAAAGGCACATTTTAAAATCATTACCGGAGAATACTGAAATTAAACAGAAAAAAGCAAGTCTGGCACTTTTTTCCCCATGAAGGCTCTTGCGCATACTCGCACTGGCAAGACATTCAGGACCCCAGATATTTTCCCGATTCCCTGCCAGGCATGCAACTAGCCATGCATAACAAATAACACGACCCCATGAATGGCCGGCCACAAAGTGAAGTCAAGCTGTTTGCCTGATCCATTTTTCATTGTTCACCCGGCTTTTCCCACTTTGAAGGAGGGTTTGTAGCATCAGGAAGTTAAAAGGAGTCAGGAGGGGGGAAAAGGGGGAGTGTTTCTTTTAAAAAGAGAGTGAGATTGGAGAGGAGGACACAGGCACTCAAAACCCTGTCTGTGCTTGGTATATTAGGCAGCCAGTGCTCTTGGCTGGGAGCCCAGACGAGGCTTTTGTAATCAAAACATGATCTTGTATGCTGTGCAACCAGTGCTGAGAAAGGCCGTCTGATGGCTCTCCTCTTTTAGCTCTGCTCTGGAATCTGCCGGGCTCCGCCGCCGATGTCCAACATGCACCGAGCTGTGAGTGCTGCCTATGTGGGGCCTGGGAGGGGCGCGGGGCAGCGGGGTCCCTCACCCAAAAAGGCCACGAAATGATTTGCACTCGCTCCCTTCAGGGTGGCCTTTCGGTGGTTGTCGCTTTGTTGTTTTTTTCCCTGGCCTGGCTGCCAGCAGTCACAGGGAGAAAACAAGCTGTACCGCATTGTGGGGGGTGCTGGGGGCTGGTTTTGGGTGCCAGGTTTTGCATGGCGATTGCTGGGGCAGGTGGCAGTGGCTGGCTCAGGACAATGTGCCTTCTGGGAGGGTGGGAGACCGGGGTAGATGACAAACAGAAAGGCAGGGAGTGCTGGGTGTTGCTTATCCCGGCAAGGGTTTCAGCTACAGCTGTCAAGCCAGAGGATATTTCTTAAAAAGAGCGGATGCATTTTTTTGCACAGAAGAGTGTTAACTAAGGGCCCCACTCCTCTCTCCTCTTCCCTCCCCCCCACCTTCTGTCTTTCTCGCTTTTCCAACCCTGCTGCCTCCGAGGTGTCTCGCTGTAGAAGCAGGCGATCGTAGAAGTATGCGGGAAAACACGGCACACAGAGACAGTCTGGAGCGAAGCGTCCCTCCAGCCCCTGATGAGCTGCGTAGCAAGTGTGTGTGCCACTTAGGAGTGGGGGGTATGACAGAATGAGATGTCGTCATTTAATTGAAACACGAAGCTGCTTGCTTTCCGTTTCTCCTTTTGTGACATTTTTATTTGTGGTAGAAAGAGGCCTCCTGTTCTGCAGCTTCGTTGCTCTGCCTTGCTATCTAAGACGCATAAGGCTTGGCTGCTTTCTGATTCAAAGCCATTGCACATTTGTTCTGCCAAAGCCATTTATAACTCTCCCGTCGCTGTGACATACGGGCGCCTTCACTCCCCGGAAGAGCTTTCCTCTGGGGAGGACACGGTGTAGCCACTTTTCATCCCGAGCATCAGCTTCAGCATGGGCTGGGGCGGCAGATTCGTTCCAGAAGCGGAGGAGAGGGCACAACCCGCTGTTATCGGCTGGCTCGGAGTGGTGGCTGACGAGCAAATGCTGACTTGGCTTAACTGTACAAAGGGTGAGCCCCTGCGAGCCGGTGCGTGGGCTCGAAACGCCGCTCAGCGCTTCTGCGCGCAGCGGGGCTGCTTTGTGGCCCCGGGGTGTGTGGGCAAGGGACCACCTCTCGTCCGCAGCTCCCCAGCACGTGCTGAAAAAGATCATGCAGAGAGAAATACGTTAATGTCTTCATTGATAAAGGGGAGGAGAAGTGCTGAATATCAGCAAAACTTTCCTTCCAGTGACTTGATTCCAGCTGGATATGGAAAGACCCTCCCTCCCCCCCACACTAGTTGTGTTGCAGTGTAGACAAAATGCTGACAAATGTGCAGCCTCGCGTGGAGAGGGAGAACGGCCTGTCAGGTCTTTTCCATCTTTTGCCTTTGAAAAGAGAAGAGCACAAATACAATCTCTGCAGGAATTTTTAAATTCTTCTTGAGCCGGCAGCTCTGTTAGTCCTCCTTCAAAGGAATTTGAAGATGAAAGGGGTGTGTTTGAGGGCATGCACCACTTTGATCCCACCCTCAAGCAGCCAACACCCCAGCACTCAGCAAACAGCGAACCTGCCAATTTAGTGCTCACAGAATAGCTTCTGTTCAGGTAAACACTGAATTCAGCTTTAATCAGCCTTGCAAAATGGCCATGAAAGTGTATCCACCCACATATACAATCTACTCGCCTGTCATGTACCCGGTTGATTGATGGCAATGGAAAAGCATGTTTCGTTCTCCCGCAGACCTTGACAAAATCCCATTGTCCAGCAGGAGAATGTGTGGAGGCGGTTTAAATGTCCCTGTTGTTCCACCTGAACACAAATGTGTGCCTGTGTCCTGGCAGAGCGGCCCTCAGCAAGGGCTGTTAGATCAGCACTGATAAAATACCCCTCACTGGGGAGACGAGTGAAGATGCGCTTGTGCAGGATCTGAGGTCTACTTTAGCAAACCGGTTCTCCTGCCTTTCCTCTCTCTGGTTTCTGACATCCAGCCCACCTCCTCTGTGATGGTGTCACGTTTTCAACCTTTAGTCCCTTTTCTCCAAAGAACATTACATACACAGACTTCTCCCCCCACCCATGGCCCTATTATTTGCAGATCAAGCACAGATCTGCCTGATCAGAGCTGAAATGCAGTTAGCTTTGGGGGTTTTTTATGTAAAGCCCTTGAAAGGAAGACCTAGCGTTGCAGGGATGTGCGGTGATTCAGCAGCTCGATCCCTTCCTTTGAATGTGAGCGCTGGCCATGCACACCGGGGATGATTTGCAGCTCTGGTTCCGGGGAGGCCTGTGACACTTTTGGAAGAACAGTGATGCTAAGCCCTGGCTGAAGTCCCACGCGTTACCTATAGTGATTTGCCGAAGGGCCAGCTGATGAAACGTGCCCACATTCTTATTGGTGTCCATCTCCCAGCTGAAAACCTTCCCATGTTAAGGAGGTGATTCCTGCAGCTCGTTTAAAATCCTGCACTTTCAAAAGGGCTTTCAAGTATTCCCATCCTGACAAAATGCTACATGACACACCAAAATCAAGGGTCAGGTTCACAGCGCCTTAATTTTGCCTCATTTGAGGCACTGGCACACTGTAAACACGTGTGTCTTCAGGAAGCTGGAGCCCCTGTACATCACTGGAGAGTTCACAAATGTAGCTGGGAACATGTTGCAGAGTCAAAGGCTTTCCCTCCCCTGAGCTATAGCATCTGTGGTTTTACTCTTTGCCTTCAAGCCTTGGGCTTCTCACTGCATGTTTACTCAGTTTAAGAAGGGCTGTGTTAGACAGCACCCCTCCATTTCTTCCTCCAGACCTCCACTGCTCCAGTTCTTCTTCTGGTGATCTAATTAGGACCGGGCAAAAGGCAACAGAGGTCTCCAGGAGAAACCCTCCCTTCCCAGGAGAAGGGCCTTGCAAGCCCACTGGCTACTGCTCAAGGCTCGACCCTGGGGAGCCTGGCTGCCTGGCTGCCAGCAGGAAGGCACCCAGGGCACATCAGACACAGATCCCATGTCCCCAGCTGCCGTGGCTGGCCCCTGACGTATCCTTCCCTGAAGGAGGTCACACCTGCTATGTCATGACTAATGAAGGAAAAACAGCCTGTGCAGAAGCTCTTCCCAGCCTTGAATGCTACAGAGCCTGCAGTGGAGGATGCTTCTGGGGATTTTGCCCTTGGGATGGGCACAGCCAGGAGCTGTCAGCCGTGAAGAAGCGAGGGCAGCAGAAATACTCGCTCGCAGGGATGCAGCGGTGATTTGCTCCTGTGAAAATGGGAAAACCAACAGTTGTCATGAGGGTCTTGGTGTTTTTATGAGGAATTTGACAGGAAGACAACTGGGATGGGCAAAAAATATGCTTGGCCCATGTGTCGTGAGCAAAGCCACTTTGCTGTTTTGGGGAATTTTAATCAATTTTATTTGCTAGTTAACCATCTATTAACAACTGATTCTGGTTTTAAAGAAAAATAAGACTGAACAAGCACACCCTTAGGAAAAACGTACCTGCTTCCCCCCTGGCACCACTCCCTGCGCCCCCGTTTTTTGTTCCCCGTCACCTCAGCACGAGGCACCCCATCCCTTTGGCGAGGCGAGGGCAGCGTCGGCGATGGGGATCAGCACCTGATGGCTCCCCCGCCAGCAGCAAGACCCTCTAGTGTCCCCACTCAGGCAGACCACTCTCCTCCTCCTCCCAGCAGAGCCTTTTGTTTCTTGTCCTCCTCCTGCTCTGGCCTCCTTCCCCCTTTTCTCTTAAATACGTCTCCACAGAGGCGCGATTGCCTCCCCTGAAGGGTGCAGAGGCGCCTCGCTCCTCTGACGGCTCAGGGGCGCCACGCACTGCCCTGATTGGCTCAGAGGCTCCACGGACTCCCCCGATTGGCTGATTTATGGCGGGAGGCCTGTGGAGGAGCTGTCTGGAACCGGCTGCGACCGGCTGGGGGCAGTCCATGGCCTCCTCGCTCACGGGGCACCCCACAGCTTCCTCCCTGCTACCAAAACCTCACCAGTTATGCCCAGTATACCCATGCAACTGGAGTGGTTTTAGGACCAGGCTTCACAGAATCACAGAATCACTAGGTTGGAAAGGACCTTTAAGATCATCAAGTCCAACCATTAATCCAGCGCCACCATGTCCCCTAAACCATGTCCTGAAGCGCCACATCCACACGTTTTTTGAACACTTCCAGAGATGGCGACTCCACCACCTCCCTGGGCAGCCTGTTCCAATGCCTGACCACCCTCTCAGGCTTGTAGCGGCCATCAGGTTAGCACTGGGCTGGGAAAGCTTCCAAGGCTGGGGCTGAAGGTGGGGCGCAGCTTTCCCCTGGGCAGGTCCCTCTCCCTGCCCCAGGGGTACGGCTGGAGGCTGAGGTGCCCTGGAGTGGGGTCTGATACCAGCCCCAGAGACCTTGACAGGTCCAGGGCGAGGATGGGGCCAGGATGGTCGTGTGCAGCGCCAGAGCCGTAGGGAGGCAATGCTGCCCCAGAGGATGTTGGCACACACAGACCTCTTCGCCAGCCCTTCGGACGGTCAGTATGCCTTTCTGCCATGTGCTGGCTCTTTCCGCTTCATAGGGACACAACCCTGAGAGTCACCCACAGGAGCAACACCTAGTTTTAGCAAGATGGGTGACAGCTTTGTTACATTTGCTTCTCAATTCCTACAAACTTTCCTGGTGCTGTGGGCAATATGCATCGTGCATGGCAGCTGGATTTGCTGCAGCACTCCTGCGGCAGATTTACTGCGCAGGGCCAAATGGCAAAGGCAGCAGGCTGGGTGTAGCCTGCTGGTGGTTAGAGTTGCAATGTCAGCAGAATAGGTATCCAGATGTGCAGTGCCTGCTCAGGGGTTTGGGTTCCTTTCCTCCCCTCCCCAGTCTCACTTTGTCCTATCCAGCTCTGTGTGAGCAGAGGAGAGGGAACATGAGATCTCTGCAGCATGCAGATGCCACGCTGATAAGGAGAGCACAAAAACACTGTTTAAAAATAAACCTCTAGTGCCTTGGACATCTCAGCCTTGCCACCTTGCTCTTCATGCAAACACCAGGCAGAGTCTAGACGATATGGATTGTCTGCAGTGAGTTGAAACTCATCAGCATTAATTTTTGCTAGACGCTGCTGTCACTAGAATTCAGAAAATCTGATTTGTTATCGCCTGTGGAAACCAAGGCGCTCTCTGAATATAAATGAAGGGGAATTGATGTGCCTGAGAACACCTGAACCAACAGTAGGGAGAGGTGTCATGTACTGCATGCAGCTAAGCACGGTGTTAACTTGGAGCCTACCGACAGCCATCAAAGTGAGACATCAGCTTTTTTCTCTAGCTACCTAATTGCTGAAAAAAAAATTGTAAGAAAAGGTCAATTCTGTCAGGAAGAAGTCCATTTACAAGGTACAGTATTCTTTTTAATGGAGGGCCAAGGGGAAAAATGGTGAGGAAAGACTCTTCTACTTCCCACCCTGTCCAAACAGAAGGAGCAGATTTTGTCCTGTAGGTGATGACTGAGAAGAGCTTTGCTCCTTCTGTTTTCAGGATGCTGCTGTGGATGATGCAGTGTTAAGGAAGAAAGAGCAGAAAGATGTTGAACTCGATAAGAAAATCCTGGCTTTGCGGAAAAAGAATGAAGCGCTCATACGGAGATACCAGGTGAGTCTGCAGGTTCTGACCTTCCCCAGCTCCCTTTTGGAGTCCTCAGTTCACAGTGTAAATAAAATGGTCAGCAGTCTCAGAGTGACTTTGTTGTACCAATAACATTTTTACATCAGAAAGCACTTGGAGCAGGTGGGCAGAGTTCTGCCTTTAGCTATGGCTCCTGAATTGGATTGGAAAGCAGGCTTGCTGCTGCTTGCCTTGCTGCTGCAGCATCTCCTCTCACCCTACCATTTTTCTCTATCTATCTGCATCATGCCTTTCCCACTCCTTCACCTCATATTCCCCTGACTTTTGCCCCATCTGTCCTTCCCAGTGCCTTGTACTTATCCTCTCAGATGCATAGGAGGTTGCATCCTCAAGACATTTGATAGGTTTATCTTCCCTACCAGTGCAGTGGTATGGGTTGAAGTTATTTCCTGGCCAGTCACAGTGTTTCTGTGGGGCACAGAGACGTCCGAAAGAGATTCCATGAAAAAAAGTAGGATTAAGACAGATCAATGCTTTAGCAGCCTGCTAGTTCCTGCAGCCCTGCCTTCTGAATTAGGAGGAAGTACTGCAGCTACACCCCCTGTTTTTTTGATCCTGCCTTGGCCGGATCAAAAGTCTACCCCATGGCCTGCAGGGGATATCCAGCCTGGCTTGTATGAGTTTGTTTGTGTGACATTGTGGTAACCTGGAGCTCGCTCTGTGGGTGTGTTTACCCTTCTTCATGAGTGTCTGCATATGGCAGTACAGAGTAGGACCACCTGGAGGTACTCCTGGCAGAAGGGTCCTCCTTGGCTTCTCTGGGATATCCTCCTGCCTGTGCCCAAGGCCACTTGGCTTTAGGGGCTCTTTAACACTTGCCGGCTGGGTGGGTGGGCAGTCTCGAGTTTGACAAAGAGAGTGCCATGCTGAAAACCTGAAAACCCAGAGCATGCTTTCTGTCTTGAATTCAGAGCTGAGAGACTGAGTGGTGCTCTGGGCTGGATCTTGCTTAGAAGTCTTGCTTATTTCCTTTGATACCCTAGGAGATGTTTTGGACCTTTTCTGGTGGCAGCAAAAAAAATGGTACACAGTGGAAAGTTATGGGAAGGGTTGAATGCCACAAGCAGCTGGGTGAGAGGAACTCTTACTCCCATATGAAATGCTACCCACCTCCAACCACCACTTGGCTTCTAGAAGAAGCTGCCTAGTAGATAGCCAGATCTCAGCCACCTTCCCTTGGCCACAGATGATGCCCTGGCCCCAGACTGGCACAGGGACTCTGTCTCCTGTGCATGGCCCTCCCTTTCTGCAGGCCTGTGTGTCTTCCAGCATCTCCACATGTCCTATACCAAATCTTTCCTGAACCTCAAACTCATCATCTTCCCTGCCTGTCAGGAAGGGACCCCTGTACTCTGTGCTTGCTTCCCATTGCATGTGCTGAGATCACAGTGGGCACCCTGAGTCAACAAGAGATCTGCTAAGGTGCCTGTGGCACAGGGACAGGTAATGCAGGTCACAGCTGCCTGTGACCCCTTCCAAGGGCACATGGATGAGACACAAGTCGGTCCACTCCCTCTTAGAGGTGGGTTCATTTAGGAGAAATCCTAAACAGGAAAATGGACAACTTCTGTAGACATCCAGGTACCAGCTGATGTTAAGGATATATATGTGTTTCAGGAAATAGAAGAGGACAAAAAGCGAGCTGAGCAGGAGGGAATGGCTGTTACCTCCAGGAAACCCAAGCAAGATGGACTCACTATTACCATCACCAAGGCTCACAACGTAAGTGCTGCTTCTCCTTCACCTCACTGCAGTCCTACCTCAGCAAAGTGACATTTCTGAAAAAGATAGCCTCCACAGCAAAGCTTTTTCAGGCATGGGACATAGCTCCTAAGCCCTCACAAAAGGATATAAAAACTCTGCAGAGTTGTGTGGTCAAAGTGATTTTAACTGATAGGCATAAATTTCTTTCCAGCCACGTCCAGGCATCTGTACCCAAGCACGCAGAATTAACAGACAAATAAATGAACGTGTGAACAGGCACGCTTGGCCCTGGATGGGTCCCAGGTGCGAACATTGCAACATATACGCAGGCAGAACCCATCAGGTGTATGTGTGTCATTGGAGGCATCGGGAATGCCTTTGAGGATGCCCATAGGCTGGGCAAAGTCACGGTCTCCTTAGGCTTTGTGAGTGAGCAAAGCAAGTAGCCCTGGGTTGCCCTGGGGCTTCCCACAACTGGGGCAAATGCTCCCAAGTCCCAGGCTTCCTTCCTAACTGGACCAAATCTGTGTCTGGCAAGCCCTGTCCACCCCTCCTGGCAATGTGAGACTTGGTAAACCACCTGGCCTTTAACCCCCGGGTGAAGTCCTCTGCCAGTGCAAGCACGGAGCTTGCTGAGCCAGCCCACCCTCTTTCTGTGCAGTTGACACTCCTGGGTTGTTAGATCCAGGCTAGTGCATTGCTCACTTCTCAACCATGCCCCGGTCCTTGCTTTTCTCCGGAGGTGCGCTGTTGCACACGTTTTTCTCTCATACAGGACCTGAAAGATGCAATTACCCAGACTGAACACTATGGACAAGATAGCCCAGCCCTCTCGATGGTGAGCACCACCTTCAGGAGCCATCCACTTGGCTTCCAAGGCCATCTCCATCAGGACTTAGGCTTTCCTGATCTAACTCAGAGTGCTGCAGAAAGAGATGAGGATGACATTTGTTTCCTATAACTCTGGTATTTTAGTCTGAAATGTCAGATTTGTAAGTGCAAAGGATTTTCCAGACCCGCTGTAATTGTGGGTTTCGCTGCTGAGCAGACAACAAGCCCCTTGTTCCCTAGGAATGTCACGGCACTGCGCCGGGCACAGAAAGCTTCCTCAGGGCAAGGCGTGCCTTTTCTGTAGCTGGCCTCCCTGCTCACGTGCAGGTGTGTTTGGGGAAGGGAGTCGCATTGATGCGCTGAGGGGCCTGGATTTGCTAACGAAAGTGATTAATTTTCCAGGACAAAAGGGTGGTGAGTGAGAAATGGGCGACCCCCTGTCCTACGAGCCCTGGATTTGGCATTGGCAGTGAGGAAGAGGAGGAGGAGGAGGAAGCAGATCATATGTTCACATTCAGGATGGGGAAGAGGATGCAGCTGGCTGTTACCATGGACAACAAAGCCAAGGTGAGCAGGGAAGAGCATTCCTCTTACACTGCAGCCTCTTGACTTACATAAGTGGCTTCTGTTCTGCCCCTCACTTGAGCTTTCTGCTCAGCATGTCCCCTGGTGTCTCATCTGTGAAGGGAATAGTTCCCTTTCCGCTCCTTTTCTCTCATTTCTCAATCCTTCAGCACAGCCTCAGTCTTCATCTTGAGTTGCTGCGCACTTTCCTCCTCATGTCTGATTCACAGGAATCAGCCCCCAGGCCTTGCTAAACCTCCCAGCGGCTCCGTCAGGCCATGTGTAGCCAGTTCCCTTTCTGAGACATCAGCCACCTCACTGCCCTCCCAGGCCACCAGCAGGTTTGTTAAACTGTGTCGCTGTGCCTGGAAAGGGGATGGAAATAAGTGAGAGCTCAGACAGATTTAGCTGCATTACTCCCCAGCTATTCCCAGGGAGACAGTGATGTTTGATGGTAAAACCAGCATCATTTCTCCCTATTACTGTATTCCAGAAAGTCCTAAATGCAGAAAAACAGAGTGACATGAGTATCTGTTGCAGCTGCCAATGTGATGGGAAGAAAATGTGACCCAGTATTTGCAGACTTAATTAAAAATTGCACGAAAAGGCAAAAGTAATTGAAAATTATTTCATTTTTTAAATCCCAAAACATCCCCTCCTGGGCACTACCCTGTCCCTCGTGGAGTCTGTGCATCTAGATATAATGATCCTAATGGCAGCTTCAGCATGCCGGGACTTATTTGCCACGAAGGGTTTGATAAAACTTTGGCAGTTATTATTGGCAGCACGTCCAAGGAAGTATATGCCTATATGAGCTTCACGCTCTTATTTTCTTCACTTGGCGTGTATCTCAGGGGACTGATCTTGTTCTCACTGGAGGTGGTGAGTTTGACCACGGAGATAACTAGGAGCAAGGATCAGAAGTGACACCTCTTTGGAAAAATGTAGTATCTGTGTGCACAGATGCACCTGTGTGGGAACTCAGGGAAGCTCTCCAGTTAGTGAGTCTCTGGAGAGAGATTATTGCTGCAGGTGATATTTCTTGCTGTTGAGTATGCTCCAAAAGAATACAAGAGGCAATCATCTATTTATCGATTAAGACTAAGGAGGCACCAGTGTGACAGTGGGATACACAAGACCCAGGTGAGCACGGCCCCTTTGTGCTGACCATGCCGATGTGGCAGGGACAGAAAGCCTCAGCTGGCCCTGTGCCTTGCTGAGACATTGGGGCAGACAAGGTCAGCTCCTGTCTCCATCACGGCAGCGCTGGGAAAAGGAAACGGTGGCAGCAAATGGTGCTCCCCTGGGTCCCCTTTTAGGGACAGCAACGTCCTTGGCCTGCTAAATGAGGGTGGGCTTTACTGAACTGAGGTACAGGCCAAAGACATTCCCTAGGGTAATGAAGTGAAACCCCACCCTTCCTGCTACCCTGGTGCTTTGGGGTAGGAGTGCTGAAATCTTGGCTGTAAACAAAAGGCAGAGAGACATTTCTCCCTCTGCGGCAGCCTGGAAATATTTTTCTGATTTTGTGCCTCAAATGCCTTTTCATTTCTGTTTCTCCATGACCTAGTTACCCTTTCTTTCGATGAAGAAATAGGCTACAATCACCGTGCCATTATAAAGTCATTATATATTACCTTGAAGGAACTGAATCATTTTGGAAATAATGCACCTTTCAGAATGATTTTTCAGGACAAAGGGACTGAGGCCTCTCATTTCATTTGTTCCAGATAGATTACCAGTAGCGCGAACATCCCCTTCAAAATCTCATTCCAGCACAAACAAACCACCTCCTGATGTAAGCGGAAAAAATCTGTTTTTTCTTAGAATAGAGGGTACATAGAAATCTAACCATCCTCATTACTGACAGAACTTTACCAGTTAAATACTTGAGAGTCTCCTCCAAGGTTACTCATGGCTATGTAGCTCTGCATGGGGGGCTTATATTTGAAGCAATTACGTTTGCAGAGTGAGTGGCTCTCACAGACAGGCTGTGTCCCCTGGAGCCGTTTCCATAATCTATAGCTCAGAATTCAAGTTAGGACTTGGGGGATTTGTATTAGCACAAAGCACTGGCAGCTAAATCACATTGCTGCCTTAAACTCTGTGCCAGGGTTTTTCAGCATGGAGAATTAATAGACCTCTGAGATCTTTCTGCTGGAAATGCAGACCTCTGTGGAAACTTCCCGTAAGTTCCCTGTTGTATGGTATATATGAATTTGCTTGCATTAAGCGCCTTTCACAGGCCTTAGCAGCCCCCCAAGGTCTCCTGAGTGTGGTGTAAAGCACAACCCAGCAGCCTGACTTGATGACAGAGGAAAGCTGATTTATTGCCGAATGTTCCAGTGGCATCAGTCCAGAATCTTCCTTTAGTTACTTTAAATATAGTTCTCAAAATGGATGAGTAGGAAGAGCATGGGATTGTAGTGGGTGAGAGGGAAGAATTACTAGGATTTTGGACAAAATTGTGTTTGATATCACATGAAGTACAAGCTTATTTGTTGCTGCTGCCCTATTAAGACATTCTCTGGGCAGCTGAAGATTAAAAGAGGATAAATAATTTGCTTCAGCTTCCCAGTGAGCAAGACTTCACCAGGTCTCCCTGCAGAGACTTGCTTGATGATACTGGGATGACTAAATGGGCCATCACCATACTTCCTATGACCATTGCAAGATTCAAGCAACAGAGTAGCTGGGCTGTGCAGAAAACCATTTACATTCAATCCAAAATATCACGAATCACTGGAAAGTGAGAAGCCCCAAAGGAAAGACAGATGGAAAATTGCACAAACTGGACAGAAGTCCAGGGTTTTCCTTTGTTCCCCATGTTCTTTTTCCTGACAGTCCTCAGGCAGGTATTTTTAACTCTGCCTTTGCAGTCTGGGGCATGCCTCAGATATAAGATGGATGATTCTCAATTTACGGTTTCTCGGTGAATTGCTACAAGGGAAGCAGTGTAGTTTTGTCTGACTGCAGCTAAATAGCTAGTGCCAGTCTTGAATCTCCTGCAGGCAGTGAGTGAGCTGGGACAGGCCCTGTGGAGGGGAAGAGGGGACTCTGCCAGGCACTGCCGGCTGGCTGGGCCCCGCTCTCTGTTCCCTTTGGCTCTGCATGGGCGCTTTCCTCATCTGACATCCCTTGCTTTGGGAGCTAACCCACCGAGGGCCAGGGTTTCCCAATGTGGGACAAGCAATCTAGGAAATCACTGATATTCTTAAAATAATAAACAAGTGAAAGAAGACACATGTTGGCACATTAAGCAGAATGAGCCTTCAGGCGTTGCATCTTAGCCAGAAGCAATATGGGGAGAGAGGGAGGGAGAGAGGGTATTTACCTAGAAAAGCTGGTGGTCTCCCAGCCTGTATCTGTCTAGCTCTCACAGCTCTACTAAATAGATACTTCCTGCATCAGCGTCTGAGTCTTCCTTGCCATCTGCTCAATCAACTGCAGGGTTTAATGGCTTTGCTAATGTGCCAGCCTTCCCACTGTGACTTTAACAACCAGTGGCCCAAGGAATGTGCTGCCTGCCTGTAAATCCAGTAGAGCCCTTTGGGGCTTCCATCCTGCTCACGATATTTGCGTACAAGGTCCTCTGCATTGGTTTTCAGGTTTTCAGGTAGTGACTTTGCTGTCACTCATGCTCAGGGCCCATGTCCCTCCTCAGGAAGGACTTTCTCAGATAGCAAGCCATGAAGCCATCTTCCAAACGTACCCACCCACTCCCTGGCAAGAGTTATTTGTGACCATGTTACTGGTCTAAAGGACAGGTTGTCACCACCTAAACACTGAAGAGCTCTAGGGAACAGCTGTTGACTTAAGCTAGAATTAATGTTTGATGTACAAGTTATGGATTAATAGCTTGCTATTACCTTACTAAGCCATCACTGGGCTTACTTCCTTTAAAAAAAAAACAACTAGAATGCTAAATACCTCGTATCGATGCTCCGTTTAGGGCAGAGCAAGCCCAGCTCTGCAGTTCATTAACTAACCTCAGCAGTACAACCTAGGATTACTGTACATGCCTGCTTAGGGCTTAAATGAGGGAAAACATATTGCCTTGAATGTCCCAGGAAACTCAGGAATATCCCTGGAGCAAAGGTATTTCCTGGGAACAATAACCATTGAAGAACAGAGCAATGTACAGATTCAACACCAAAGTATCTACTAGGTTTGAGCAATTCAGTGGTTCCAAGGCAAAGGCAGACCATATTTTCAGCCTCTGAATCATGTTACAAATAGAGCAGAGAGACAGGACAGCAAGGAGTAAAGAGACTATTCTGCAAGGTGTAATGTGTCCAGCTGCCTTCAGAGGATGTCAGCAGATCTCAGCTCTTCCCCAAATATATTACAGTCATGCAGAACTGGGCCCTGTACAGGAAGGTCTAACTTGAGTGATTCTCATGATTCTCAAGAGCTTTGCTGTTACAGCGGGAGAAAACTGTCCTTTGTGGGGACTGTTTGCATGTTGAGGAAACAGCATTGACTTGCTTGGGCTGCAGAGTTCCTTGGTGGCAGCAGGCAGCCTCCTCAGCTGGAGGGTTACTGCCAGAGAGGCAGAAAGAAAGAAATTCTTTCACAGAAAATTGCTTTACAGATTGCTCTGGGCAATTGCCCAAATTGCTTTACAGAGCCATCCTCCCCAAAAGACGTGATTGAGGAACAGGTTTTAGAAGAGGAGAGGCTAGTGTGGGGAGAGAGAGAAGAGAGTTGCAGTCTTGTATGCACCAATTCCTAAACAGGGAGGCTGTATTTGTCCCTGTTGTGACTCCACTGACATTTCTGGGGCTAAGTCACAGGCCCATGACGTGTAAGGGGCCTCAAAAAACTGCTCAGCCACTTTTCTTCCGTCTCCAGGCGTAAGAAGGAGTTCCGTTTTCCTTATAAACCAGAACCGAGAAGCACACACAATGATGCTTATCACTTCATCCTTTCTAGCTTTGGGAGAAAGTTTAAATAGCAAGGTTCAGGTTTTCAGCTGACAAGAGTTTGGTTTTCACAACCTTTTCATCACAAAGGGAAGTGTTTGTTCATATGTCTGGAAGACACATGATTAAGTTAGCATAACTTTGCAAGCTACCATTTAAGAGGTGTCCATTTACATAGTCTTTAATGGAAGAGTTAAATAAAACTGCACTTTCCTGTGTTTATCACAAGGTAAGAGAAGTGGCATGGCCTGTTAGTGTTGATACACAGTAACTTCCTAAAATGACCATGTTAATACTGTATTTCTGAGCTAGTAGATCATCTCAGCCTAACTGCCAACATGAATGAGACTAGATGATATTCTTGTGGCCGCAGACACTGCCCCATGAACACAGAGGGGATGGCAGAAGAGATTTGGATCCTCAAATTATTTGGAGCTCTGTGGTCTGAAATACAAGACCAAGATAGTCTATTCACAAGGTTAATTTTTTCTCCCACCCATGTCCATTAATACTGATTTGCACTGACATAAAAACCACATTGGTTTCTTCGACTGCAAGCAGGAATCCTATGCTGACCATTCTAATTCCAGTCTCCAGTTTCGGTGAAATTTAGGAATGAAAGCTATGAATCATAGAACATAAACAGGATTTGAAATATTCTTTTTATTTTAAAGCATCCTGTGTGTGTATTGGCTAATAGTTCTGGCAATGGAAATACGTTACCTTTGGGCATGATGTGATTCAGTCGTTCAGAAGCAGGAACCACTTAAAAGCCAAGACCTAAGTGCTTGTGAGCTTCGTGGCTGACTGATCCTGAATTCTGGTCTGTACTATCTAGTTCTAGTTGTATAAAAGCTAGAGCTGCAGAAAACAGGCAACATTACTAAATTCATACTTGCATATTAAATCTATTACTTGCATACATCTGCACACATGCATGTGTGCATATACATACTATATAGATATAAAACCTAAATAAGTTTTACTTCACAGTTGAAGCAGGCTACGCACTTGAGCACAATAATAGAATCATAAAATAGCTGAGGTGGGATGGGACCTCTGGAAGTCATCTAGTCTAATCTCCTGCTAAAAAGTTATCTTCAAAGTTATCGCAGGTTGCTCAGGGCTGAGTCCAATCAAGTTCTGAAATCTCCAGTGATGGAGATTTCACAGCCTCTTTGGGCACCTGTTTTCAAGTGTTTGACTACCATGATTGTGACTTTTTTTCCCTTAATTCCGGTTGTACTTCACCTTGTGGCAGGTTGTGTCCGTTGCTTCTTGCCCTTTCGCTGTGTACCTCCAAGAAGAGTTGGGCTCAGTTCTCTTCATAACAACTTTTCAGATGGAGGAATACTGCAATTAGGTCCCCTTTTTGCCTTCAGACTTAACGAATACAGCCTTACCGTGTGCATCCTGTGCTCCAGTCCTGTAACCATCTTGGTGATCCTCCACTAGACTCTTTCCAATTTGTCTATACCTCTCTTATCTTGCAGTGAAGGGAAACTGGACACAGTATTTCAAATATGGCCCAAACAGAGTAATCATTTCCCTCAACCTGATGGCTATCCTCATGCTAATGGAACCAAGTGAGCAACTAGCCTTCCTCACTGTTCACTTATGGTCAAGTTGTTGCCCACCAGGCTCCCAAAGTACTTTTGCAGATCTGCTCCCAGCCAGCTGGGCCCCTGCCTGTAGTGATGCATGGGATTCTTTGGGGTTCTTTTGTCCCAGGTGCAGGACTTTTTTGCTCATTTGTTTTTCTTGACCCTCCTCCACCTTGTCAAGATCCCTGTGAATGATAGTACCATCCTTCAGCGTATCAGCTTGGTGTCACCCATGAACTTGATGGAGGTGTAGTCTGTCCTATTATCCAGATCACTGAAGAAGATGCTAAGCGGTAGAAAGCAGCCTTACAGCAATATCAGCCTACACCCTCAGCACTCTTGGACGCAGCCCACCTAAGTCCCACCTTCTTACTTTATTAAAGTGGTCCACAACTGAATCTTCCAGGAGGCTGAGTGAGCAAAGCATTTGTCTGACTGCCACTAGGTTAGGGACTTGGGAGGTAGAGAGCAGACCTTGCCTGTAAAAGACGAGGGCAAAGAAAGCATAGAGTAACTGGTCTTTTCCATGCCCTGTGTCACTAAGTTGCCCACCCCATTCAGCAGCAGGCCAACAGCTTTCTTCAACTTTCTTTGCTGCTAATGTATCTACAGAAGCCCTTCTTGCTGACCTTCACATCTCTCACTTGTTTCAACTCCAGGTGACCTTTGGCTTTCCTAACGCCATCCCTGCATGCCGAGGTCCTGGTCCTGTAATCTTCCTTGAGAGCCTGTCCCTTTTCACCTCCCACACACTCCCTTTTGGCACTTAAGTTCAACCAGGAGCTCCCTGCTCAGCCAAGCTGGGCTCTTTCCACACCTGCTCATTCTCTTGTACAACAGGAAGTCCTTACTTATGTTCCTGTGCCTTATCCATGAAAATCAATCAGGTCTTCTGGGCTACTTTCCCCTTCAAGACACCTTCCTGCAGGATCCTGCCTACCAGTTCCCTGAACAAGTCAACATCTGCTCTCCTGAAGCCCATGGTCTCTTCTCTGGTCTGCCGCTTGCCTTCCTTATTGCTCTCAGGCTCCTAAAATCCACTGTCTGCTGGTCACTGCTGCCAAATCCGCCATTGACCTTCACATCTTCAACCAGTTCTGACTTTATTTTAGGAATCAAGTAGTCACTTACTAAGCTGCAGTAATGCAATCACTTGTAACGTTGTGACTGCAGCGGGGTGTGTAATTAAGGACAGTACAGCATGCCCTATTCATGGAGGGGGAGTAAAGCTAGGATTTCAGAGCAGTTTAGATTCTGGTTTGAACTTCCTGGCTCTGCCCCAGTCTCTGATAAAATCATATCCTTCTTAAGACAGATACATAGACTAAAACCTTTAAAACAGCTCACAGAGTTTGTAGGTATGGGGACTTTTCTAGGAGTTTATCCTGGCTACAGGTAAAAATACACCTAAATGTCTGGCTGTGGTAGATGCCAAGACAGTTGTACTGCACATTTAAATGATGGCCTGTTCTCTTGACTATCAGATTTTACTCTCTCAGGAAAAAGATCTTGACATCTCTGGGGATGGCTCACAGATGTTGGTCCTCGGCAGCAAAGTAGGAGGCTGCATTGACACAAACATAGAGAACAACATGGAAAGCACTAGAATGGCATTGAACAGATTGGCAGCAGATCCTTGCTTTGAACGCAACATGTGGCTTCACTTATTTCAAGAAAAGCAGAAATAGCAAGGGTCCTACTAAGGGCAGCAAGACTTCTTAGGAGCTACAGCTGAAACCTAAAACCAGAGCTGTACATACTCAAGGGAATGTCTAAAAAGGTTCCCACCATGTCCACACAGCTCTGGCAGACAGAACCAACGCGGTGCAGGGACTCACTCCTCCTCTCGCACATGTCAGACTAACTCAAGAACTATCTCTGCTGAGACAGCAAAGTTACACAGATGTGAAAGAAGAATAAACAAGAGACTGAAGGTCTGATGCTGGAAATATTCCAGTACCTCCTAAAACATTTATCATGTGTTAGGAAGCTCAATGACTGGACAAGTGATAAAAAAGGTCTTGCTGACAGAGGCTGTCTGCAGGAAGGCTCCCTCCATGCTAACATCTGCACTTCTGCCAGAACCAAGTGAAGATGAGTCTAATGCAAGACATCTTGATATCATATGTCATGGCAAATTCACTGATGCTTGCAAGACTTCCACACAAATCTGAGGTCAGTGCATGTTGTTTGTTTTTGAAACCAAGTTTGTAGCAACAAAGAGTTCCCAAGTTTCACTGAAGTTTACTTGGAGATTTTGAGCTCCTTTAAAATGAAGACTCCAGTATGTGTGGAAGTCCAGGGAGAAAAACAGAGAAAAATACATCATCCTTTAGAGAGGGAAGCTTCTGAGGTTTGTTCATCCCTGATAAAGTCAAGCAGAGGAATCATACAGATGAAAAGAAAAAGATCAGAGATAAAGATGAAGATGACTTATTAAGTCTCTCATTTCCCTGTAAGGCAAAAATAAAAAGGCATATGATGGAACTGAAAGATGATACTTTTAAATGAGAAAAAGTCTGTATTTTTATACAAAAGATGTGCTCATTTTGTGGAAGTGATGGCTGAGGGCACTGGCAGGAGCTCAGCCAGAAACAAAGATAATTAACAAAATAAGAACCAGATGTAAATCCATGCAGTAAAGTCATGAACTGATACAGACAGCTGGAAATAATATCTGAAAGGGGTAAACTGCCCTTGTTCAAGGAGTTTATATATCAGTTTTCTAAACTACTCCACTGCTGAATAAATCATTTCAGAAATATGAATGCACAATGGCTATGAAGATGATAAATTATCAAGTATTAATACACTTCAGGGTAGTAACTCCTTTGCAGGCGAGGTTGGAGAGAACACCACTGTTTCCCTTCTCTTTCACCCTCTAGGCTTCTGCTCCAATGTAGCCTCACATTTTATGAGGACACGTTGTTTGGTGAGAGGACAACTTCACATTTGTTTCAAAGACACAAATGTAAGATGGCTCGCCTGTCTAAAATAAAAACGTCAATCAGTGTTCATGCTGCAAAGCATCTGAACAGGGTAAACCCCACCCTACCTAAGTTGTGCTCACTTAAACATGCCTATGTAATATTACATATCCCTTAAGGTATCTGGGGTGGCAGCTTTATAAGCCAAGACGACTATGTGGCTCATGTTTCTGTTCTGCCAGACCAAAATACTTTGCGGTTTGGGGATGGCCACTCTCCTAGGAAGAGCACTGCACAGGGCTAATGGCGATGTCATTAACTCATCCTGTTCTTTCCAGGGCAAGCGGATCGTCAGTGAGAAACGCACTGAGTGCTTCCCTGGCCCAGGCAGAGTACCAGACCTGAGTGAAGAAGAGACAGACCATTTGGTGGCTTTCCGCCGGGGAAGAAGGATGCAGATTGCCATCACCATGGATAACAAGGAAAAAGTAAGTGCATTGTGAATGACTGGACTGCCATGTATCAGTGGCATCCACTCGTTCTGCTGGCATAAGAAGGGCCGTGGGGACAGATTAGGAGCTAACCCAGCATCAGGGCATTGGGAGAAACTATATATTAATAGTGTGGAGCTTATCACCATAAAACTCTCTGGCTTCCATCACTGTGAAAGACGAAAGGCTACAATCCTCTCCCTTCTCTGTGATCCTAGCTAGAGCTAGCAGGCTCTTAAACATACTGGGTCCATAAGAAATACCAGATGCTGTTTTCAGAGGATCGATGAAAGCACTGCCAGATATGGGGCATGAATCTCATCTCCTGTCTCTTACGAACTTCATTTTGGGGCCACACAGCAGATTGGGTCAGGAGCGCCATCCTCTTAACTCACTGCAAGTTAATGGAGCTGGAGAATACCTGCTTCTAAACCCAAGTCCTGCTGTGCCTGGCCATAACCTACTGGGAGAGCTGGATGAATTTCGTTAATCTTTGAAACATATTTCAAATACCTCTTTGCAAATACCTTCCTCTTTACACACACAGAGGCATGTGATATTTTCCTATTTGAGAGTTTGCACAGATAAGTAAGAATGCCTGCAGCAAACAGGGTCAGCAAAGACTATGAAGGAAAACAACACTTAGTGTAGCTGCCAAACACACCCAGGAACGCTGGGAGACCTAGGCAGCACCCTCTCTGGGACAGCAGCCAACCGTCTGCTAACTGCCCACATTAATCTGCAGCTTCTCCTCCTCCCCAGAGTTTACCTAGGCTCCGAAAGCCCATGTGCTCCTTTCTTGTGGCTACCAAGCAGTTTTCTGAATGCCATAAACCTCATACAGGCTGCCTGATTGAGCCACTAGTAACTATCCGTTTGCCAGAGGTTCACGTGGCCCGTTTCAGTCTAGGCAGCACAGACACATCCAGACACGATGGTGGGATGAGAGTGACCTGACCATGCCTGTGCTGTAGCTGTCCTTGAGGCTGTCAGTGTCATTCTGTCATGTGCAGGGCAAGTCTCTTGCTGGACTTGTTTAAATGCTTATCTCTGAGGTCATGAAGGCTGGGACTGTGCTAGGAGAAGAGCAGCAGGAGGAATGCCTAGATTTTGGCTTCAGATCCTGAGCTCTGTTTTAAAAGTGGAGTGACAGCCCTGGAAAAGGTAATATCTCATACGCTTTCATTATGGAACATGAAAACTGAGGCTGAGGGTCCACGTATGTGGTTTTGGTGATGCCTTGCTCATATTGGCCCCAAAGCAACTAGATTCAGAGTGTGTATGAAAGCAGGCCTACAGCTGCGCTAGCTTAAAGCCATATCTGCCTACACCTTTTTATATGAAGCACTGAAGATCTGATGCTTTGAATCGTAGGCTGGCAAAGGGGGCATGAAGTCCCTAATGCCTGGCAGATTTGATTTTGGTGATTCAGCAGAGGTTGGTGTCTTGTGTCTTGCTCCTGCTACTTTCAACTCCCTCTGTGCTACCATTCATTTAAGCTCATTCATTTCAATTAATTCCAAATGAATGCAATTACCTCCATATAGCAGTGCAAGGAGCTCACATAACTCTGCCAACCCTGTTTTCCTCAATTGTACATAGCCACAGTGGTCTCCTTCACACAGCTTGGGCTAGAAGGTAATCCTGATAATCCCCAGGAATGCAAACAACTATGCTGCTCCTCCTCAGATACAAAGTTCATTTAAAGTCTTCCTTTTTTTTCTCCCTTAATCCAAACCCAGTCGCTCAGCTGGCAGAGGGTAGGACTGAAGCTCAGGCACTCTTCTAGCAACGGCTGGCTGTGAGGGAGGCCTGCTAGGTGCTGAACAAGAGCCTGCTGGTGCTGACATCCACAGGAAGAAGGACTGTGCAGAGCCATTTGGTGCCTTCATGCCTTGGCTGAACAAGAGAAGGATCTCTGTCAGGAGCACAAGAAAGCCACAGAGGCTTCTTATAACTCTAGCTATCAAACAACACTACTGAATAGCAGTATATGACCTCAGCATTACTTAATACTGAAAAGAAAGGTTAGTTTTACTTGATCACCTGGTCTTCTGGCTGGACAGGTAGCCTGTGTCAACAGCAGTCTTGGACTAACATCACTGGCAAGACCCATTTAGCGATAACGTCGTGCTTCTTGCTGGCACAGAGAAGTTGCTTTCTGTCACTGAGCTTAGCAGCATACCTCCCCCCAGCCTCTTGGAAGCTCACAGAGAGCAGAATGGGGGCTTGCTGCTCCCTTGAAGGCAGGGTGCTTTCAGGGACCATGTGCTCTCCCAGCCTGCACAGGAGACAGGGAGCAAACACAGGGATTGCCACAGAGCACACCTCCCAAGGCTGGGAGATGAAGGGGCTGGTAGTGCCTGTTAATGAGCTTATTTTAAAAATGGGCTTTCATGGGTGTATTTGTTGGTGTTCTTCGGATTCCTCTTATAATTTGGAAAAAGATACAAAAGTGTTCGAAACTCTCGTTTCCAATACCTGTTACCGGCTGGATATATTTCAGAGTCCAGCTGAGCTTAGGAGATTTCCTTGTTCCCAGTGATTTCCCTAGATTGATCAGGCCCTGTTCCATCCCTGGTTAATGAAGATATCTTCACATTGCCATTTTAATTTTGTAACTTCAGAGCACAGCTACAACATCTAGGACAAAACCCAGCTCTCAGCATGCAGGCACCTTACAGCGTGACAAAAGGATGTGGCTGTAAAAGGGTTAAAATGGTCAGATTTCAGAGTCACCTCTGCAAGCTACTTTCTTCCATCTGCACTTGGTCAACCTTTTCCCAGGGTCAGTGACAGAAGCAGATGGGGCCTGAAGTGACAGGTCATGTTGGCATCTCACACATCATGCCAGCTTGGGCTGGTTGAGTCAAGGGAGATTTGGTCTGGCCCACCCTGTCACTTCAGCTGTTCCTAAACTGTATTAAGGATTGGTGTTTTAAACAAGTACTTCTTTTTTCTGATAGTGGTAGTGCTTGAAAAATTGAAACCAGGCAAGTCTCTCACATGCTGTGCCTCAGAGGGATGTGTTTCTCCAAGAGGCACTGGAATACTGCAGTGCAGAGAGCAGATCAGAGTTAGTAATACCAAAATGTATAAAACCTCTATTAAATGATTTTAACCTGCAAAACTCAGTGTGTGTCACAGGGATGTTGAATTCAGGAATTCAGCAATTCATTTTGGAAATGGAAGCCGAATCCCACCAGCACTGGTGGGATCACAGCTTCCACAGACCTGGCAGCCCTGGGATTCAGTTCCTCTCGTGTAAACAGGCATATAGCATGCCTCTGCCTTCCTGGCTACGGCAACGATAGGCATGTGAGAGATGCTGAGTGGCTTAGCGCTGCATCGCTTCAGGAAAACTGGTAAACAGAGAACCAGCTGGCAAACAGGGAAACCTGCCGTGGTGGGCTCTGCAACCCAAAGCCACCCCAGCGCTGCAGAAGAGCTGGGACCTGCCCACTGAGGGCCGTGCACTAGGAGGAGCATGTTAGTGCAGAAGGATTTGCACTAGCACTAAGTGCTTGCAGCAGTGGCCAGCAGCACAGCATCCGGAAAGAGCAGAAGACCAGGGAAGCCTGCAGTCATCCCTCCCCTCCTACACTCACCAGCCCTCAAGTCAGGCACCTCCTCTGCCAAGAACAGCATTTTTCTCCTTGACAGTCTTTTTATTGCCTGAATTCTAATTTTTTTTTTTGAGTCCATCTAAACTTTATCCCCCGCAACATCTCCAGCCAGCAGATGCAACGTTAAGTGACATGCTGTGTTGAAACATGCATCCCTTCTTTTTCTTCAAACTTGTTACCTGATAACTCCATTTGATGTTTCTGTGTCACGGGAAGCAGTGCATAGATCATCCCCTGTTCACTTTCCCAAAGCAGAAACAATTTTATTGACCCATTTCACATCTCCCTTCAGCCATCTCTTCTGCAGTCTTAAAGACTGACCTTATGTAGACGTGTCTGGTGAGGAAGTAGATCTATATTTTTGATAGCTCTCATTGCCCTTGTTTATGCCTTTTTTATTTTTACTATATTCTTTTAATACAAGAGGACCAGAACTGTACATGGTATTCAAGCTGTGGGCTCTTGTGTGTCGACTCAGTGACATAACAAGGTTTCTGGCTTGTTCTCTACTCTTCCTCTAACAACTTTGCATTTTCTTTCCTTTTTTTCTAAATAATAGAGAACTAGTCACAGTAACACTACAAATTTCATTCGTGAGTGCTAATCACAGTTCAGGCTTCATTACTGTGTGTGTATATATGAGAAGGGGCATTTTTCTCCATGTGAGTTATTTTGTGTTATTGATATTGAACTTCATCTGTAATTTTATGATGCAGGCACTCAATGTCAAAAGATCTTTTGCAGCTCTTTCCTGGCAAATTACATTCTTTGCTCTGGATGATTTAGTATCATCAGCAAACTGTCATCTCTCTATTCAGCTCCTTTTCCAGACCATTTATGAGCATGTTGAGCTGCACATGTTCCAGTAGCACACCCCTGCTAATCTTCTGCCATGGAAACTAGCATTTTTTTGCCACGTTTTGTTTTCTGTCCTTTAATTAGTTGTTAATCCAAAAGAGAAACTTCATTTTCATCCCCAAATTGATCAGCTACTAGGAGAGCCTGATGGGCTCTCAGTGTTGTCATCTGAGTAGCTGTGTATTAGCACCTGAGCTGAGACCCCCAATCTGAGCATTAGCTTTCAGCCTCCCTTATTACCCCAGCACGGACCATCCTTTGGGGTTTTTTGCCTCATGTCCCAGCTGGTTCCCTGCTCATTCTGGGTTATTTGTGTCTTCCCTCCCACAGAGGCCTGTGGTGCCTAGGAGGGAGAATCACATCCGTCATCCCCATTTTGGTAACATCCCGTAGTCTGGCCATTGTCAAATTTGCCTCCTATTCTCTGCACTTGCCAAATTTATCCTATTAAAACATTTGGTGGGCATCCTTGTTATTCCACATTTGTCTCTATTTTTATTCATGAAGAAATGCAATAAAAAAGACAAAAAAAAAAGACTTCCATTCTTGCTACCCTTGGTGCTTCTAGCTAGCACCACATTGTCACTCCCAGACCACATCGCAGCTGGCAGTACACAGCTGTGGCAGAGACTGCCAAGGAAGAAATACAAGAAAAAAAATCTGTTCTCATTATTTTCTTTTCTGAAACAACCCCAGTGCCTTATATTACCCTGCCATCTTGCAGCCTGTTTTTTCCTAGCCAATGAAAGACTCTTTCACTCTGTTAGCACAGTGGGCTGGGGGGGTAAAATTATCCTGTCTCCTTGCAGAATGAATTCGCCTGAGCCCATCACTCTACTGATGCAACTTCACAGGCTCCAGTGCTGCTGCCTAGCTGCCCCTCAATCTGCAAGCAGGCCCGGGGATAATGCCTGACGTTTTGCACCAGTTTTCCTGAACAACCACTCCATGCTCTGGCAGTGTTTCAGGATCATTAATACATTAGAGCTGCAAGCTGGCAGCCCAGGACCAGTAGAGCACAATGGTTAATTAGCAGGTTACAAATCATCTTTTAAATGGACAGTTGATAGGGCTTCAGGGCTTTTAAATTGTCCTTTTATTAACAGAGTTTTCTAGAATGGTATATCAGAAATGACTGTTTGTAATCAAGAGACACAAAAGCTGCTTTCAGAGACTTAGCTGATGAGTCTGCCTTGTGTGCTTGCATGCGAGAGGAACCAAACCTATGGCAGGAGAAATACTTGCTTTTACATTGCAGATGGGAGGGGAAGATAGGCAGAAAGGGTGGTTGAAAAGTCTTTAGCTCCCTTCAGGCAGCACAATTAGTAGGCAGATTTTCAAAGGAGTTAGAAAAAAATATTCTCTCATGTACTAGTTTCAAAAATCGTGCCCAGTGGGGGTTCGAGCACTGGAAACCCAGCTCTAAGCTCTTATAAAAATCTCCTCCTGCGGAAGAAATACCAGTTCTAGTGCCGACACGTGCCTGCAGAAGTGAGTACCAAAAGGTTAATTTAACACACCTGTTGGTACTTATTTTTCAAATAAGAAGACAATGAAGTAGCCCAGAGACTTTGAAGCCTGTCAAAGCTTTTGGTATGGAGAACTGTTAGTACAAAACAATGCTTAACATGACTGGATAATGGCATCAGCTTTGTCACCCTTGCACATTAACATTAGCTGGGTACACGTACGTCGGGAGGTCAGACAAACCCAGAGTCAGAAAGCATTTGGGATCCCAAGGCCATATCCTGGCTAGGAGCAGACTCTGCCCCCCTCTGCCCTGGACCATTCTGTTGCTGAGAAATAGAGAAATCCTTGCATAAATCTCAGGATAAACAAACATAATCTTCTCTGTCTACTTTGGGTTTTTGCTCTCTCCTCACAACTCTTCTCCTGCTGTGCAGGAACAGTTAAACTATGAGATGATAAAGTCATTGTCATATTTCATAATTTTGGGGGCGGAGAGGAGGAAGGAGGAGAAAAACATGTTTTGCTTCCCCATGGCCTGGGTGTGTCATAACAGGCTAACAGCAGTTCTGGGGCAGCGTGGAGCAAATGTGAAAATTTGCTCCTGAGCCAGTGCAAAAAACAAAGCTAACCATGTTTTCTTAACTGTACAGTTTAGACCTGCTTTCCTGGTAGGAGAGAACCAGATTTTTTTGGTCCTCTCTGTTTTCCACAGTGCCCTTTGAGAAGCAAAAATAGAAGCAGACTAAGGAAAAAGGCAGCCTGGCTTTGAGCAAGGCATATAGAAGGATGGAGAGTTGTACAGTGTCCCTGTGGCAGAGCGATTTATGGTGTGCACTGAAGATCTGGTGCCCAAAACGGGGCAGCCTCCGGGTTGCTTCTCCTACGTCTCGCAAGCTGCAGTGCAGCCCCTCAGCCGGGCTGTCCCAGCACATTTCCTGGGCGCAGGCTCGCTCTTCGCTTGGCAGAGGCAGGGCTGAAGTCACGCTGGGCTGCAGACAGGCAGAGGCACACTGCTCCCCCCGCAGCTTACATACACCCTGGCTCAGTGCTCGGGCTGTGCGGATGCGCCGGCTTTCCGGTTCCTCTCTTCTGGGACACAGTCAGGCATTGTAAAGGGTCCAAACCGAATCATTCTTTGCATGAGCTTGCATGAGAAATATGCCGACTCAGATGCAACAATAAGCACACCCATGCAGCTCCCTGCCTCAGTTTCCCCATCGGTTATGACCTGCCTTCGGCATTTCCGAGGCAATCAGTGCTCCTTCTCTCCTGTCTCTCCTCCCACACAAGGTTTCCCCCCAGGGACAGTGGGGCTCCAGCTCTTCTGCAACAGCTGGCTCCTTTGTACTCTTTCTAAAACGGTGTTTCTTCTACAGCTGCTTTAAAGGCTAAATATCCATCTGCACCTTGCTCCCCAGCCAGCCTCCTCAAATAACCAAAGTTCCCAGATTTCTGCTGGTTTAATCTCTCTGTAAAGGCAAGGTGTCCGTTTGGGGCTGCAGAGACTTGTTAGATTCCTGGCTACTTGATTCTTCAAATGGGGCTGGCTGAGCAGTTGTCTTTGAGCCTGGAAGGAGCATTTTTTGGTTACATAAGTTTTCGCAGTAACCTCCTGAAATAAATACCCAATATTGTCTTTTACCATATCCTGGCCTGTTTTGCAACAGGCCAGGATATGGTGAGGGGTGGCTCCTCTGGGCACAGACCCCAAAGATTCTTTGCTGAAAAATCTTGGGACAATATAGCTAACACGTTCCTCGTTATTTCTAAGGATCTGTTTACACATGCTTCCACCTGTACTGGAGCTACACCAGCTTCACATCAGTGAGACCAGTGAAGCTGTCGTGCGCTGAGTACAATGTCCATGAGCACTGGCTATATGGTCACACTTCCCACTTGCCTCAGATTTAGCACAAGTGAACAATCCCCAAAAAGACTGCCCCCAGCTCGCTCCCTGCACAATCCCACCGGGTACGCAGGAACAGGCTGCAGCAGGGATGAGTTGCCTTAGGAGAGCAGGCAGGTATTGAGACTGGTATTCCGAGTTTCCCACATCCAGACCCATAATGCTGGGCTAAACCTGGGCCTGGCAAATGCCTCGAATAAAAGTCCTGGGTTGGGCCTCACTGCACTGATGCTTTCTCGAACGGCTGACTTGGCAGTTTGTGCTGCGGCTTTCCTCTTTGTGTTTCAGATCTGCTTGGCAGTGCAAAATGGCAGCATGATAATCTCAGCCCCACACACTCCCTGGCCCCGTAGCTGTTCAGCAGGGAGGGGAATTTGGGCATGGCTTGGCTCCGCCGGGCACGAAGGGGCCTGCTGGGCTGCAGCACGCCAGGACCTCTGTGCTCATGGCAGTGTTTGTGCAAGGCAGCCCCAGGGCTGCCATGTACGGTTACAAAATGGGGGAAGGCAGCCGTGATAAACGCTGTGCCGCTTGGCAGCCGCCATGCTGCAAATCGCGTGCTACGGCAGCGTGCGGGTGGGAGTGGGAGCCGCTTGTGGAGGCATGCGGTCACCCCAGGGCAGAGCCCCGAGCCAGCACCAGCGCCCCTGCCCTGAGGGGCTCAGCAGCATGGGGGGCATGCTGGTACCCTGCCCTCATCTGCTGACACATGCAATGGCGAGCAGCCCTCCCAGTGGCACCCCGACAACTTCTAACCAGGGCAGAAGGCCTTTTTTAAAAGATATTTATGCTCTGCAGAGTATTTTGCTAAGGCCCACTGTGATCCCAGCCTGGCCTGGGACATGACTGGTATTATCAGTCCCACGTAGAGGCAGAGAACTGGCGGGCCCGTGGCACGCCTCATGTGTAGTGTCTGTAGTTCATTAAGAGAGGAGGGCTAATTTTCACCTCCTGCCAGGCAGGATGCCGGGGGATGTCAACAGCAGAGCAGAGCTGCCAATCTGATGGCAGCATGGCTAACCCCAGTGGAAGCAGGGATGAACCCCGGTAGAAGGGTACTGTGTTTGACAGGGACAAAAATTACTCCCAGCTTTACTATGCTGGCTTTCAAGCTGCATCTTAGATAGGCTCTCAGCTCTTGTATAGTTGAATCGTAAGTTCTGTCTTTGGCCCAAATCTGAAAAGATACCTGAAACTTGGCCTGCCTTAGAAAGAAATGGGACCATACAGGACACCTCTCTGCCTCTAGCTTCGGAGGAGGAGGGACCTGTGGAAACACATCTTTTTTTCTTGCTTTTCTTATACAACCTTTACTTTCTGACTTCTTTTTTTTGACATCAGTTTGATTCAGGGCACCAATCTTCCCTCTTTTGCTGGGCAGTTCTTACATGTCCTGGTGGGCCCAGGGTCTTAGTCCATGAAATGATTCCTGTGTCTGTGCTCTTGCAGGCAGAGGAGAGGAGAACAGCAGAGAAGAGGAGATCAGACAGTGACAGAGGCCCAGAAAGTGAGCACAGCCGGAAGGTGAGTGGGGTCCCATGTCCCTTTGGGGAAACCCTTGTCTTGGAAGAGGCAATCAGTGGGATGCGCCTCCCCATGCATAAGAGTTGCCTCAGTGCTAAAGGAAGCAGCAGCATACTCTGATATGGTCCCCACTGTTTATCCCTCTCTTGATCCAAAGCTTTGCTGAGCAGCTAACACACATGAAGCAAAGCAGCACTGTAAAGAGGTGACAAGGGACCTCCCCTTCACACCTTGTTGTGGCTGCTTAAGTCCCTAGAACAGCAGCAGGGATGCTGTGAAGGGTAACGTGTGCTCGCCCGTGTGGCAGCACAGCCCTAGCTGGTTTCTATCCCCAAACCTTTTGCTTGTGGGTTGAAAGGCTCAGGCCATATTAGCTACAGCTCCTCACTTCAGCAGAAGCTGAGTAGGATGGAGGTAAATTAAAGCACAGGCCTTCCCACTGACTGTTTAATGCAAACCCTGGAGGACATGCTGGCTCCCCCGAGCCTGCAGATGCTTTTAATTAATGGAGCACAAATTGAATAGCCCCACCTCAATGTGATTCATTAGGAAGACACAGATGGGCTTTTAAACATTAATTCTGGCTGAGCCCCCCAGAGCAGAAAAAGGGAGCATAAGGGGCTTGTGGTCCAGCTAATCACAGCTATGCTGCAACTGAGGTGAGCCCCTGGTCAGGGACCAGCTCCCCTGGCTCTGCAAGCATCACAGCCACCTCTGCATCTACCCAGGAGGCAGCAGCCTCAGTCTTTCCCTGGCTTTTGGCTTCCTCTTTTCCAACCATCAAGGTAATGCTGCAGGGCACTTCCCTTATCCTCCAGCTCTGGATGTTGAACTCTGCTCTCACTAGCTGTGTGCCATTCAGCTCTTGCATGCTTCTCCTCTCCGGGTTCATCGGGATCCATTGTGGCAGGACCCACTGTGCCTTGCCATGCCATGGGGCTGGAAGCTCTGGGGAGCATCTCCAGGCCTGTGCCCCAACCCGGGGACCAGTGCTTGCCCGCTCTTGCCCTGATGTGCCTTGCCTTTCTGTGGACCTCATCTCCCCTTCTTGGGGATGCAGTCGCAGGTCCCCCAGCACCTGGCAGCTAACGAAAGGAGGAGCAATTACTGCCACCCACCTCTGGCCCATGCAGGTGGGTCACCTTGGTAACAGGGCTTTCAGTCCCTCCTTCCCCGCTGCTCTGCTTTTATCAGCAGTGCAACACTGAGGAGTTAATTCCTGTTTGGGGTTGAGGTAAGGGTGGCTGGTGTGGAAGGGCATGTGTATGAAGTGATGAATTATCAGCTGGTAATTAGCACCCCAGGACTCAGCTCTGCACTAAGCTATTCGCTATGCAGTGTTGCTTGACACACACCATGGCCAGTCAGCTCCTGTTTCTACCACATCCATTAACCTGGCAGCTGGGTACCCCACCTCTCCCTCTTCACATGCTCCATCAGCTCTGAACTGTCTTTTCATTAAGCTTTACATTTTTGAATGGTGGCAGCCCTTAACTAATCTATCATGAGGAGGAGTGATAAAGCAAGAGCCTGAAAGCAATGAAGGTGAAGAGCCCCTTTGCCCCAAGAATGCTGCTCTTGGCACTCACAGTACCACGTGCCCTGGGCACAAGGCTGGCCCCAGCCCGGTGACTGTGGGCTCCTGTGGATGCCTGGTGGTCACAGAAGGTTGCCTTCCTTCTTGACCCTGTCAGTGTGAAGGATTTCATAGGCATAACTTTGATTTAAGTGTCCCAAAGTCTTCAGGTGGGGGGATTCATCAGCCCAGTGCATCTTCTATGAGAGTTCAACCTCTCAAACTCTGTTGGGAGATACTGCAAGCACTCCAGGAACTAACTGTATGCCATAAGTAAACCTTAGCAAAGTGTCTCTTCCAGGAAAAATTGAGAACATTTAGTTTTAAAACCTTAAGGTGACTGCACGTACAAATGGGGCAAATCAATCCTGTGGCCATTTGTACACAAAGTTACAGGGGCATGCTTTAAAAGTTTGTAATTGGGTACTGAGTATTTAGAACGAGAAACTACATCTTATGGCAGCTGCTTCACAGATCAGGAGATCAGATACCGCTACAAGAACCAAAGGAACATTGTGGTTCAGGTGAGGGAAATAACAGTGAAGCCCCATCTCATTAGGCAACAGGGATGTATTCAGATAGCAGAATCCAGGAGTTTAGGTGGGAGCAATTTTAATCCTTCAGAATGTAACACTATTTATGTAGTCTGGATGAAGTGGAACAACTTTTCAGAAATACATTGCCACAAGTTATCACTATCATTGTTGAATATCCCTGGGAGGGAATGGTTGCTCGTTCTGATTTGGCTATGGATTTACAATGTGACTCCAAGCAAGCCGTGTAACTTCTTCCTGCCTCTGTTTCCCTTTCTGTAAGTCAGCCAACCCTGGGACCAGTATTTTTAGGCTATGGGTAAAGCAGAGCCCTTCTGTGTGCACTTTAGAGGGAGAAGCTGACCTTGCTCCAAGTTGTTTTCAAATATTACTGAATGTTTCTGGTGGTGACAGTACAAAGTACACTGAATTCAGCTGTTTCAGATATTTTTATTAACAAGAAGCTCTTTTGGCTCCACCAGGACAGTGGGAAGTCAGTGCAGAAGATCCCCGGAGACCTGAGTTTCCCCATGACTGGACGAGAACGCTCGGAATACATACGCTGGAAGAGGGAGCGAGATCAGATTGACCTGGAGCGACTGGCACGTCACAAGAACGCGAAGGGCGAGTGGCGACGGGCTTGGGATGTGGAGAAGTCTGAGCACATGTAGGTCCTCCACTGTCCTGGGGTAGCTTGTCTGCAGCAGCCTATGTAAAGCCAGTGATGAGATCTTGTGCAGATATTTATTGCTGATCAAATCCCATGCTGTCACGTGCCTCTCCCTGACCAAATCCACATTGCTGTCTCTTTCTCTTCCTGACCATGTCTATCAATGGGACCAGATATCAGAGTGATTCTCATATTTTCTTCCTGACATGAGGTCTCCTTCCCTGATAGGAGATACTGTGTGCTGACAAAGATTGCCTGCCTTTGGTCCCACCAGGACATGGGACTGTGGGAGGGAGGGAAGTATGAATCATTGCTCAGTCCATGTCTGGAGGGTCCTCTCCATCTCCACATGGACAAATCCAATAGCAGGAGGGTTCAGGTGCTCTTCTAGAAACAGGGATGGACAAACTCGTGCTAATAGTCCACAGTTTTTCTCACTGCCCTGCTTGTTTCTCCTTTTCAATCACAGGACACGCCAACATGCCTAAATCCTCCACACCTCATAAACCAAGCCCCTTCAGGCACTGCAGTGTGAGGGGATCACTTCAAAGGGACACATACATGATATGGGGGAAATGTTGGGGACAGCAATGTGGGAGAGCTCTTAATGGGGTCTGACACTTCCCTGCTGTAAACACTGTCCCTCTAATTGTGCTTGTTCAGCTGGGTCACACCAGCTAGAAATGTTTGGAGGATGACTTAGAAACTGCAGCAGGATAAGGTTTTGATAGGGTGTGGTGTTAGAGCATGAGACATAGGGTTTCTGATAAAAGAGTTTGTACAGACCAGATAGATGGGACAATCATTTGGCTGAGGAATGGGACCAAATACATAGATTTTTCAGTCACTGATACCCCAGTAATTAGAGGTGAATTGACTTAAGTGGGCGCTGAGTGTTGCTGGCAAGACAGCTCTGAGCCCTACTGTTCTCCTTTATATCAATCTTTAAGAGAAAAGTCATACAAAACAAGCAGGATTAGAAACCAACGAAACAAGTCTGATCCACAGGTCTAATCTGAGATGATAAGTCCTGAAGCTACTTCAGATCGTGTTTAGAAGCTTGGGAGGCTGCATTTGAGCCTTGTACAGCTACATTACAGGCATCTATAGCCTTCATGGATGTTCATAGAATTAAATATATACATGGGTACTGATGTAAAGGTTTTAGAGGTTCTCCTTCGGGGTAGAATTGCCTCACAGCCTCATTTCTCCTGGTTAGTGCATACAGTTTCAGCTCCAGCTGATAAACCTGCACATATTTGCTAGCGGGTAGGCGCAGAAGGGCTGAAGGCTGGAGCCTGTGTTGTCTCGAGGTCTCCTGCCCACGCTTTTGCATACTGGAGAACGGTCAGGTCTGACAATGCCTGTTTTTAACCTGCAGGTTTGAAGAGGACTTTGTTAAGGATGGGGAGCCAGCCTTGGATAATCCCAGCAATAAGAAAGGTTGGCAAGGGACACCTAGACTCTGTCCTGATGCTAGTGAATGCTGATCGTGCGCATCCCAGTGCCACAGCAGCTGTTGTGGCTGTCAGTTGTGAAACTCTGCTTTCCTGGGCAAACACCTCTGAGCACAATGTTGGGGTCTCAGCCCTCTCTGCTTTGCAGAGTGCTCAGGGGATGGGATTTGAGCGTCTGGGTGCTAGTGCTTTTTACCTTCCCAGGGAGAGCAGTGGCTTCTGTAACCTTGTACGACACAATACGGAGGCTCAGCCCTGCCTTCTTTCCCAAACACTGGTTTGAGAGGCAGTCCTGTTCCAGAGCACATCATCTCTGATCCCTGTGGCTCGTGCTGGCTTCTTTACTATCATAAGTCCATCATGACTCCTGTTTCTCAGGAGATGGACTGGCAGAACAAAGCTTTCCCTTGTGACACCCTATTTGAACGTCAGGCTTTCAGCTGCATGTCCATTATAGAACCTCACTCACTTCTGTGCGTGCTTTGATTTGTCCTTTCAGGGGGAAGAAATGCAAGGAAATTCCAGCACAGGTCCTTTCCTCCAGACGGGAGAGGTGAGTAAACCACACAACTCAGTTGCCTTACCCACTAAACGTCAGAACCTCTGATGTGCCCTCATGGAGAGAGTTCTCTCCAGGCAGTCTCGCAGATTTGGAGTGCCTTTTGGGGACCTACCATGTGGCTGTTCTCATAGCTGTGTGGCAAGGGAGAACAAGAACAAGTCTTCCAAGAACAGCACAAGGGAGGCTGTATCCAAGGAATAAGACTTAAAGTTATAATTGGAATTTGGAATAAAATATGGAGAAGAAACACCCCTAAATTCTCAATTTGTATTTGCTACTTTAGAAAATACACATATAGTATGCATACAGCTTCAGAGGCTTCCCCCTCCAGAGGTACTTCCCAGTGATACAAGGATGTTGGCCCTTTCAGTGGTCCATCAACTGGTTCTGTCTGCTCTTGCATGGTATTTCCAACCTGTCTTCTAGGCGGAGGACAGCATGGAGTGAATGTGAGCGATCCTGGTCCGAAAGCAGTACCTGCTGTGAGCAGCCGAGCCAAAGGAAGGGACAGACTGACCGGCAGAGCCAGAAGGTAAGGAGGCTGGCAGCAGTGCCGTGCACTAGGGGTTCTGATATGCGTGTCCAGGTCTCATTCCTTGCCCAGTTGTGAAGAGATGTTGTTCCCACAACGGTATCTTTTCAGATGAGTTCATGTTGGCTGGGACCATCTCTGGCAGGACTTCACTTAGTGGGGTTTGTGGTACTTGTGGGGTGCCTCATGGCTGTACTGACCCGCTGCATCAACTCTCCGCAGAACAGCCCAGGCGGGTCAGGGTTACTTTGTGACCAGATTTGGGTAGCACTGGCACATGCCCCAGCATGATTTTGAACACAACTTATCTGACTTATGGGCACTGCTGATATGGAGGAGCAGCTTCCAAAGATAGTTCCCAACTGAACCAATAGTAATTAGGATTGATACTGTGGTAGAGATGTCTTTTCTTCTTAAACAACTGCTCTTAAAGATGTAAGGAGGGAAGTGGCCTGCTTCTGCCAGCTGTGGGCAGCACACAGCAATATAGTGATTTGCACAGAAGTAATTTCAGAATATCAGCAAAACTAAGTGCATTTTACAGGTTCACCCACAACCTCCCAGGGGCCGCCCTCCCCTGCTGCTCTTCATAATTAAATTTCAGTGCAGTCTCCAGTTTCCTGGAGCCACACTGACGGTTTAATAACACTAATTGTCTTCACAGCACTGCCATGCCCTTTAGCGGGCAACAAAAGGATGAAGAGCTGGTTACATACCCCAAGCCTCTTCATTTATCCAGAACACAAAACCATTCCAGTAGTTTTTAATGTTAGCATTCTTCAACCATCCAGGTCAGTTACGACCGTGCAGTTAAACAGATGCATAAACAGATACATGCTTCATAGGGGTACTCACAGCATCACCCAGCAGAAATTAGTTAGTTGGAGGTCAGCTGCTGCTTGCTGTTACTTGACTGAAATGAATAGTGTGTGCAGGAGTCTGCTGTGTCAGGACAGTAGTAGGTCTAATACACAGGACCTGGCACTGTATTAAGCCTGGAGATTTTTTAATGTTGCTTTTGCTTCCAGTGGCTGTGCTTTGATGAAATGCACCTGAGCAGCTATAACTCTCAGCTAGTTAAGCTGTGGACTGGGAATCTACTTACAGCATAAAGACGGGTTATCTTCTGTCTTCCTAAGCCCTGATAGTTAATCATACTTTTAAAAATTAAATTCATTGATAACTTGATGAAGAATAGGGTCAACAGCATGCAAATAATCAAGTTAGCTTTGTTTTTAAGTTACATTCCACCCCTCTCCATTCTTCAGCTCCATCCACAATAAAATGTACTTGGGAAAGAAAAGCTGATGAGCTGTGCTCATGCTTGCTCTTCCCCAGCCGCTGACTGCAGCACCAGGGAATTACAGCAGTTCCCAGAGGATGTGCAGGATCTTCATGCCAATAGATTTGCTTTATGTTGTTACTTTCTATGAATACCTTAGAAGGCTTCAGACTGCAGGCTGAACATTGCTGTTCAAAACTATGAAAGATGCCGTGATTACACACGGTTCTGCCCCACCTGAAGATGCCAACCCATCAGGACCAAACCAAACTCCCAGCCCTCAACAACTACCCTCAGGAGTAAGCGTAGTTCTGCATCTGAGGTTTGCCACTGAAATTTGCTTATTTGTGATAGTAAAAAGAGGTGCAGGGAGCTGGCCAGAAATAGACAGAGAAATAAAATTTAAAATTGACGGGCTATGGGGCAGAGAGGGAAGAATTAAAAAACAAGGACAAGGAACTGGACAGAGGGAGACAAGAATAAAATTTAAAAAGTGACAGGCTATAAGGCAGTAGGGAAGAACTAAAAAATGGGGACAGGGAGGTAGATGGAGAGACACATAGCAGGAAAGTTTATACACAGGAATTACTTCAACAGCTGCACTGGAGAAGAGGAACAGAAGGACAAAATATATCCACCTGATATTCTACATAAGAAGTTAAGGCACAGGTAGTTGTTGGGCAAAGACTACTACCCCCACACTGGTTGTAAGATTTTTTTAACAGCCACAAATGATCTGACTTTAGGTCATCATCTTTTCTAAAAGATGGGACTTCCTATGGAATACAGCTTTCCTAAAATGACATATCAGTTTTGAGCTAAACTGGATTCAAGGGGAAGGCTACTGATGCAGCATTGCTGTCTCTACTTCCCTCTGAACTTGACTGGATCAGTTATTAGTTGTCTAGGTCTCTTCCAAGCTAATCAGAGAACACTGTTTCATGAGACACCTTTTCTTTGGACTTTGATCCATCTGTCCCTTTAAAAATGAACACCTAATGCCATCCCTTCTGCTTTGAGAATGGTTCATGGGACACCTTATTGGTGCAGAGCAGATTGTGCCTCATTGCAGGAGGGATGGTCATGGCTCCTAAGGGCTGGAAGAAATTGCACAGAACAAGCAAGTCATAGTTTCTGTCAGTGTTTGCCAGGAATGTGCATTATACCACTGCAAAGATAATTTTCTTCCTTTCTCTCTCCTTCCTACCAGAGTCTTTTGTTTCCCTGCACTTCAGGGCCTGGGGAGGTGGGAAGGTGCAGAGGAGGTTTCCCTGGGAGCTTCATGTAGTGGTACATCTGGTTTATTCCGGTCACATCTTCAGCTGTTGGCCATGCCCACCTTGTCTCACCATGAGAGCTGGGGTGTGTCTCAGGGCCCTTTGGGAGGATCAGGGGTATAAGGTGTGGGATCAGCAACTTAGCTTATCCAGATGTGGCCCACCACTGTCCTTCCTCCCAAGCAGAAACATATAAGGAAAGACTTCACAAAATAATGGTGATGTTAGAAAGACATGATGACATGCTAAACCTCATGTTTTCCAGTGTTTAATCTTAATGTTTACTCCTAATGCAGTCATTCTTTTCTGCTCTGTGAACATGTTAGCTGTACAATTTAGATGCATATGGCTGGTTAAATGTGTGCTAAGAGTAGACTGTAAATGAAAGAGCAGTGTTGGTTTTGAGTGGCTTCTTAGAATGAACAAAGAGTTTGTTGCTTCCCTTTTATAGGGATGGATCACACTATGATCTGCTCTGTCCATGCCACAGCCCATGGGTCAAACGCCAGGACTCAGGTCTGCCTCGGGCTCCATCTCTGCCCTGGTCAGATCTGGAGGATGGGCTGAGAGCCTGCGTACTCCCCTATGTCCATCTCTTGTCCACTTCCTCAGCAAAGGTTGACTTATGCCCCAAAGCATGCCTGTGACAAGCAGATGCTGACTAGTTTCCAGAAGTCTTAACAGGGTCTTGAGGCATTTGTTTTTCCCTCTATGCTGAGCTCTCAGAGCTGTGCCCTGAAGGAATGCCTTGGCTAGCAGTTGTATGGCAGAAGTTCAAAGAGATAATGTTGGGCTGGGGTTTAATGTTTTGTACAGACTGCCTCAGAGCCGCTGACTGGCCAGCTTGGAGTGCTGTTTGATGACATCTCATTGAGCTGCCCCTCATTAGCGGCCCTCAGAGTCTCTTCCTGCAGGGGTTTCTGTTTGCCTCTTCTGCCCTAGAGCTTGGAGAGGCCACTGAAGGCAGCCTCCTCTCTGCCAGTGGGTAGGACAGTTAGCATCATTTCAAACTGCGTAGGGTTATACCTGGGTATCAGCACTTTTACCTGCTGTAAGAACATAGTATTATTCCCTTGCTTTGCTTACTTTCCCCCATTAGCAGGAGATCTATGCATGGTCCAGCAGGAGATTTAAGTCTGGGTCCAGCAGACTTAAGATCCCTTGTGCCTTGGACATGCCTGCTTGAAGCACATCAGAGTCAAAGCACGCCAGCAATGCCAACCAGTTCAAAGTGACAATTGTTTCTGGGATGCATTCTTTATCTGGGGACAGGGGAAGGTCAGCTAGCCAGATTACACAGCAAGGTTTAGCACCTTCTGTTGGGAGGCCCAGAGGATGTGTTGCAGGGAGGATGTGTTGCAGGGAGGATGCCTGGCTTGTCATGGGCTTTTGCAGCCTGTTTCTGTCCTCACAACAGACTGAGAAGGTATGTTTTCCAGTACATGTTTGTGCTTCCAGTGCAGAGGTTCAGAGGCTTTTTAGTGCATCGAACTCCTCTAGGGCTGCTGGTTCAATCAGGATATTATTCACATCCATTTAAAGGCTTTAAGGCTCCAAAATGGCTGGTGCTTAGAATCCTGTTTAGATGCCTACATTCTCTTGCTGATGAAATTATAAAATCTGATATACTGTTGTCTCCACAGAGACATTCTTTGTTCTTGTACTTTTTATTTGTTTTCATTTTATCTCACAGTGAAACAATACATCATAGTCCTCCCTGAACATCCTCCACTAGAAATGGGGCTAGACGGTGTCTTGATGATTTTTTTTTTTTTTTTCATTCTTGTTTGCTGTACTTCATATTTATCAGCTACTGGGATGGAAAGTCATGGTTCATTTAAAACTATGAAGAAGTATCTTAAACACTACTGATGCGAGCAGCTGAAACATGGAGTCATGCCATAAAGTCCTCACCTTCACCTGTGGACCTGAGAAGATCAGGGGAAATAAGGAAGCCAACCACTGTCTGCTACAGCATGGACACCTCCCTCAGCACCATCCAACTGCTTCATCCTGCCAGAATCACTTTAGAATAGCTCTCCTTCTGCCCATCCATCTCACCTCATGGACTTTTATTTTTCTTATTTCCTCTTCATTGCGTCTTCTGTGTCCTCTATTGATCCAGAAGGGATCCGGTGACTCTCTTGTCATGTAATCTTGTCTCTGAAGCTGGAAGAGCATCCTTTGCTCCACTGCTTCTCTTTGGGAAGAGGCATTCCTGAAGCTTTTTCATCTCATTTCAAACCTCAGCTCAGGGACCCTTTGGGGTGCTGAATATTCCTTACCTTCACTTGTGTCTGCCCTTTATCACTTAGAGACTCCTCTCCCATTTAAGTCCAAGCAACCCAACAGCAGTAGTAAGACCTACCTGGAGCATCTGGTGGTGACTTCCCATGAAGAATTTGGAGCTAAGCTCCCGTATGAGCATCATGGATAGCACTAGCCATGTTAGGGAATGCAGAGTATTTTCATTGCATGTTAGTGATTAATAACACACTCTGTGTTAGCGGTAATGATGGGGAGGAGGAACATGTCAGGCAGAGATGCTGAATACTTACAAATTGTTGTCTAGCTAGTTTTGGCTATCTTTAGACCTGTGGGGGTGGTCTGTTCTGGGCTGACTCTGCAAGAGCCAGGCAGTGGTAGAGAAGGCAGAGCAGGGAGAGGCAGAAACCTGCAGTCAGCAAGCCATTCCTCTGTTTAGATACCTGTCTGGGGAAAGCAGTCATCAGTCTCACCAGCACCAGTGCTGGTGCAGAGGGGGGCTGACCATGAGGGTAGCCCATGCTGAAATTGAACACGGTTAACTATGTAGGATGAGCTCCACCCATACAGCTTGACTTTCAGAGTTCTTGCAGAGCACCACTGAGAATATAACCCCAGTGGTAGAGGCTACTTCCAAGAAAAGGGGCCCTTTTGTGGTTTGAGCTGGCACAGCCAGTGGTGGGGACCTACCTTGTATTCAGGAGAAGACCTCACTGGCTGTGGGTTGTGTTCTGGGTCTGTCTCTAAGCCCTGTATGACTGCTCCAAGCTGTTTCACCCTCTGGCTTATTAAAGATGCCATACCCAGCTCCACACTGAGAGCCTTGAGGTGCTTGCAAATGCAATTCACTTCTGCCCCAAGGACTTTGCTAGATCAAAAGACGGTGTGAAGCAGCTTAGTGTCATTGTATGGTGGAGCTTGTGATGGTAATTCCCACACTATTTTCACAAGGGCACATGGGGTCACTGTAACACAGTTGCCTCTGGAAATGCCTGACTCTGCAGTCACCTCAATGTGCGTTTTCATTTTTTGTATCTTGGCCCAAATTTTCCAAATGAAGAGGCCAGTAAGCCCAGCAGCATCTGTCCAGAGAAGAATTAAATCTCACATGCCTTTGCATATGTAGTGTTTTAAGAGTATGGGGCAGGGAGAAATAAGTGTATATTATATATATGTGTATATATATAAAAAAATGTTTGTATGATGTAACTCAGCAGGCACACATATGAGGAGGTAAGGGTTACTAAGACCCTTCCCTGCCCAGTAGCACTGCATGGGCAAATTCAGATTTATAGTCACCCTAGAAAATGTAAACAAGCAAAAGAAAGCAGTTTGTCATGCAGCCTTTAACAAAGCTGCGGCCCTCTTTGGCACAGGATGTTGTAGCTGCTGCAAATTTATTATGGAGTCAAAATGTACTTACACAAATCCTTGGAAGACACTGTGTGCTAAGCATGACAACACAGAGATACCATCTGAGGCTCAGGAAATCCCAGAACTGCACGTTTCTGGAAACTGGGTAGGGTACCGGCGAGTTGTTAAATGCATTTGCCCTCTTTCCACACTCAACCCTGCTAGCTGGACCTTCAGCCTGATCCTTATGGCCATTCTTGCAGTCTGCTTGCACATGTCCACATCTCTGATCTCCCAAGCTACTTCAAAGTAATTTTATCCTTTGCCATTTACCTCTATGTCTGCTGTTGTGGAGATCTGGGACACTTGGGCACTGTCAGGCAAGCAGGACAAGATTGTGGCAGACATCAGCATGAGCAAACTGTATATCTTATTAGTCTAACGACAACTGTCTGTTCTGGCAATTACATTTTATGTTTTCATTACATTTAGAATTATAACCACGAGTTGTTAAGATTTAGTGGTCTCGGATGAGTGTCTCTGGATGGGCTGAGTGCTTTGCACGTGCCAAAAGGAAGCGGACCAGTTATGGCTGCCACCTTTCTCTCTCATTGCCTGGTCAAGCAGCTCAGAGAAAGAATACATGGCTCTGGTAGAAGTCTGGTCGTAAACCACAACACCTACCCAGGTGTCAGGCAGGGAGAGTGGCTTTGCCGTATGAGAACTTGAAGGCCTAAATTCTGATTATTTTTTTTTTCTTGACAGGTGGGATGCAAAAGAAGGCGAGGACATATCTTTTCTGAAGGATGACTTTGACAGCCTGGTGAGTTCATCAGATAAGGCTGGCTGCTGAGTTTTCTTAAAACAAGTACTGTCAGGGAAGTTCGAGGCTCTCAGCCAGTGCAGAGCTGGGAGATCTCTATGTTGGGGTGAATTTGCGCCTTGTTAGCACTCTCCAGATGGCATGATGTGAGAGCAACTTCACTTCTAGCATTTGACTGTCTGACAGCACAACCCTGCTTATTCTGGTCCCTGAACACTTCTCTTCTCCACCTGCATGCTTCTACTTCCTTTAATGGCCTCTGCAAATTTTTCCCCAAGTTTTCGGAACCATCATAGACAAGGAACGCCATATACTAATATTTTAATAAGCTGAACTAAATATCTCCTCCTTTTCTCAGAGGAGCCTTGGTATGGACAAGCGGAAGAGCAGAGGTGAGGAGGGATTGGAAGAGAATTGCACAGCTGAGCTGGAGGAGAAGGTGAAACAGCCAAGCCTTCAAGATCACGGGGCCTCCTCATCACAACGGCTACGAAGTGGCAAGGTCCAGTCTGCCCACAATGGCCAGAAGGAGGAGCGGAGACGAGTGAAGGGCTTCAGCATGGAGGTGCCTGTGGCCAGCACGGGTGACTCAGAGCCAGGGCCCAAGCCAAGTAAAGAAAACTTTGGGGAAGATGCCAATGGGAAGCCTGGCACTGCTGATGTCTCCCAGGAGAAGGAGAGCACTGACAGCACTGTTTCACAGAGCAGCCTTCCAAGCACTGTGCAAGCCACCAGGCATGGCAGTGAGGAGACCTTGTCATTACCTGTGGGAGTGAATTTAGATGGAGCTGGATTAGAGAAAAACACAGCTTCAGAACAGGAGTCCACTGAGGACTCTTCAAATGACCATGGAGGAAAGGTTGACACAGCAGTGGGAGACAAACTGGATGCAGGTCAAGGACAGCTGGTGAGAAAAAAAGGAGAGGAAGTGACCCAAGACACTGCCCTTCAGGGGCAAACACTTGCACTGAGAGGTGAAGATGCTGAAGGCACTGAACACAGAGGAGAGCCTTTGCCCCCAAGGAAAGCCAACTCTGACAAGACTGTTGTGTCTGAGCAGGACACAGCAAAATCACAGTCCAGGGAAGGGGACCAGCCTGAGGACTGCAAAGACAAGGGCAGTGGGGACACTCTCAACTAGCAAAGATTGCACCAGCTTGCCTGAGACAGAAGGTGAGTTCCTGACCCCCCTAACCATGGTGTGTTTGTTATCCCGTCAGTGCTCTCAGCCACAGCACAGGTCCACAACTCCATTTTCTTTGGCCATAACAGCATCATACCAGATAATTATCCAGAAGTGTTCATTAACAGTGATACGGGTCCCTCAGGTAGTCTAAATCTGTGCATGACAAAGGCCTGCCCTGGAGTGGATGGGGAAACAATGGAAAGTCAGACAGGAAAATTTGGACAGAAACCTGGGCCGCTGAGTCTGGCTGGTGACATGCGTTAACTGCAGCACAAATAGAAACTATTGCTGGGAAGGGATAACCTCAGAAAGGATAGCAGGATGAATTTATTTCTGTCTCTGGGGTGAACACAACTAGAATAACTTGAAGTCAGCATGGTCACTTTCCCAAAACACTTGCAAAGCTATAGAGGCCCACCTCGTGGACAGTAGTTTGAAGGTCGACTGCATGTGGGATTCTCTTCCCCAGTACAAGATCTGTGAATGCTACTTTGAATTATAGATGTGATAACACTAACGTGCAAGGCAGGGTATAAGTACAAAGGGTGAGATGGTTCCTCTTGAAAAGGCCTATGAACCAAACAAAAAGAAGAACAGATCTGGTGATGTAGCAGTGCTCCAGGTTTTACTCAATCAGAGAAGTTTCTTCCAGAAAGGCAAATGCAGAACAAGAAAAGCCAGGAGAAAAACCAAAGTATGATAGGCAGAAAAATAAGGTAGAAATTAGGAGGAAGGGGCAGGGAGAGAGTGTAGGGGCTCTTTGGCAGTTACCTTTGCAAGACATGTTTTTTCCAGGCAATGTCACACACAGATCAGGGTATCGTACCCACAGGTGCCAGATCAAATGGATAAGTCAGGATGTGACTCTACCACCAGGTCAGGCAGTAAGGTTGCAGTTCACTCCACCGAACTCAGGCTGAGCGCAGAGGCACCTAACTTAAGATCTGGGCTTTGTTTCTCTTCAAAGGAGAGGCATGAGCACTTCCAACTTGCCTAAAACCTGAATTGCTCTCGGGATACTCCTGGCTCTACCCTTTATGTAGAGAGGCAGCAGCTATATTCCATGAGGAGGCACTTCAGGCAATTAGCTGCTCAAGCTAGGCAGGCAGATCGCCCCCACCAAGCGCCCTTCCTTGATTCCAGCAGGCTTTTCTTCAGACCCCGACCCAGCAGCTTGTCACTGGGTATTACTTAGTATTCATCCCAGAGGCGCAAATGAGCTTAGGGATGAAGTGGTTAAGCCGCTAACAAAAAGACTTTCACTATAATCCAATACTATACAAAAGGCATGGAGAAGCGCAAATATTACAGCTTTTTAAAAAAGACAAAACACCAAGAACCAGCAGGAGCTGGTTCTGTGCTTGAACTAAAATTCCTTCAAGTGAGGGAAATTAATTCAGCAGCATTTAGGAAAATGTTAAGAGACACCTGAATGCACATAGTGGGAGTTTACTGTCCAGGCTATGCTTCTCCAATCTACCAAAAGTCCCGCCAAAAGTAGAGGATGAAAGAATTAAATTTATCCTGAGAAAAGTGGTCATTAATTAGACACCAGCTAAGAGGAAGCAATAAATTACAGTAGTCCATTTTCATCTCAGCAATGGAAATTCCTACGGTTTGGTAATAGGGCCCTGAGTCCACTTCAGCATGGCTCTTTACTCCATCACTCCTCACTGAATTTGTTAAGGCAGGCTTAATTATAAACACAGATTTATGTCTTGGAGAAGAGAAGGCAACCTAAGCTGGTGTTTGCACTTAAGCATTCACATATCTGCTTAGCTAAGCTGGAACTTGAGACCGGTATTGCTCTCTGAAAATATTTATTGCTTGGGAAACACCCAGTGTAGTGATGCCAGGGGAAAATGAGGGATTAACTGGTGCCCCAGTTACCTGCTACCATTTCATCCTGCCTGCCTTCCCATCTATCTCCTTCCTACCTGCAGTGCTGACTTTCCCTTGCCTGATCATGCCCCCAGGAGAGCATGTTCCTGCCTCACTTTCCTCTCTTCCCCAAACAGTTTAAGATGAGTTTCCAGGTGTGCCTGAACTATGCACTCAGCATCAGATACCACCTTTTGATGCAGACCAATTAAAGCAAGATGCTTTCCTTTTCTGGTATTTCTTGTCATTTAGGAGATGCTTTAGATTTCAGGGGAGCCCTGTGCAGGCTGTGGATGGCAAGTCACTTAGGGAGAGTTGGCCTTTAAACAAAAGTGGCCGTGCTGACCTGTGTTAGGATCACAGGAGTAGGCACAGCTACGTCAAATCTTACACTGAGATAATGCATTTTCATTCTTTTTAGTCCTTAAAACAATCACCAATCACTAATACACAGCAAAGACATGATGACTTGACTTATCCTCTCTGAGCACACCGGTCTGTGATTGTTTCATCTGAAGGTTTCTTGCTCTTTCCTCCGAAGCCTCTGAGTTTCTCACTGGCAGGGCACCTGTAGGGGTGAGCCAGTGCAGCAGTTTCTGCGTCCCCCATCTCAGCAATGGGTTTCTCCTGTTTTTTTTTTTCATTCTGTTGACTGCAAGAACATTTAGGGGATGAGTGCATGAGTGCTGCTTGGCTGTTAGTCTTTAATGGTGTTCCAGGGCATCATTGTCACCTCCTCTCTGCTGAAGTCACCACAAAGCAATTTGACCTCTCCCTTCGCACCAGTGACAGGCCACTGTCAGGGTTGGCTTTCCCAACAAGATCATTTGCAGACAGAGTGAATTCTGCCATGATCTATTTGTAGTGGGGAGAAGAGCCAAAAGGAAGACAGAGAGCCCTGTCTTTAACTGTCTGTTCCCTGTGTCCAATTTGTCAGGAACTTCCCTTGGCAGGCAAAACCAATGCAAGACCTGTATTTCTCTAGCACTGGCTCAGCACAATCACAACAGTTCATCTGCGTGGTTTGACAGCAGGGCTCCTAGGAGCAACAAAATAGCAACAATGACAACAACAACAACCAAAAAAGCAAAAGCTCATTTGGCTCAAGTCGGCTAAGTTGTCACTGTGTTTGGAGCGAAAAGGTCTCGTGTCTATTCCTGCTGTTGCTTTGAAGTTCCCAAATCAACATGACAAGCTGCATAATGACACAGATGGCAGTCATAAATAACCACCGGCTGGTAACAGCCACTTCCCTTCTCCCTTGGCTTCTGTTTCCTAGTGCTCTACAGACAGATTAGTTTTAGACCACGCTATGTATAAAAAGCTGCAAAGCTCTACTTTATTTTCCCTAATTCTCCCTAAAGTGTTATTTCACAGCAATTCTTTGGAACCAGATCCCTTAGGATTGCCCCATTTGAGGTGTGTTTGAATCCTTGGTGGGATTTTCTATTTTGGATTATTGAGCCTGATGCCTGCAGCTGATGCTTTAGAGAAAGGATTGTCCAAAATGCAACCCATAGGAAACCTGTGTTCAGCAAAGCCATTGCATATGGCACACAGAAGGTGTGGCCATCCTCAAGGGAAACATCACCACATCAGCTGGAGTCCCTTCATGAAGGTCACCGCATGTGGCTGGCTAATGATTCTGCCTTTTCAGCCTATCTAATAAAAAGTGCAGCATTATCGGGCAGAGCTAGATTTAGCAAGAACCAGGAAAAGAGCATCATTCAGGAAGCTGAAAGAGCCAAAAGATCAAGCAGTAAATGAAGAGCTGCACTTCTTTGTTAGAATGCAAAATTAAAAGTTTATTTATTCCTTTTGTGTCTAGTACTGTGAATTCAGGTGCCCAAACCATCTTAATTATTTGCTACCTCTCACGGCTTGAGTATAATCTTTAAGGAACAGGTAGTCCTGAGTGGATGGTCCATAATCCAGTTTAAGAGACTGTGGGCTGGTAGCACACATATAGTTTTTAACAGTTGATGCTTACACTGAATTGCAGACGTCTGTGCCTAACTGTATTGATCTGACGTCAAACCGACACAATTACAAGATTATCCCATTGCAGCAGGGAAGGAGGGGGTGTTTTTCACCCTGTGGTGTGTGAACAATCGTAATACAAGTTCTCTGCAGATGAAGGACTTCAAGGTAAATGGGTTGTTGTTATGCAAGCCTCCAGGAGGTACTGAGCAGCTCTGTCTTGGTAAATCCAGGCCAGCTGGAAACCTTTACTGTGTTCTGTGTCCATGTAACCAGTGGACATTATACCAGGGAATGCCCTGAAAAGCCTGTTAGAAAACATGAGTGAAGTGTGTGCTGAGAATCCAAATTATACGTAGCCTGAATGACTACTGTCTTGGAGGACGGAGAGTTCGTAGCAAAAAAGGAAGATGATTAATGTGACCAGCCTTAAGGAGAAGCAGCTGGAGGGATGTGCCATCATGGGTTATCAAGACTGGTTAATTTTTTTTTCTGTGAAAATACAGATTTGACAAATGCTGTGGATGTACCAGAAATGTGTCTGCTTCAATGTTTTGTATTTCATAAAACCTGAACTGGAGCCCTCGTTAAACCTTTTCAAAACAGAAAATTTTAACATTATGTTTTTAAATACTGGTGATTCACAGGATCATTAAGGTTGGAAAAGACCTTTAAGATCATCAAGTCTAACCACCAACCCAACACCACCGTGCCTACTAAACGGTGTCCTGAAGTGCCACATCCATATGTTTTTTGAATACTTCCAGTGACGGTGACTCCACCACCTCCCTGGGCAGCCTGTTCCAGTGTTTGACCATTGACCATTCAGTTTTGATATGGTGCAATTTTTGGAAAATCAGCATTGAAACAGATGGTATGATTTTGGAAAATACAACCTAGCAGCCCCAAAAGGAATGTAAAAATATCATTCCATTAAAAAGTTTATCTTGTGGAATTTCCACCAAGTAGAAAATCCTGTGCCAGGTCACTTCACCTGATGCCAGGGACATGCCTTCTATTCATGGACCTCGCGCGTCTGAGAGCATGACAGATACTTGTAGTGGCAGTAAACATCAGTAATCAGCGATAATAATATGCTCTCCACCGGCCCTGCTCCTGGGCTTTGTGGGGCCTGTGTCCCCCCGACATTAACATGCAGATTTCACTCCCCGCCGCAGATGCTACTCATCCATTTCTGCAGAACAGCAGCTCCTTGCAGCAAGCAGCCACTATGTGGGTTTCACAGCTTCCACTGCTAGTGCTAATGTCTATTTATGGCACTAAAAATCTCCAGCACCTTCAAAACAGTGGGAGATGCTGTGCAGAGAGTGTGGTGGGGCTTTCATCCTTTGCTTCAAATAACAAGGAATAAATATTTACCCAAAGTGCAGGCCTAGAATCCCTGGAGAATGTCCAACAAGTCCCAGAGAAGTAAACGATACACAAAAACCACAGCAGCTTTTCCCTGAATTCTCTTGAGAAAATTAATCTTAACATCTTTAGAGAAAATGCAGCTGGGGGTAGATTTCCAGAGCAGCTCCAGGGATCTGACCTTGCCGCTCTGGCTGACGTAAACAGGAGTGGGACAGGCAGGGCCTGTGTGCTGCAGGATTGAGGAGGTCGGAAGCGGTCAGCTTTCTGATGCAAACCAGTGCTAAAGGTTGGTGCAGGAAGCAGTACAAGCAGAAACCAACACTTCTTAATGCAGTTACGGAGCTACCAAAGAACATAGCAGTTTCCTCAAGGTTCAAGAGACAAGAAGATACCATCTGCTGTTATGTCTTGGAAGTTGGCCTAGGATTGGTGGGCTGAGGTCTCAAGGACTTGACTTCAATTGCATTGGCCTTGCTGGTCTTCCTGCAGCCCACACCACCTTCTGAAGCCCACTATCTCGCTATGGGCATTTCAAATTCCCAGAGGACATCTTAGCACCATGTACCACCAAAGTGTAAAGTTTAGTCCTCACGCAGAATTAGGGAGTTTATGCAGGACTTTATGCAGTTATCATCATACCTCTGGAGTGACAGAAAGCCCTTCCCATGGCACACATGGAAAAATACTATTAACGTTGGAAAACACAGGGATTATGTGAGAATGGTTCAAGAGAAATGTACTTGGACGGAAGAAACACAGGGAAGAACTCCAGGGATGTTCAGGGAATGGTTGTTTAGTCTAGCAAAATGAAGGCACAAAGTGATGGAGTTGAGATCTGTATAAATACAGTGGGGTGGTAAACACCAGTGAAAAAGAAACATTCAAGCCAGAAAACAATGCTGTTGCAAGAATCAATGTACAGAAGAAGTCCATGAATAAATATGGGAAAATTCAAACAAGGTTACTACCTGTCAGAGGACGGATGACTTGGCAAGCATGCCATGGTTGAAGCAGGATCTCTTGTCACCTTCAAGGCTGGCCTGACCCGCATGCTTTGGCAGGGATTAGGTAACGTGGTGTTTGTGACAGCAGTGGGATGAATTTGATGACAAAGTTGTGTATGCTCCTGTCAAAATTGGTGACCACTGTCAAAGCAGATGCTTTCACTGACACCCAAAAGAATTAGTGTATACATCCCATCTGGAAATGTAGGTTCTTTGCTCCTAAATCTCTCCAGCACTTTGCAAGAGCTTCTGTCTCTTCTTTTGGTTTGGCATGGTGACTTGTGGAGAGGAGCTATTAGAAGATGTTAACACGTTGGGAGTCACAGACCAAAGCACCTATGCTTTCTTATGGCTACTTACTGAAGTGTAACAAGGCTGAACATAATTTAGGGTTCTGACTGGCAAGCTGTTGCCATTGTAAACATTGAAAACGGAGCTGCTCACCCTGTCTTGCAGCCTGTGGTTGTTGCTGTTACCGCAGAGCTGGCAGAAGGGAGCACGTGCCCCATACCACAGCCACCTGTGTTAACCCTCTTAATGTAAGCCGCAGATGAAAAGGAGTTAGAGATAAATGTACCACATTGTGGTCTGCCATGCAAGGAGCACGGGCACATCTTCCTTCTGCCAGCTCTGCTGTTGAGAAGGAATAGACAGACTGTAGAGAATGAGAATACCTTAAACCCCTCCAACAGGAATCTCCACCCAAGACTGTCTTTATTATCAAGGGTTGCAGTGGTAATTTTTCTACCAGTGGCAAATCTAGACAGAATTAGGGTTTGGTTTTTTTTTTGTCTTAAAGAAATCAGTCCTAATTCAAATGGGAATTAATTCAGGGGTGTCCAATGGTCTGTGCTAGGTAGAAGATACCTCATTATCTTACTGGTCTTGTTTCTGGCCTTACAGTGTGTGTTGGAACAGCTGATACATATATCTACTTTAAAAAAGCTAAGTGAGAAAATCTGGTATAATGATGTCTAACAGATGGTCCTTACACATTGTGTCTGAGTTTGCCTTGTGGTATTTCACGAGACTGTCTGAGTGGTCTACTAAGAACAAAATTGTCTCTGGGAACTCTGGACCTGCCCCAGGAGAGACCCAACAAAACTATGTCTTCCAACTCAAGCAGAGGATGAGATAGTGCTAATCTCAGCTGAAGGAAGAAGGGCCAAATAGCCAGACTTCATCAGCTATATTCAGCTGTAGTCCTCAGGGACTTCATGTACATCTGCCTCCATGACATGAGATTTAACTGGTAGGTCCTGCAATGGACTGTTGTTGGCTTGGCTGTGAAAGTCATACCAGTGATGTCCCACATGCCGTCAGGCTCCGTCAGGCCGGGAAATGGGAGGCAGATGGGGCCTTTGAGATAGACCACCAGCGACTGGCATTAATCCTCTCATGTGTCAGTGACACCATGAGTGAAATTTGGCACTGCATCCCTTTGCTGCTGATGGCAGAGTCAAAGGCAGCAAACAGCCACCTCACTCTCCTGAGCCCCGACTCACAACAGTCACGCCAGTGCGGAGCTTGCGAAATCTCTGACCGGCCCTTCAGTTATGCATGGAAAAGAGGATACAGTATGAAATGTGGGAAATGCTAATCACTATGTCTAATTACTAAGAGAAGTAATGACTTTAAAGCTCACCAGTGTCTTGGCTGTAAAGACTCACTCATGAACAGAAAGAAGGTGTCTGTATTGAAGGGATAATATTGCAAAACAGGAAAGAGAACTGTCAACCATCACTAATAGCACAGGACTGTCAAAGAGACTTTTGAAAACCTTAATAATAAAATATATTAACAATAAGCAGAGCTAGCTCTGGAGTCAGTTCAGACTTGTAAAACAGATTATTTTTCTATATTTGGACCACCAAGGACAACCCTGAAAATCTGCTTCCTGGCCCAATAGTGTTAAATCCCAGAAGCATGCTGCTGCAGCACTGAGCACCCCCCTCAGCAGCAGGATACGGCCAACCCCGTCCGTTGCACACATACAGGACAATGAAAAATGTCTCCAGCAAGGCTTAGAACCTCCTCTCAGGTGTACATAGCATCAATGATCTTAGTACCTCAGGTATGATTTCAATGCAGCCCCTTATTAGATATCTGTGACTGTGTCCTTAAACAATTCCTTTAGAGGTTTCCTTTTTTACACAAGCCAAGCTTACTCTCACCTCTCCTGCCTTCATGGTGTTTCATTTGTTCTTCTTGTATCTCCCGTCTGCCCTTTCTTCTGAGCTTTTGGTGCTGAAGTGTGCATCAGCAAAAAGCAGATCTGTGGATTTAAAGATGGATGCAGGAAAATGCCACGTCAGCAATTCTGAGCAGCAGCCAAGCATCTGGCAACTGCAGGGTCGGGGGAGGGGAGAGAAGCAAGCCTGCCTCTCCCAATTAAAATCAATATATCTAGGTCTGAAGGCAGCTACAGGACAGCAAGCTCCACTCACAGGTTAGCGTTTTCACTAGAGAAGAGCTGATACACTCTTCTGCCCTTGGTGAGCAAAAGTGCTGCAGCCCCAGCCCAGGTTGCACGAGAGGAACATAAAGCCCTACCCAAAATCAACCCCTGCTCTTGTTGCTCCAGGTGCTGTACAAGCACACATGAAAACATGTAAAGATTATTGGTCTTGAGACAAAAGGAGAGAGTGAAGTAGTCTTACCTAACCCAGAGGAAGACTGGGAGTGCGTTTCATCCAGACTCATATATTCAGTTTATCCCCCAGGCTGTGGAGCCCCCCCATTGCTCCCATTGGATTTGGCAGGTCGGTGGTGGCACCCCCCAAACAGCCCCAGCCATGCAGGAAGGTCAGCTTGAAGCTCAGCAGACATTTTTAATTTACTGCTCAGCAGTTCCCTGAAGACTGATAATCCCGCTGCTGTCTCTGCTCTTGTTTTGCCAGGATAACGTGCTGAAGGCGGTGGATGAGAAGAGGAGCACAAGCTTGTCCTCACTCTTTGACCTTCTATGAAACCAGCTTTCAGCACCTGCCCTGTGCCCTTCAGCACCCATTCACAACACGTGGGGTCCCCCATCACCATCTCCCACTCCCTGCTCATTTTTGGCATCACCCTTTCCTGTCCATGTACCAAAGGACAGGGAAGGCGACACATACTCCCAACCTACAAAGAAAACACCATCACTTACCTTTTGTATTTGTTTTGCCTATACTGCAGCTGTGTGGCAAGCCAATGAAATGTCTACTGGATGCACTTTATTTTATTTAATAACTAATTCTGTTTAAAGTTAAGATTTAGGTTTCTGGGCAGCCCACCCGTTTCCTCCCCGAGAGGCTGGCCCGGAGGACGGCAGGGGCTGCGCGAGCTCTCCCTTGCTGTTGGGCTGGGAGCAGGCAACTGGACAGAGCATTAGGAGATGTGGTGAGAGGCATTACGTTGTAGTTCAGTAGGTGGACTAAAAAGTAGTGTTCAGAGCAGCTCTTGTACTAGAGGTTTGTATGTGGTTGAAGTGTTGGCAGAGATGTACGGTAGTTGCACGGGTCATGGGGCACAAAGGGGATGGAGCATTGTTGAGTTACACCGTGGGGCACAAGTGCTTTTGACAACCGCACATCAACCACAGCATTTCATCCTTTAAAAGCTTGCTTTCTTCCTCCTGTTAGATGTTGTAGGGCACAAGCAGCAGAGGCCGAATCAGCACATCAGCAGACTGTGCTTTTTTTCTAAGGAAGGGGGTGGCTGGGTTGAGCAGGTATGTATGCAGCTCAGCAAAACACCCTGCCTAAGACCAGGAAGGCTACGGTAACTGGAGATACTTGCAGCTCTGTGTGCCGTGCAGGGCAAGGAGGAGGACAGCACAAATGCAATAACCTTCCTTCTCCACCACACTGCACAAAGGAATCTGCAGCAGAAGCCAGGCCAAATTAGAGCTGAAGGTCTAAGGATTCCTGTCAAATGCTTTCACCTTCCTGATTGTGCCTTTCATAGCCTTGCACTTGAATAAGAGGGCAGCAGTTCCCCTGGAAGCTGCCATGCAGACCTTCTGACCTGGCCTTAAAAGACACCTTTTCAATCAAGGATCTGGATGAGCATTTAAGAGCACAAACAAGCAAGAATGCCAGCTGCTTTTATTTCCAAGCAGTTAGGAGATTTACAGCAAACTAGGACCTAGCTGAAATATGACTACCAATTAAGAAGGCAGACACAAGGAATAACATAACATAATTTCCAACTTCCAAATGGCAGAGCAGAGAGGATATCACCCTTATTTTGAAGTGCTGCTCTAAAACTCAATGCAGGAGTAAATGTATGTGCAGACACATATGCGTGGAGATTTACTGGATTTCACTGCAGGATGCATTTGCTAACCAAAATGGCAGACTGTCTTGGTGATAAGGTTAGCATGTGTGGACTGAAATACTGTACGCTGTTTGAATAAACTAATATTTGCACAGATAAACATTTTGGTTTTCCACGTAACTTAGGTCCACAGTACCTATGTCATGAAGGACAAGCCTGGGAATTTCCTCTACATGCCAAATTCAGGAGAGTTTACTGGCTTCAGACCAGGTATTATCAAGAAACAGAGTGTGCAGCTTTCATGTCTATCAATAGAAACATCTTCACCTCGCCAAAGCCCAGACTGGGTTTATTTGGACTTATCCAACAGATAAGAGCTAGATGAAAGGCAGACTGTAAGACTGCTCCAGGTCCTGGAGATTCTCCATCACTGTTAAAGGCTGATTTTCCTTATCTGACTGGCTCAAAAACCTGCTTACAATTGTTTATTTTTTTAATTTATTATTATTTTTTACATCAGGTCACTGACCTCAATTCTGGTCCAGTCAGACTGAGTCATTACCCACATATACCAGGAACTGGCTTGTCTCGCACTCCATGCAAAATACAGTCTCAGACCAAGAGCTTGTTGCACCCCAGCAGCAGTCGGGCACACAGCCAGGTAGACAGAAACTTTTACATTGCCCCTGGTCTAGCGCTCAGTTGTAGAGATAAAAAACCCAACTGCAATTGTTGCTGTATCTCATCACCCTAGACTCCTTTTTGAAAGGAAAACTGTCACTTTTCTCCCATTCCCTCCTCCTTTTTCTCCTGCAAATCCAAGTAACATTGCATTTAATGATGCCTAGGAAGGACGGAGTCTGTACCAAGCTCCAGGGATAGGACTGTACAGATAGTGCCTGTTCTAAGTGTAATTTTTTCCTGCTCATTAACACTTTGCTCGAATGCACTTTGGTTGGTACCTGGATTGCAATTTTTCAGAAAACTGTGGCTAGCTGTTTCTTCTTTACAGTAAGAGAAAAGACTGAAGGGTTGAAAAATATGATGTAGAGGGATTATTTATATGAAATAAAAGTTGTAATGAGGAAAAAGCTCCAGTTTCTTAGTGTTTCTCAGTCCCGCAGGTAGACTTTCCTGAACTGAATCAGTAATCTCTGCTTTTTAGAGCAACAGCTCCAATACAGACTGCTTACCCTTTAGGAAAGCACTTAACTCTTGGGCTAGCTCAGCTAACTCACCTGCAAAGCTCAGTGCAGTGATGACAGCCTGCATTGTAACACAAGGCTCACTTTCATAGAGGCATTAAAGCCTTCTCATTGCCACAGCACATTTCTTGCAAGCAAATGTGATGGCAACTTGCAGAGTGCAGTCATCTGCCTGTAGAGGTACCCGTTTCCTCCCAGCAGTGGCTGGTAGCTCAGGGATTTTGTGAAAGTTATTCTAGCTCTTCCAGACAACAGGAAAGCAGCAGTGATTCTCAGGCAGAACATCTTTTTCTTTGAACCAAAGAGCAAGCTTGCCACCAGACACTCTTCTAGTTAGCAAAATTTATGATTGGTTTCAGCACAGCAACTCTGTAGCAACAACTGATAATCAAAATTTATTTCAGACTAGTGAATCAACTCCTGTAGAGAGAGATCAGTTTAAAAAAATCTCAAGCCAAGGACAAAAAGTACATCTGGATAAAGTTGGAGATACTTCAGTTTCCAAAGCGCTACCAAGCCAATCACTGCAGGAGGCGACAACATAAAAACCTGATAGCAGTTCCAGCTCTCCTTTCCTATCTCAACAAGTCTAATACCTACAGCAGAAGCATAACGCACAGATTACCAACAAGTAAAGCCCTGTACAGTGTCTAGAACTAGAAATAGCACTAACATTCACTGATTTTCCACACCAGCTCCCCTCCAGATAAATTGGTTGCACATGGCATAGGAGCCTAAAGCTAAACTGGCATTTAGTCAGAAATCTTTGTATTTAAAGTGCGTAATACAGTAGTCAGTGCTTTTTAAGTTACACAGAAAGCTTTTTAAGGCAGTCAGGCACAGGGCAGGAGCAGGGTACAGCACCGCTGTGAAGTTCAAAACATTGCCTGCTGCCTTCCCATGGAAAGGTGGTACAGCATCAGCTCAACCAGTTCACAGGCTGACTGCGCAGCTACTGGCAGGCAAAGCTAATGCACTGGGAAGTCCGCAGCCGTTTCCTAATCACACCAGCTTACTGCAGCGACACAGCAGATTGACCAGAGATGAGGCTCTCCCAAACCTGCCTCCAAACTCGTGTGGAATAGCCAGAAGCTTCACCTCCCTAGCTTTACCCTCCAGCTTGGGTACACCTGTTTCTTACACCATTCCCCTCTCCACACACCTCAGCACCTCCAGGACTCACAGCCAGCCATGGGCAACATGCACCCACCCATGCACCACCCTTTCCACAGCAGCCCACTGAGACTAGTTTGGCCTTCTCCGAAGGAGATCCCCAATGCCCAGAAGCAGCCACTGATTTTGTTAACACTACACCACAAGCCTGCTTTTCAGCTATACTCATAAATTAAGGCAACACCTGGAGTAAAAATAACACTATGTTCCTGGTCAGACATACAGCCCAGTCCCAGGAACCTGGGATTAAGATGGTACGCGTCACATCTGTTGAGATCACGAGAGAACATGCATAGGGAAAAGGTAGCTTTTCGAAGATGAAAATGTGAGCCAGCTGCTGGAGCGTATTACATGCTCCAGTAACTTTTTTTCCAGTTATTTCCCTTCCTTCTGGTTCTTCTGCACACGAGTTATATTGATGCACTCTCCTTGAACAAATTGAACACAATGGGACAAGACCAACATGTACAGGCAGAGGGCAAGTATTGTATGTCAATACATAGGTGTAAGCACAGAGGCACCTACATGCAAGGAAGGAACCAAGAAGGTTTGAAAAAAACATCCTCTGATCTAGATATACCGTTGACAAGACATCATTAATAATTCTTCACTTATTACTCCTCCTTTTAGGGAGTGCTTCCATTTGACAGAGCTTGCAGTTCAAATCCTTCTGCAAGGATCTAAGCAGAGGTGGCATTACCCAGTGCTGGAGGGTCACCATTGTCATGTGAGAATTGGACAAGGCAGTATTTGCAGAAATTTTCTCACAAGAAGTCCGATTCCTCCCCCATGAGACTCTTAGTCAGAAAGGAAAAGCAGAACATGGCCTGGTCTTCTCTCCATCCTCTTAAGCGATTACTGTGATTAGGAATTGGAAAATCAAAGCCACCATGGTATTTATCTTCCCTTGACACTTAACGACGCATTCTGTCACCACGCTTCAGAACAAGTTGCGCCTGAAGCACAAATGTATGGTGACTTCTGTGCTCTGTGACACAATTTTCAAAGGCTCTTAGAGGACAAATCTGGAACTCAGGCCTTAAATTATATAGAGACTCAAAGCTTGGAGGACAAGTTGGAATTACAGAATTATCAGCATGTTTAATCAATAAAAAACTGAAGTAAAAAAAATAGGACAGATGCCACTATTCCAGCCATATTCTTATAGCCATCATGCTTTTACAGGAGCATCCCACAATTCAAAGTTTTTAGACTCTTGTTAACTTCCTTATATCACTAAAGCAAAGGGCCCAAGACCCAACATTTCACTCGTGTTTGATTATCATCTTTGTCCAAACATCACTCAGACATTTCCAAGGTCACTTCAGACAACTCCCTTTCCCACTGATGCACACACACTGGAAATACAACACAGTTCTGTTTGCAAGTCATGTGCAGGACAGCATTTGTGTAAAGGGAATAACCCTTGCCAGCAATTCCAAGGAAATAACATTACAAATCATGAGGTTACAGCGATTTCTATCTAGAAAGCCACACAAAAGCTTGTGCCTTATCTTGCCTAATACAATTACACTAAGTGAACTGAACTTTTTTTTTTTTTTTTTTGAGGAGCAATGAAGGGAAAGACCGAATTGGAGCTCAAGTAATACAACACATAACAAGACAGTCTGCCTTTTAAACCTCAGTTTTACCTGAGACTGGTGACCGCATCATTTTAGGGAACTAAAAAATTACATTCAGATGCAGATGACTGCCTCAGTACAAAGATGGCAACATAACGCAAAAATTCACAGTCCAGCTGTTAGCTGTTGCAGCCAACATCCTTCCCAAGAAATCCCTAATACCCTGAATTTTAAAAAGTTAGCTTACACCTAGAAACCAGCCCAGAGGAGCCATTTTTGTTACCAGAAGTATTTGCAAAGTGCACTTAGTCACGGATTTCTTGGACAGTCTGCCATGAAGAGAGTAGCAAGCACAGAGACTGGCTCATCACAGGCTAGCAACAGTAGTATCTCAAGGGCAACATACCTTCCTCTGCAAGGACTATGATTCCTAGCTAGGGAAAGGATGTAAAGAGAGTTTAGCTGAAGAACCTAGGTACAAAAAGCCTTTGGGAAAACAAGGCTGCTCAAATCCCAAAAGCTCCCTGGCCGTTAGGCCAGCAGTCCGTGATCCTTCTGCATCTTTACAAGCCAGAGTTTCCCCCCCTTGCACGCTTAGTACAACAGCGGTGAAGTAACAAGATGCTCCAAAGACAGTTGTAACAAGTACAGAAATAGAAGCATTTCACTTAAATCTCATTTTGTCAGCAGAGACCATGCAAAAACACAGTCTGGGAACTCATCAAGCCTGCACTTTCATACAGGAATGAAGACAGCCACAACCATCTTCAAATGATGGCTCATCAACTATTTTTAGCACCAGAAAGGGAGGCAACCACCAGCAATGGGGCTATTCCCTTTGATAAAGCAGATCTAAACACTGTCACTGTACCAGAGGTCCTTTGCCACCAAAGCCACAAACCAGGTGAAGAGCTTTAAGTTGTTCCTGCTCCTGAATACGAGGCATCTCTCTGCAGTTACATGACGGGTTGGAAGAGGGCCATGAAGCCCATTTAATTCAATTCACTTCCTCTTCCATCTGCTCTATGCAGCCATGCTCTATTAGTCTTCTCAGAACAATTGTATTTAAAGTGAAAAATGCCAGAAGTCTGCATATATCCAGCATACACTGAGTGCACTGTTCAGAGCCACCAGTTCTGAGCTGCAGGCCAGGACCAGAGAAATCCCAGCATCTGTGTAATTCCACCCAGCTTTCATTTATCTTCAAACATTTTAAAAGTTAAACCCAAACTCCCTCCCAGAGACACTTCCGAACTGGTTCTGCATTTAGCACCAGAGTCGAGAAACTAGAAACTAAACTCCACCAGCACCAAGCAACTAGCCTTTTACTATTCCTCCCTTAGAGAGCTGCAGAAAGCCTTTCCCCCTGCAACCAGAGGTGTATACTAAGGAAGGCAAACAGCATCTTTACCACCAGGACCCAGAGCTACTGCATGCGTGTGGCAGCCCCATGAACAGGTATCAACATGCTGCCCACAGAACTGCCAAGGCAACAAAAATCACCTACTGCTATGGAACAGATACACACAGACTAAACCCAGCCAACTTGCTGGCCAAAGCTACAATCTGGTGCTGCTGCCAGGATACCATCAGTCCTGCCACAACAGTAGGGAAATTCGAGTTTTGAAGCAGCTCATGAGGTACCAGGGTGGCAGGGCAGCCACCTGCTACAACAGTGGCTTTGGGCTTTCAGCTCCTTCGCCAGCTCTTCTACCTGCACTGCAGAAAGGTGGCAATGATCACATGCACGTTTTTGGCTAAAATAAGCGTGCTCTTTTTTCCTTCTCACCAGTTAGCCTTCTTTTTTAGTGCATTAACAACATACAGACTTTCCTGTAAGCTCTCCAGAAAATGGAAAAGGAAGGTGGAAGATCACACTCAAACTGCTCCCTCCTTTTGCCTAATTTTATTCTGGGAGCCCTCTGCTCCTGGTTTCTACCTTTAACAGATGCTATAAAGAAAATGCCCAGCTGACGCAGGCTTAACGCAACACGACCCGTCTAAAGCACACCGATTTAGGTATGAAACAGCTATTCCTCCCCACTTTGAAAAAGTCCAGCGCTCTATTTTACAGTACCTTCATGATTTGCACAACTGAAAATGTACACATCAGAGCACATTTTTATCCCTCAACACAGGAATCCTGTGCTCCAGGGATCATTTCACAGGGATGCAGAAGAGCCTAGCAGCCTCGCAGTTAAGGCATTCAACCAAAATCATCAATCTGAAAAACAGCTCCTCAGAATGACACAGGTCTTACAGATTCCTCTTTCACAGCCCACATCCCACAACCACTAAAGGTCAGGGCTTTTTTTTTCTGCTATTCATCAAGGAATAGCACAGAACATTTCTGAAGACTACAGGGCAGGAAAACGTGCCCAGGGCACGTCGGGAGCTGGCCGGCACTGACCTACCTCCCGATGGCACCAGCTCCGGGGTGCCACCGAGGCACAGTGACCATCTGTAAGCTCAGCCATCCCTTGCAGGCAAGAGCACGTGTACAAGCCATGAAGCACCTCAGAGCACGCTGCACCGCACACAGCTGCGGCTGCCCATCGGCACCCACCGCAAGAGCTCCACCTGCTCCTGTCGGGAAAGATCAAACCTTCTTTCATCAACAATGCTTAGCTGCCGTGATTAGCGGGAGTTTGGCATGTATGGAGGTTTCTCCAGTCTCACCTAAGGAGACCAATAACAAATGAATCAACACCACAATATGACACAGTTGCCCATTACAGCCAGCAAACCATCTTGGCTACGCAGCATCCTTCCAGTTCAACATTCCTCCCAAATCCTCCTCCCACCACCAAAGAGAACATACTGTATTACAGAAACTTTCATATTGGGAAAATATTTTAATATAGTAAACAAGTCATTTTACCTTTCACGTTTTTAAATAATTTTATGCTTATTGTTAAACAAAACTGTTTTTACTTAAACAATGGATTACAGCCTCTAAATTCATATTGTTCCCAGCTGGTCCTGTAAATAGTGAGGAATTGCAGACACCAATATCCTTTTATAGGTAACAGACTGGCATAAATAGCACAGGAATTGAATGCGGGTTCGAAGGCAGAAGCTAGCCTCGGTGAGAAAAAAAACGAAGTCACAAAATCCCTTTTGAGGAAAATCGGGGTGTGGGGGGGAGACAGCGCAGTTCTACCGAGTAAAAATTCTTCCTCCTCCTCCTGCCGACCCCCGCGCCGGGTCAGTCTCCAGCCCGAGCTCTTCGGGGCTCGTCCGCGCCGGGGGTCGCGGTGCTGGCGCCCCCGCCCAGCGCCAGGAGCGGCCGATCGCGCCGAGGGCAGCCGTGCCGCCGGCCGCCATCCGCCGCCTCAGCGCAGTCCCCCGCGCTCCGCCGGGCCCGTCGTCCCAGCCGGCCAGGGGGCGGGGGCCGACGCCGCCTCAGGGGCTCCCGCGCAGCGCGGCGGCGCCCGCCTTGGCCCCGGGCGGCTCCGGCGACGCCTCCGGGCGGTCCGTCTCGGCGAGGCCGGGGCCCGTCCGCGGCAGCGCTGGCGGCGCCTCCCGCGTGGGGCCGGCGGGCGGCTGGCTGGCCGCGGGGCCTGGCGGCGGCGCGGCGCGGGGCGGCGAGGTGGCGGCGGCGGGGCCGCCGCCGGTGCCGCCGCCGCGCACCGGCTGCCAGATGAGGCTGTAGTAGACGGCGAGGACGATGGCGGCCAGCGAGACGGAGAGAACGTAGGCCAGCACGGTGGCCAGGCGCACCCACTTCTTGTTGGTCTTGGCCGCCATGCGTGCCTTCTTGTCCCCGGTGTAAGTGGCGGGCTTGCCCCGCTCCGCCCCCGCCTCCTTCTCCTTCATCGGGGCCCGGCCCTTGGCCCGCTGCTCCACCGACCCCTCCGTGGTGGGGCCCGGCTCCGCACCGCCGACCGCCGCCGCTCGCCTCAGGACATGCCGCTGTCCGGCTCGTGCTGCGGCCGCCTCGTGCCGCGACCCGCGCTGCTCCGGCAGCGCCGCGGGCGGGGGCGAGGGGCGGGACTTAAAGGGGCAACGCCGGCCCGGTGCGGGCGGTGAGGGTTGCGTTTAAAGGGGCAATGGCCCCACGCGCTGGGGCTGGGGTGTGGCCGCCGCGCGTGCGTGGCCGTTGGGCGCGCCTGAGGGGGCGCGCGCGCGCGGCGGCCGCCTGCCCGCCCGCCGCTGTCCGTGTGTGAGGCAAGGGGATGGAGCTCCGCGGCTGCAGCGTGGCCGTAGGTCCGGCGGTGTGCCGGCGCCCTTCCCCGGCGGGCCGGCACCCCCCGGAGCGCCCCTGCTCTCTGCCGCCGTGCGGGGGGCAGCGGTAGGTACAGCGGGTGAAGGCGTCTTGGGGTTCTGCCTGCTGCTGCTGGTAGCCCCCGGGGCCTGAGGGGCTGGGCGGCGTCCCACTGAGCCAGGCCGAAACGAAGGCTTGCTTTTAGGGCTCCGTGAGCACAGGGAGCGCCGCAAGGAGCAGTGAGTGTGAGGAAGGCTCCTGGCAGAGGCCTGGTGCAGGAGGAGGAGGAGGTCAGCAGTCTCCCCTTTGCTTTCTCTTCTCCATCGGGCATCCCTGCTCTCAGGTACGCGGTGCTGCCTGCAGCTCTTGTGAAGCTTGAGGGATGCTCTGGCTAAGCAGCAATGCTTTAGAGAGGGGCTGTTTCAGTTTCCTTCACGCTGGGCTGATCCAAACCTGTGGAGTTAGTCTAAAACTCTGTTATTGCTGGTAGGGTTTGAATTGGCCTTATTCCCTGTGTGCTAGTCCTTCACAAAAGCATTATATTGACTTAGTCTGAAGACAGCTGATACACGGTTCCAGGGTATAATTAGCCTTTTTTTTTTATTTATGGTGCAAGACATTTACTTTTGAGAGTGATTTACTGCTCCTTTTCAGTCATTTTTTCCCTCTCTTAAATCCTAGGCCAGTCAGGTGTGTTGCGTCAGAAAACCTCCTGTTTACAAGGAGCTGCAGTTCTGAGAGAGGCTAACAGCAGCTGGAGAAATTACCTTCGCCCAGAAAGGCATCAGAGGAAGTGAGTTTTGAGTTAACAGTAGCATTTTATTTTTACTCTCAATAGCAGGAAAAATGTGGAGCGTTGGGAGAGAGAGGGAAAGCTTTGGAGTTTTTGTAGAAGTATGGAGCTTGCAGTTCTAAGGAAGACTATTGGGGCAGCAGATATGTTAGGGAATAAAATGGAGTAACTTCAAAATAACTGTAATTCTTGGAAAAATGGTGGACTGTACTGACCAAAAGCTGTATGCATGTAGGAGGGTAGCACTGCAGTCCTAATCTGTGCACACTGACCTTCAGCTGGGCATGGCAGGGAGCTCCCAGTGCCCAGCAGCAAAGGGAGCCTTCCGCACTGAGCCCTCAATGAGGGGTGTCTGAGGGCTCTGGCTGATTGTTCTTACAAAGACAAAGGAATTTTGGGGACTAAACTTTTTTGGGGATTAGAGCAGCTGTGCAGACAGGGGATGTTGTGTATCCATCTTTTGCCTGGATGGAAGGGCTAAAGGGTCTGACATCCTGTGCCAGCTGCCTTTGGAGAGCCTCTGCCTTTTGGCCTCAGCACAAGTCCTATTCATCTCATTTATTCTACAGCTAATGGCATGCTCTATCCTCATGAAAGATTTAATTTTCATGAAATGTTGCTGTAACCCAGTATGTCCAGGAAACATTTGTTAGTAGGTGTTACAACTTTTCTGTGGGTTCCTTACCTATTTTACTCTGATTTATTACACCTGACTGCATTCTTCTTGAAGTCAAGTTTCATACACCTGAATAGCATGAGCTGATTGCAGCCTACTGGTAAAGTTTTCCTAAGGCACAGAAATGCATCTTCTATGTTGTTCTATAGATTCTGTACACAAATTCCCCTGGGCTGTATATGTTTTAAGTTATGCAGTACATTTGGATTTATAGCGATTCCTACAAAATGGATTTTCTATTTATTTTTCAGGGTATTTTCTCTCGATGATGTGTTTGCTCCAACCCCTTTTCCCCTTGCTTCTTGTATTTTGTTCAGCAGCTGTCTGCAGCTCCATCTTTTTTCTGCATTTAAAAGAAAAATCCTGTAACTCGATTGTGACTTCAGCACACCTTTCCTCTGCTTTATATGTGTTGCTCTGAGCTGCTTATCTTGAGGTCAGAGACTTTTTGGTTTCTATGCTACAGAGTATTTTAAGATTGAGTTTGGACCTTGTTGTCTAGCGTATTTCTTCAATCTTCAGCTTGTTTTTTAATCCATCCTCTCAGCTGCTGGTCTGTACTCACATTCTTGCTGGCCTTCTCCTGCTCTTGAATGCTGCAGAGTCAGAGCCTCACTGGGCTGCTGCCATCTGTGCCCACTCATAGTTCTTCCTCAAATGATCTGTGCAGAAATCTGTTCATTCCAAACACTTATGCTATCTGCAATATCTGTTGCCGCTGATACAATTTATCATTGCCTCTGGTGAAAGGATGATGAATTGCTGCCTCCCACAAGTCCTTTCCCTATGCTCTTCCTTAATTCCAGTTCTGGAATTTTGGGGGAGAGGATTGGCGTATACAGGCTGTTCCGCTGGGGCTGAATGAGGCCTTGACAGTTTTTGCCTGATGCTTGCCTAGTCCATGTTGTCTTCCTGCATTTTAAGTCAATCCTTGGAGGTGCTACATTCTCCTTTATTACTTAACTTGACTCTGTTGTAGTGTCTAAAAGTTGGTAGAGAGTTGCTAGGTATTCAAATGTATATTATGTTGAGTTTTATAAAGGATGTTTAAAAGAGTCAGCAGGTTGGTACAGGAAATGGGCACAGTGAGGTGGTAGGTATGAGTGTAATAAAAAGTAGTTATAGGTACATATCTTAATCCTATGTCCCCAAAATTAGTTTCCCCTCTCCTGGGAAGGAAACCATCCTCTGTGCAAGTGATTGCTACTCTTCCACTGGTCCTGCCTTTCTTTTTTCCTCTACTCACCAAAACTCTGTTTATAAATCCAGCACTTCTTTTTCCATCAGTAGAGATCTTGGCAGACTGGATTTGTTAAGGACATGCAGTGGAGTCATCGAAGCAGTCCCAGCAAAGGTGGAGAGTGTGGTGTGGTTGAGATCCCACTGTGCCTCATAGCACTTGAATGTAAACTCTAGGAGCAAGTAAAGCTGCTCCAGCTAGAAAATGTGGCAATAATTCAGCACAAGTTACACTCCTTCCTGCCTTCCCAACTCTCTTGCTCCCCTCCCCTTCGCACCTCAGACTACAGCTCTGTAGTTGTCTTAAAACTGAACTGTGTCATTCTAGAGACGTTCTGCCTTCAGCCTAATGTCTTCATCTCCCCATTGCACTTATTCATTGCTTATTCAGGCTGCAGTGTAGACTTACCCTTCACAGAAGACAACAAACGGTTCTACCACATTACTAAAGAAATTCAGTGTTTTAAGGCGCTCTCCTCTATGCCAAGCTCTCTGCTGTCTCAGCTTTGTATAAGACAAGACTTGCCTTCATTAAATACTAGGTCTTGTTGGCTGTTGGCAAAGTCAGGTGTAAGCTTTTCTTTTTACTGTGAATGAATAAATGGGTGTGAGTTTCTCTCTGGGTCCTTTTGTTCAAGTACAGGCAGCTGCCAGAAGGCGTGTGCCTTCTGCTCCTAAACTTAGTTCCTTGCTAACAACTGCCTTTAAACGCAAATGAGAGCCAGGAAGCCAGAGCTGCAATAATGATATTTTCTTTTTGTCCTCTGGGTTTTAGTAGAAATACCAAGCTGTGCGTTGAGCAGCCTCCCTGTGGTGTGGAAAGAGCTCTGGGGTGCAGAGCTCAGAGGTCTTGTAAAGTCAGTGAATGTGTCAGACGCTAGGCAAAGCTTGCAAATTTGTCCTTTCTGAGATTTTTGCCTAAAGAACACAAAAGAGGTCGCTCACCCGAGACAGAGTCAAGGGCACGTGGTCCCACCTGGGATTGGCCCTGCCAACAAAGGAGAGCTGTATAGCTCTGGAACATCTAGTCTTTCTCCCACAAGAGTCCAAACACCATACTCTTCAGGGTCCTTTTGTTTATAAGCTTCTCTGTTTTTTTTACTTCTCTTGTCTAAAGGTCTCCACTAGGAAATTTGCTTACTTATGAGCCTGCTACTTACTGCCTTACACCTGTGTTTAGTTGAAAACCAAAGTGCTGAGAGAGATTGTTGAAGATTTGGTGGTCTACCTACCTGCTTGAATTTTGCTGCTACCTGTTGCAATGGGATGTTTGTTTTCTCTCCCAGGGCCCCTGAAGGATGTAGCTAAATAAACTTGTATTATTGATTTTCCCATGTGCAGAGTCAGTGGATAGTATCTAGTGCTTCAGGACAGAGAAGACTTAATTAAGAGAAGATTATTGGTCTAAGGTATTACCTCTGTACAGACCTTGCTTCTGAGAATAGTGAAACGCTGGACTGGGTTGCCTGGGAGGGAGTTGAGCCTCCATTTTTAACGGAGGCTTCCTGAAGTTCTCTGGACTAATGTCTGTCAGCTGAGCAGTGTCACAGCTGATCCTGCCCTGGGACAAGCGATGGGCTGGATAGTTTCCCACAGTCCCGTCACTCCTCTGCTTTTGATACAGCAAAGGCAGCTACTCTGCCTTTCCTTCCTGTGGCCTGTCATTAGGAGGTGATCTGATGTGACACCCTACAAATGATCAGCTTATTCTGTGAGGTGCGCAGCTTGATTATTCCACTTAAGCTAGCTTGTGTAATTCTAAAATTATAATTCACTACCGTGATTGTATACTCCCATGTCTGAGCTCTGGCCCTTGGTTTTTGTTCTTGGTGTCTGCCGCAGCAGCGTGACTTCTACAAGCAGATTATAGGCTTCTAAAGAATTGTAACTCACTGTATTGGCTCTGTGTTGCTTTTTAAACTCTAAACTGTGGCCTTGGTCCCATTTGTGAGCTGGGGAGGGGAGAGATGGTTGAGGTCTTTCTACAAGCCTCCTAATGTCTAAAGGATGGAAGAGGTATGTTTAAATTAATCTCTCTTGTCTGAAGTCCTTGAGCAAATACTTTGTTAGGCTTGAGCCCTCTGTCACAGGGAACGTCTCTGCTCTGACAGGGGATAATCTCTCAAGCTCTGCTGTCCACTCTTCTAAAGGAAACATGCCTTATTTCACGCTGTTGTTCCAGTCTTCCGTTTGGAGTCTTGCAGGGAATCAGATTCTGTTCTTTGGCATTTTCCTCTCACACTTCAAAATCTCCTGTGTCTTATGTGGGAAGGTGCTGTCTCTCTTGTTAATCCAATAACAGATGGGAGGAGGTTGGGGATGTTCTTTTAATTCCTTCAGCTTCTGATTTAGCTGTGGTAAGTGAAGTTTGCACAACCCACTGTCTTGCGCAGACTTGGAAAGTGATCTGTAGAGGTTATAGGGTGGGTGGGGAAGATAGTAAAAGCGATGCTGAATTTGAGATACAACAGCAAGACATTGGGTTTTGCTCTGTTGGATAGAGGCCTTGGGCAGAAAGCTGGTAGCTCAAGGTAGCATGCATCAGCAGCTCCAACCTTGCATCATCAACTTGGTGAGTCCCATTTTGAGCCATTTTATTATCTTGTCATCTGCACAGTACAAGGAGTATCTCCTACTTGCAGGGGAGCCTTGGACAGTGAATGTTTCCTTGGTGGGAAGACTCAGAGAGTGAAAAGTATGTCTGAAAAGGATTTATTGTTTTGTTTTTAATGTTTAGAAACTTGTGTAAGTAGATGATGGTTCAGACTCTGGAGTGGGGAGAGCCACTTGGCTAGCTTTATAGCAGAGGTGTTCACAACATTTCGGAAGCTCTGTTTTTATTTGGTGTAATTTGAGGTTTAGTGTACTGCTGAGTAGAGACAGATCTCAGTCACCTTTCTGGAGGCAGGGAGTTCTCCCAGATAACATGAATTGTCTTTGCCCTGTTGTTTCCATGACACATTTCTGAAACTGAGAAAAGGCTGACAAGGGTGGCTTGATAGTGCCCTGGGTGTTCACTGAAATAAGAAACCTTGCCATTTGCTGGAATGTGAAGCTCTAGTCCCAGGGGTTCCCAAGTGCTCTGAGCTGTAGGTTTCACACATCAGTTTGTGGAGAGAAAAGTTGCACTCATTTCACTAAGTGCAGGACTTCAAGAGGGTGAATGGTGGGGGTTTTAAATAAAAAAAGTTTCTCTTTGGGTGTGAACCTGTGCTATCTGTGTTCGTTGTGACTCTAAACACGCTCTCTGTGCAGGAATCTAGAGTCAAAAATCGGCTCTTCATTGTTCATTTTGCAAGGAGGAAATGTGCATGTACACACACCCACACACACTTAACATCTGAACACAGTTCTGACGGCTGTATTTCGAAAATAACCACCACTTGTCAAGCAATAGGACAGTGATGATTAATGGCCACGTAATCTGACTGTGCATCTTTGCCTCTGGTTTTTATGGTCTGAAGAAGCTGAACTCACCCACCTTTGTGTGGAGGATGAATGTGTATGAGTTGTCCTTCTCCCTGGTGCACACAGATATATGTGGAGATATATATAGTATTTGTTCACGTGTAAGTGTGTAAGAACACTGACATAGCTTGTCTGAAAATACAACCTATAATGATTGCAGAATGATGACACTTTAATCAGAGTTGCACCAACTTGTGATTGCCCCTACAAGCACTGGAACAGGATTTCTTGGAAAACTTTATCCACAATCTCATGATGCAGCCCTGAAGCTAAACTGGTCCTGGTTTAGCCTGGGTTACTGCTGTTTCAGTCTGGGATAGCTGTCAGGAATTTTTTTTCCCCAGGATGGACAAGGGTGCTTTTTCAGTAGTTCATGTGTGTGTGATTGCTCCAGCCCTCTTTGGGGCCAGCCCTTAATGCAGCCAAGCTCTTGGTTAAACCAAACAGCTTGTCCATTCTTCAAAGTTGGCTTGACTTAGCTTTAGTTTGGGTCCTTGCTGGGTTACACTAACGCAACATCAAGTTTTAACTGCTTTAAAGAGCCAAGTTTATATGTGGGGTTAGCATGAGTTTTCACCCTAGTTAAAATAATGTAACTTTGAATGTGATAACGCTCCCTGATCTCACAGTAGTTCTTCCTTGCAGAAAAAAATCAAAAGCGGCTGTTACTTTTTGACTTTCGCCATTTCTGTGTGCTTGGCTTTAGCAGCTGAAGGAGGAAAATGTGCTGGACTGAGGCTGATAACCCTGTGCAAGGGAGTTATTTAACTGAATTAAAATAGCAGCCTGAAACCTCTCCTAGTTCTGCTGGAGCTGATTCTTACTTGTTACATCTTACTGTTTTCCCACTTCTGTCATCCTGGTTCAGGCTGTGGCTGGAAATGGAGCTGTAGATTCCTAGGTGAGGGGCTGTTCTGATGCTTCCAGGAGCAGAAAGCATGGAAAAATGTCAAAAAATTCAGTCCTGCTATGTTGTACACCTGTGAAAAGGGGGGAGATTTGTTTGCTATGAGCTTAAGTGGGATTCCTTGTTAATGCTGTGTTGTCTTTAGATAATCTTGTATTACAAGCCATGGGCCATTCTGCTCAGGCAAATATTTCTTCCAGATCCAGTAGTTTGATAATCATCCACTCTTCTGGATGTGTACATTCCCAGCAGAGGTGTCCAAACACTTTTGGTTATGTAGCAGTATTATTTCTCAATTTTCTGTGGACCACAGTGCATGTGTCATTGTCAACTGAAAAATACGATGAGGGTCATGGGGACCAACTGCACTTGTTTACTGGGATCCTAAAGACCACCAGTTGTGAACTGCAGAACAAAATCAAACCTGACATCTAACCCAGTTGTGTGTGCCCTGAGTACTAACAAGGCGGCACATGTCAGAGCTGGTGTTTATATCTGGGAAGCTGTGCTGCTTTTTGTGAACATGCCTCATGAGACAGAAGCCTCCTTTGATACACCTTCTTGAGCCTTCACTGTTCCCACCAGTACACCCAGCCTTATATTTGTCAGTGTATCTCATGGACGTGCTGCTGCCTTTGGCCACTCGTACACCATGGGTGCCACAGAACGACCTTCCTTACGCTCTCATCATCATTTTCATTGCATTTGCTGCTTTTTCCTGTTCCCATGTTTATCTGTTCCCATGTTTATCTGTTCCCAAGAAAGCGTGGCTGGAGTTGCACAGTGTTGAATGTTTCCTAGAGAGCTCTTTTCCAAGAAATCTGTAGTCATTTTGTGTGTTTGCCTGTTGTTTGTTCCCTGGTTGATAATGTGATGAAATAAAAATTAATTTTCAAGATCTAATTTTGACTTCTGGAAAGACAGGAGATGATTTAAAATATACTGCACTGATTCCACTCATCAGGGCTAGAAAAGCTATGTAAAAAGCACAAAGAACAATAAATGAGGTAAAAAGAAGGGCATTTCCTGGAAAGGCAGCGAGATGAGTCTCACGGAGAGCAGTGACGGAAAGAAGCGCTGGCCATGCCATGTAAGTTAATGGCACCGGGCTGAGTTGGTACTCTGCCTGTGTACACAGCGGTGTTGTGGGCAGCAGTGATGTGTCAAGAGAGCAAACCTTTCTGCAAAAGTGAACAGAAGTGGGTTTCATCATCTCTTCAGGGTCTGATGTAAAACCCTTGTCCCATCCACAGGTGATTAGCAAAGGACAATGCCCGGGTGAGGTCTTGCCCCTTTAGCTTCAGACACCTTTAGTGTCATTTTCCAGTTGCTGGGGCAATCAGCTGGTGTAAATACCTTCATCTGATAGTTTCCATGGGCTGTGGAGCCACTGAGCCTTTTGAGATTTTTCTTTTTTTTTCCCCCCACAATGACATAGGTAAAAGTTAGTGAAAAAGCTGTGGGGGCTGAAAGTGGTCCTTAGCCTGAAAAGCTTGTGAATCTCTTATTTTGCACTATTTACTTAAAACAGTGGAGGTTGTAGACCTACCTGCAAACTTACCTGACTTTTCCCTTACAGCCTCTGATGGAAAATGCATTCTTTTTTGAAGGACTGAACCTGAATATGTCATTGCTTCACAAGCGTATTTCGCCTCAAGGAGGTGAAGGGTTTGGAATATAGTGTGCAAAGGCCTTTGTAGTGAGGAGGGGAATCCTGGAAGGCTGAGGCTGGATATTGCAAAAGCAGATTTTTGGTCTAGCATGTAGAGAACTGAAGTTTATGGAAGGGTCAGGGAAGACCATGGCTGAAACCTATTCAGCTCCATTAGCTGAGCAGGCAGAGTGGTTCCTGGGTAGCAGTCTGAGGCTGCTTTAACTTGGAATCAGCTGCTAGGGGCAGTGCAAAGAAGGTTTATAGCCTTTTTTTATTTTTATTGTTCTTTCATCCCTGACTCTGAATACTGCTGCACCAGGGTGTAGTCTGAAATGGGAGCCTCTGTTTCTTGAATGGGATTCATTGGGATGCTTTGCCTTTCAAAGTCAGTGCATTGGGGCTTATGTATATGGACACAGGTGTCTAAAGCCACGTAGAAAACTTGGTGCATTTGTGCTGACAAAAAGCTAGCCATGGGCTGAAGGCCACATAACCTGCCTTAGCTTGATGATGGAACCAAGCTGATATCCTTTGCTTCTCAGCCAAAAGATCTCATCTTTCTGGACCCACACGTGCAGACATGCCTACTCTCAGGGAAGTATGGATTCAATCCTGCCCTGAAGAGTGGACTAATCTGCTACTTTATCCTGGAAATCCTGTATCAAGAGGCTGCCTCAGAGCTCTCTGAAGGGGAAGAGTCAAAGCATGCTCAGTACCCGAGTCTGCGTGCAGGCCCTTGGCTGGGCTCTTGTCTGGATGGGGCAAGAAGCATGCCTCTTTCCAGTGGATCTTGTCTGCTGGTTTGGACCTTCCACAGGAGATTGTACTTGTAAAATATGCTTTGGGACGTAACCTTCTCACAGGTGGAAAAAATTACGCTGAACCAAGGGAAGTAGAGTGAGTCAAGTCCAGGTTCTAGGACTAATAGACTGACTGTGAAAAGCAGAAGCAGTGAGGCTGTGAGTATGACAGAAGTGCTACAACAATACTAAAGTCTCAACTAGGATTGGGAATCTGCTGTGGCAGGCAGCAAATACTCCACAGAAAGGGGCAGCTTGCAATTGAAATAAGTTGGGCTGGTAGAGTAGGAAGAAAAAAGGAGCAGCAGGATGAGCTCGGTTTTGCTTAGCTGTGGATTTATTACTGGTGTTTGAAGGAAATGTGTGTGCAATATCACAGCTGTTCACTAGAGGACAGTATTACACATTGTAAAGTGTAATTATAATGGCACAGTGCTGGAAGAGATTTCTTCCAGATTTTGTGTGTGCTAGGAATAGGTCGGGATTGAGGTTACAAAATGATTTGCTAGAACTTGTGAGCCATCCAGTCAAGGTGGTTTAATAGACACTGTGGCTTAAATCACTGTCTACAGACCCTATCTTGTAAAATCTCTGAAGGGTAATGCTGACTATCTTGCCTCTGTGTGCACTTTGTGGAGGTGGAGGCTGCTGAATAGGTAGGACAAGGGAGATAAGGGAGAGTCTCCAGCAAAAAGAAAAAAAGGGAAATTTTTGCATATCAAAACTCTTGCAGTGGGTGGTGGGATGCACAGCAGTGAAGGGAGGAAAGCAAAGGAGGCACAGGGCCCTGAACAGAGGGGATGTAGGATGAGTATACACTGGGTGATGGGCCTTGCAGGAGAAAGAAGCTAAAGGTCAGTTTTAATAAATGCTGCTGAAAGTGCTGCTGCTTCTGCCTGCTCTGATATCAGAACTTTCAGCAGAGGGCAGGACTGTTGCTTTATTCTATCGCTGCTCTATCAGCCATCGCTTCATGCAAGGGACAGAAGCTCCCACGTAGAGCAAGGAGTGTGAAATGTAAGATAAGGAGGCTGGGTTATGCAAAAGGAAGTAAGCTTCAGCTTTTGTGACCATCTTTATGCAAGTGGGGATCTTGGCAGTTGATGTTGTGTGGTGCAGCCTCACAGGACAGCTGCTAGCTTGGTTGCTGCTCTTCATGGGTTTTTTGAATTATTATTTCATCCCTCAGGGAAAGCTGACCTTGAGTGATAAGCAAGTAAAGCTGTGGCAGGGTTCTTGCTTACTTTAGGTTTGTTGGTGAGACAGAGAATCCTGTTGACTATCCAGGTCGGAGAGAATGCAGGACAGAAGCAGCCTTTCCGTGAGGCCCTGCTTCTGGTGGGAAGCAGACATGGCTCATGAAGCTATGATGATAACTGTGGTAAATACTAGATGGGCCACTGGAACCAGTAGCTGTGACTGACTGATCTCACCTGCATTCCCTCTTCTCTTGGCAGTACCAGGTACCAAAACTCATCCCGCTTTTCACTTCACAGCTGTGACCTCCAAGGCCTTCCTTTAGTGCTCTCTGTTGCAGAGGATGCACTACTGAGCAAGGCCAGTGCTCTTTATCCTTTTCCCAGCTGCTCCCTAAGTTAAAGTTAAGCAGCCCTGAAATTGCTCTGGCCTTGCAGAAGGGATCAGGTGAGGGTAAAGAAAACTTTCAGTCCTCACTTGCAGCCTCCTGTGCTCCCATGGCCTTTCTCTATACACACCTAGGCCTCAGGGTCTGCTCCTAAGCTGCTTACAAGAATAGCACAGAGAACAAAACCTGCCCAGCCATGCCTGGTGTTTCACTGGCATTTATGCCAAGTGCCAGGCTGTTGCTGATGTCCCTGAGCGCTTCCAGCTCAGCCTCTGAGATCTGGGCAGACACTGTCTTCTGCTGCTTTGCTGCTTGGGAGTAACAGCATTCTCTGAGAGGGGTGGTCCTGGTGATGCTGTTTTGGGTGGGCTTGGAGCACCCCAGTGCTCTGTTAGCTGGCTGCCTGAGAAGCATGTGTCACTTTGACACATGTGCAAAGGAAGCTTAATACCATGGGCGTGGCTTGGTTATGGGACAAGGGGTGATGGATTGCCATGTCCCTAGTCTCAGCCCTGATACTGAGCAACCACAGCTACGGGTAAGCCACCTCAGTTTGCTGCCGTAATAAAATAGACCTAACAGCCTTAGCTTGGATAGTCAATTCTTAGAAAGTACAGTGCCTTGCAAAATATGTTGGTAAGTACAGAAAACTCAGTGGTAGCTGGAAACGTAGAAGCTCTCTCCCTCACAGTTTGTCAGGCAGATAAACCCTTGAAAGAAACGTACAAAGGATGTTAGGTTTGTTCAGGGTTCTCTGTTTCTGCAGCAGGCATCTCTCCAATATCTGCTGCCATCTTTGTTCTTTACAGCTAGGGCACTTGCTACAGGTCCACTTAATCTCTCCTCCCTCATGCCACTAACATCTGAGAATGCCCTTAGGATTCTTTCAGTCAGCCTTCCCCCAGCTGTCCAATCTGCTGTAGAGTTTAAGAGCTATCTGCTTGATAGCCTTATAAAACTGGGTGAGTCAGGGGTGGGAAAGAAGCAACAAAACCATGCAGCCAGCTCCCTTTGCGCAATGGGAGTTTTTGTCCACCCTCCTCACAGAATCTGCACTACTTTTGACAGCATCTTGTCCTTCTTGGGCAATGGCAAATGCCTCACCTTGACTTTCGTAGGAGACAACGAGGATAAGAGCTTATCGTGTGGCTGGGAATCCTATTACAGCAAGTGTAGCACAGTTATCTCCACTTCTAATTAGCTGTAGGGCTCTGCCTTTTTGACTAAACTTAACCTTGCCCATGTCAGTCCTTTTCACAACTCGCTCCCCTTCTACCACCAGAGGTCCTTTTCTCCTCTGCTGTCCACACGCAATTCCTTCGTTCCAAAGTCAGGAGCAGGGACTCTGTTTTGCCCTGTTTGCCATTAACCTTCTGTTCTGCTTTCTGTCACTTCCCTGCAGCTTCATCATTATAATCCCCACCTTACATGTCTCTCCCACTCCATGTTCCCACAGTATCTGCAGTAGACCCAAGTGAATCTGGAGAATATTGCAGTTCCTAGGGCCTCTTGTGAATGTTTCATGTAATCTGTCTGTGGAATTTCCATCTGCTCTGCTGGTCTGTCTCACTTTTCAGGTTGACATTCAGAAGAACCCATATGAGAAAGGAAAAAAGTTAGACTGGACAGTGCAGCAAGTGGCCCCAGAAATGGAGTCTGTACGGAGCAAAGAATAAGTTTATTTTACGTGATATTTGGCCCGTTGCATGAAGGGGGCAGTCTCCTTGTAGCCAAAGCCTGAGCTGTTCTGTAATCACATCTGCTGAAATAGTTTGAGTGTCAGCTGGCAATGCCTGCACTTTGTCAAAGAGAACATTTAAGGAAGTTCAGTTGCGGAAGCGCTACGAACTGTGCGCTTCACAAGTACAGCTCCAAGGAGTAGGTCCCTCCTGGAGAGACGGCGTGCATGCATGACTGCCCACGCGGGCATCTCAACCCATCGCAAGCTTTCCTCTAGGTGACCTTGGGCTGAGTTTCTCCTGTTTGCTTGGAGTGCTGTTGATTTACAATGCAGATTCATTGGTCCTTGCCTGTCTGCCCCTCCTAAATTTGGCTGGGATATAAGAGGCAGTTTGCTTTCTGATGCCAACAGTGGCAATGGCAGAGAGCCCTGCCATGTGAGAGGCAGAGATAGAGGAGAGGGGGCCAAGAAGGAGCAAACTGTGTGGCTGCTATTGCTTCTGGCAGCTGAGGAGCACATCTGCGGGACAGAATGTCAATGCTTACCCCTGTCCTGCAGCCCCCGGAGGTGAAGGAGTATCTATCCAAGGGTGAGCGCTTCATCAAATGGGATGATGTGAGTACCGGGGTTTTTGCTTTGCTGGGTTGTGTGCATGGTGGCAGGGCAGATACCATGTTTTGGTTGGGGTTTCTGGGGAGACTGGGAGCTTGTACTCAGTGGAGGGGATGGGACATCGTGTGTCGTACCTGGGAGCAGCGATGTCTGGATAGGGAGAGTGAACTGAAAAGAACAGGAGGGCTAAGGGCTAAAAACAGAGGGCATACATGTTTGGGGCTGGTGATGAGGCTTCTGCACCTTTTGTTATTGTGAAGGCTGGAAGTAAATGGAGTGTGCCACTGGGTTTGTGTTGCAGCTTCTCTGGTGTAGGACCCAAGGGTCCTGTCTGTGTTTGGGAACCCGCCCTCAGGAAGGCAGTCACTGCTGGGAGTCTCCTTGGAGTGAGGCATGTGCTGCTTTCAGACATGTCCGGAGGAGCGTGAGGAGTAGGATTTACTCCAGAGCTGAGCAGACTCTCTGTGCTTTGCAGATAGAAAGGAAATTGGGCTCCGAGTTGCTTCCTCTTATGGCCTTGTTGCTGGAGTGGATTAGAGGGTGAGCCATGTCCTCCCACACCTGCCCAGCTTGCAGGTCTGTGAGCTACCAGGTGTGCAGTGACCGAGCAGCGAGGGGCCTGTGCTTTAACTGTGCCGGAGCCTTGGAGGGTGCTGCAAAAAGCTGCTTCTCTCTTCAAAACACATGGTTTGCAGTTTCTGTTTGCCTTTCATTGTGAGGGGGAGAAAATGTGGAACAGCAGAAGAGAAGTTAATTTGAATGTAATAATCCCCCTCCTCACTTCAAGACAGCAAAAGAGTACTTCCCCTAATACCCACGTACCTGACCAAGGGGATAGCAGCTGCCCATCCATTTTGCCTGGAGTACAAATTGTCTGCTATTGAGCATGAATGTTGATAAAATGGGGGGCAGGCCAGGTTATGATTATTCATCAAGATCTGGGGGAAACATCTGATGTGGTATTGCAAACGAGACGCATTAGAAGAAGCCTCCAGCAGCAGTGCAGGAGGGATTTGTGCTTACTCTTGTGGGCGTAAAGCTGGAATGGAGTTTTTAGTCCCAAGGCAGCATGTGCGGGGGAGGTAGATCACTTGTGTGCAGCATGAGCAGGGGTGGTCCAGCGGCACTGAGAAATGAGAAAGCAATGTAATACACAGCTGACAGAAAGGATGGATGCTGAGGAATGCAGGTTGGAATATCACTGGGCAGTTATTGCACTAGCTGTACAGAAACAGGAGGATGACACCAGGCTACGGTGGAAAGCGCAGCCTTCCCTTTCTTTCCAGTGGGGCCACTGCCTGCGGAATGCTCTTGTGGCTTTGAATTTGAAGAGGGATTTGGTTTCTGAGAATAACAGTAGCCAAACTTGTCTAAAATTGCTGCTGACTTTCTACGCTCAGTCCTTGGGGACCACTTTTCCAAAAACTTGAAACTGTTAAGTACTTCACTGGGAATTCCTGGGATAGTTAGGCTCCCTCGACACCCAAGGTGAGTCAAGTTGGGCTTCTCCAAGACCCACCAAGTGTTTATTTGCTGCTGCAACCGTGGGAGTTAGGGACCTCAAGTCCTGTGTGGATTTTTCCTGAAGGTTTACAGACTTGTAAACATTTCCAAAAGGTTGCCTCTAACTATTAAGTGGTTTACAGACTTGAACTCCAACAATAATGAAAGCCCTCTCCGCAAGTGAGCTGTTCTGGTCACGTTGCTCCACCTCATTGTGCTTTCCCACTCCACAGTTAGAGCAGGCTGCGAAGGATGATGGCAAGAGCTCCAGGCTGCTGCAGGATTGCTAGTGGAGGGTCAGGATAAAAGCAGCTCTTCAGAGGTCTTGGGCCTGTGGGGTTTTTTGTCTCACTCTTTGAATTGACTTGGCCACGCTGTTGGTAACAGTTTTGAACTCCTTCTGCAATATCTGAGGCAAAGGAGTGAAGGTAGATCAGTTTGGGGCTGGACTGGAGCCTTCACTGTACCCAGCAGTTTCTCAAGTAAAGCAAAGTCACACTTCTGTTGATGCCTACATCTTGTCCAGCATTTGTAATGTATTCTCTAGAGGAAGGTGCAGTAGGATCTCTGACAGGTGGGACTGTTCTGACCTGTCCCATTGTGTGAGTTACAACATCTTGGGGTAAGGAGCAACTCTCTGCTGTGCTTTGTTTAGCATCCAGCAAGCTGGGGCTGCCAGCCAGACTAAGGAGGCTAAGTCATACTTCAGGGATGGTAATTTATTTCAAGAACTGGCTTGGGAACCTTTTCAGAACCTCAGGTAGGTCACAATGTAGTAGCTGACCTCTGAAGCCGAGCAGACGTACATGGATTGGCTCTCTGCTGAGTCTTAGCCCTCTAAGCGCAAGCAAAAATGTTTGCTATCCTTAAAAGATGATGTATTACAGGATTTTACCAGACAACGCGTGCTTTCTGCCCTCGAGTTGAACTCCACAGTGTGAGCAGCAGCCAGTTTGGCTGCCAGGTGGTCTTGAATTCACCATTTCCTTTGTTGCAAGGAGTCACCCCTTTGGAAAGTCTGCCTGCACCCCATGGCCATCCATGTGCCTGATCAGGAGGCCAGAGGTCAGTGGTCCTTAACGCAGCCTCAGCTAGCTTTCAAGAATGCTGCTTTGCAGGAGATAAAGTTAATCTAGAAACATGGCACAGTACTCAGTTCTTAGCACTACAGTGCCTGTTCTGCTCATCGTGGCTTGTGGCCATGTGTTCAAGGAGCTAACCAAGAGAACATGGGCATGATGCTGTGCAGATCAGCATTGTCCCTAGTACAGTGTGAGTAAAAGGAGAACATACGGTGCACTGTGGCATGGGCAGAGGACCCTGGAAACAGATACACTCTGGAGTGAAGAACGAGTTCAATAACAGACTGAAGAACCCAAGTCCAAGTGACAAATACAACTTCCAATATCCATTACTTGTTTCATCTTGGTAGCTGGGTATTTCAGCTTCCTGAATCAAATTTGAAGACTTCCTAGAAATGGCCAATAGGCCTTATGATCCTATCTTCTGCGACCGCAGAGGTGAAATGCAGCCAGGAGTCATCTAGGCTGAATGAGCAAATAGGCTGGGGCCCAAGCAGAGGCACCAAGTGTTCCTTGTCTGTCTCCAAAGAGCTCACACTAATTCAACTCTTAGCACAGGCTTGCATGTGAGATGGGAATGGATGTTGCCTGCTACGTGTCTGTGAAGTTGCCCTTAACTGAAAATGCAGAAGCAGCATAAGTAGTCAGAGGCAAAGTGAACAACCTCACAGCAGCCTGTCTCCTTTGCAGTATATGCTTTTGTTGTGATCTGGAGGGCCCCCTGTTACATGGGGTTCAGAATCAGCCCTGAATAATTTAATCTAATTCTGTGCCTGTACTGTGGGTGTTTAAATAGCTGCTTCTGTTTATGGTCTGCATAGAGCAAGTCTATGGAGTTTAAGAATCACCACCTAAAGCAGACTCTTCTGCTGTATCAGATGGATCCCTCCTTGAACTCTTCCTGACTAGGCCCCATTCTCTATAAAGAGAGCCCAGATAACTAGCATGAGCACCAAATGGTAGATGCCACAGGTGAATGCTATCTCTACTTGGCCTAGACTCCTTCTGGAGCTCGTAGCATGAAGTAGGTGCCTTGGAGGGAAGGCAGTTCAAATGAAACAACTAATTGCATCTTCAGGTACTTTCTTCTCTTAATTCATTGTATAGAAAGCTCCAAGAGAGTTGTTCTAGCTAAATGCATAGTGTTAGGTGAGACCCAGGTTTCAGCAGAGATCAGCTTCCATAGCATCATGCTGTTGCTCTGGAGATGTACTAAAATCATCTGGTTCATTTCCATAAATCACAGCGGATGATTGACCCGACTGGGTCTATATTTGAACTGGGAACCTTACGTCCCATGATGGATTCTCCAGGTCATGTAAGGTCCTAACCTTCTTTTGTTTTGTTTGTTTGGGTTTTTCTTGTCAGGAAACAGCAAGTGCTTCTCCTGTGATTCTTCGGGTGGATCCAAAGGGCTTTTACTTATACTGGACTTACCAGAATAAGGTAAGTGCTAAGACTTCACAGCTTGGTCTCCAAATAGCCAGTTGAAGTTTGTGGGAGATTAAAACACCATAGGTGCTTGAGTTCTGCACTCAGGGAGCAAACCACCACACTCATTCCACTTAGCAGGAAACCCCCAACAAAGGACTTGGGAGTCTCGTGCTTATTCAATGGCAGGTTTGTCTTCAGAGTTCCAGAAAAGAGGAGGAAATTAAGCTACGAACATGCCAGAGAGATGAGCACGGCCTTTTAGTGCTTGTCAACACTGGCATCTTATGCCTGCAAAGCTCTTTAGATGTGCTTTGAAGCACTTTGCAGAGAACAGTAGTATTGATATCCCTGTTAACCAGCATGCTAAAGGATTCTCCCAACCAGTACAATGGTGCAGTTGGAAAGAAAATGGCTAGACATATGCAATTAAATGTATGCAGCTTCAGCTAATGTGTACCTCATGTGCAGCCTGCGTAGTAATTAACTGACTTGGTGTTTTAGGAATTTTAATTTTTAAAAAAAGTGACCATAGTGATGTAAGGACTACATCAAATCTGGAGAGTGCGTTGTGCTCCTCTCAGGCCAGGGTGGTGTGTGCACACTGCCAGAAGTAAGCCACAGGATGCTGGCAGCTGGAGGAGAGAGCGGGACTACAAATTTAGGAAAGAAAATTCAGTTCTTTGCTGATGAGTAGCAATGAGGGGTGGAGAGATCTGGCTGACTGAAGGTGGAAAGCTGGCCTTACTTCTGCTTTCCAGAGCAGAGCTGTGGTTCAGCTCTACTTCCTCCTCGTGACCTACATGCTGAAGAGGCATGGTAGATAAAGAGACAGAGACAGTAGTCTTCCACAGCACCCTGGCCAAGAGACCTGATGTGTTCTGGTGAGCTCTGCCTTCTCAGAAGATTGTACCCCAGTGCCAGTGGGGGCAAGGCACTGCTGCACAGCCGTATCCTCCGAGAACAGTGTTGTGAGGCTGGGGACTGTCGCACCCCTCTAGAAGGTGTGCTCTCCTTTCAGCCATCTCTGTCATTCCCATTCCCCTCTCAAGGTCCGCTCCTGGTGGTAGAATTTTTGCTGTAAGGGTTCCAGCCAGACAGCAGGAAGAAGTAGTAGCACTGGAGGAGGTGCACAAAATGGGGCAAGGGGAGCTGTTGGCACCCATCAAAAGTGAGATACTTCACTGCCTTAGTGGTATGAGGGATTTAAGTACCTGGGAAAGGGGCTGGGGTAAGGAAGCATAGCTGACATGAGGAAACCCAGATGGGAGGTGTCTCGTATTCCTGGAAAATGCCATTGATTAGCACCTAAAATAAACTGTAAACAAATTTGTGAGCAACAGCCTGTTTTACATCCTTGGGGAAGCACTTGTCTGGCATCTTTCCTATTCTTTGAGGCAATCTGCAGACAGTGTGAGTTAGCAACAAGGGTGGTGGGCAAATGCTGGCTGTCAGAGGGAGCTGGGGCAGGGGCTGTGAAGGTCATGTGCAGGCTGGCATGAGCACTGTGACCAGGGACAGGAGATGGGCTGATACAGAGCATGGTGTGGTATGGTCAATAGTTTGTCGGTTGAATTCGTGTGGCTTCTTATTCTTTGGCTGACTTCTCTTAAGATCTGCTTGTCGTGAACAGCAAGGAAGAAAAATTGCACCACTTTTGCAGTAGGGATTCAGAAAGTAGTGGGATTAGGAGTAAAATTTCCATCTCTCTTGACAATAAAATGGGAATACAGCCAGAAGACATGGTATCCACATTGTTCCTTATTGTGATCTTGGAAAATAATATTATCTGCTGCAACAAGTATAACTTGTTCTCCAGATCCATGGTGAGCAGACAAATTAGTAACAGAGGAAGGAAATTCAGGTTGGATATTAAAAGAACAAACAAAATAAACATGACAACTAGCCAGTAGTGAGGACATGGAGTGGGCTGCCTAGGGAAGATTGTGGAATGTTCTCCCTGGGAATTGCGTCAGAACAGATTAGGTGAAGGTCTGCTGGGAGTAACCTGGGAGGAGGTGGTCCTACCTGCCTTCCAGCTCAGCTGCTCCATGTTGAGTGTGTGGAGGTAAAAGACAGGCTGAGAACATTAGTGGGCTGTGTTAACACATGGACTGTAACTGGGATAGAGTTTCCTCACGTAAACCTGGATGCATGTCATACACTCCCTCTCGTGGTAATCTGCAGCGAGCCTCTGGCCTCACCTTGAAGAGGACGGTGCTGCAGACCACCGCTGCCTCCACGCTAGCTAGCCTGCCAGCTTGGCATATCAGCAGCCGATGTTTCCCTGGTGGGAAGGCTGTTCCCCAGTGAAGGGCACTGGCTGAGACCTGCTTTGCAGCTTCTGGGGGCTCTGTAATGAATTTCTTTCCTTGCTCCTTTGTCTTTCCTTTATCTTCCTTGTCCTTATTCTGTTGTAGGAAATGGAAATTCTGGATATAACCAGCATCCGAGATACCCGAGTAGGGCGATTTGCCAAAATCCCCAAGGTGAGTGCATAGCTTCGTTTCTGCTGGTTGTTCATATGGGAAAGGCAGGGCTGCACCAGGGCTTTGGCATACGCTGAGGCAGTTAACCCTGGCTTTCCATTACAAGAAGGTGGAGAGGACCTTGTCTCCTTACATCACAACTATGTAAATATAGAAAAGACGTCTTTACTCTTGTCCCTGAACTTCCCAGTGGTCCTCTGTGCACCCAGAAGAAAGGCAAATGCAGACTATGGTGTATGAGCTCGTTAGAGGGAATATGCCGGAAAGCTAGGAAAACAATTACCCTTCCAAGTGCCTCTCAAAAGAGCCGTTTTCTGTTGTGCACAGCAGCTGTGTTCTCCCCACCGCCATGCATCTGGCTAGCTTTAATCTTGGCCTGGCCTTTATGTTCACTGAGCTACGCTGAGGAGTCCTGCAGGAGACTTGTGATGCTTCTGTATTGAGTCACCAGAGCTGCTCTCTTGTGCAAAGATGCACAGGCTGGGTCAAGGCAGCTACAGACTTGTAGTTACAGTGAGATTCCAATGTGGGGGGGGGTGGGGGGGGTTCCCCTTTAAAGGAAAGAAAATGTACTTTCAGAAACACGAGCATTTCTTTCTTTTCTCCCCCCCCAATAATTTTAAATTGTCTGCTTGCAGGGTGGCAGACTAAGGGAAGCACATGATTTTGGCTTTGTTCTTGGTTTCAGTTATAATTTAAGCTTCCTGCAGCAAAGCTGTCCTTGTTAGGACTTTTTTTCTGGGTCTAGGTTTTTTTGTTTGTTTGTTTTTAACTTTTCCATGTATGGAAAAGGCAAGCAGAAAATTGAAGTAAGGCTAGAATGTGAAAAGGAAGCAAAGCAGTAAAGATAATGGCTCCATGTGGTAACATAGGTGATTCCCAGTCTAACGCAAAAGGGGAAGATTTTGCAATATATACTGAGAGACTTGAGCAGCCTCTTTGTGTAAGTAGTACACTGTTTTCTTAATACTGCTCTGAAAATGTCTATTCAGAGCTCCCAGAGACTGGTGTTTCTCCAAAGACCATAATGAGGAGTGTGCGCACAGAGAGCTCAAGAACAGTACCTATCTTACACAATTCTTAAAAATCATAAATCCTTCTGAGAAACTGTGTTACTTCTTGGAAATTCATTAGAATGAAACATATCTGAGTTTTCAACAAGCCTTAAACTTTGACTGCAACTTGTTTTGTGGGAATAATGTTTGGAAAAAAGCTCTGAGAAGTTTTTGTTTCATTTGAGAGAATAAAATATTTGGAGCTGGTAGAGCTAGGTACTACATTCCAGGCAGAATGCACTAAGGAAAAGGCCAGCTTAAGGGAGAGGCATGAGATACTGTTTGCTAGGGTGTTAAACTTTCAGGAACAACCTGTTTACATAATTAATTCAACTTTGATAGAGATCATAAATTGATGGTGTAAGTACTGAGGCCATAGGTGGATGTCCCTCTGGTGGCAGCAGCCAGGCGGGAGAAAAATGTCCTAGATTTTAGCAATTGGTTAAGGAGGACTAATTGGAGATTACTAGGAGGAGAATGCTGGCACAAGTGCAGTGTCAGAATTGCCTTTAGACAGAGGGAATTTCTACTCAAACACCATCTTTCTGTAATGAGCCCCTACTCACAAACAAGGAATTGCCCTGGAAACAAAACCAGCCCCAGTTTTTTAAGAGTAATTCACAGTACAGTTTTGGGATGACCATATTCCATATCCAGAGAAAAACTAAAATGGCCTTTTAAAAAGGACTTTTAATAAAAGGACAAAGTAGTTTGTAAAAAGAATGAGGAAATTCATGAGCAGTACCAGGGTAGCAAAAGAGGAGGGGGAAGCAGTGGCTGTGTTCCATAGTTAGCTCAAAATCTTTTCAATAAAACCAGAAAGAGGCCTGTGTGATTCCCATCATAAGCAAGGGCTCTTAAAGAACAGAATAAGAGAGGACATCTTTGCATGGAAAAATTACTGCCGGAGAATAAGGACTCTTGAGAGGAGTGACAGAACCAGCAGACTCCCAGAAAGATCAGTGCTTGGGCCTGAGACACTCTGTTCATACATGATCTGCAAAAGGTGTATAGAGACAAGGCAAAGTTTGCCAGTGGTACCAGGTTATTTGGGGTAATAAAATGAGGGCTGATCTGTAGAAAGACCTTGAATTGCTGATTGACTGGATGGTCTAATAAGCGATAAAATTTAGTACAGATAAAAATCAGGCAATGCACCCAAGAGAAAAAGAAACCCTAATCCTAACCTTCTGGAATGGTTCTGAGTTGACTATTGCTACTCAGAAACAAGATCTTGAGGGTACGGTAAATCTGTAAAAATATCAACTCTGTGTTCAGTAGTATTTGCTAAAAAAAGTTGTATGTTAGGCATTACAAGGAAAGCATTAGGAAATCATGCCACCGTGTATATCCTGAATGCACCCATGTTTCTGTGCGTTTCTGGTGTCCTCATCTCAAATGAGACAAAGAACTGGAAAAGGTAGAGAAGAGCAGCAAGATTAATAAAAGAATGAAACAGCTGCTGTAGAAATAGCATCTGAGTAGGCAGGGACTGTGGTCTGGGAAAAAAACATGATGGGATGTGGAGGAGTATTGTGGAGTGCTATAAAATCGGGAGTTGAATGGAGAAGGTGAGCATGAAGCAGTCACTCAGTGTTTCTTCCAGTGTTAGCGCTTACACATCAAGTGGAATTTTCCGAAGGCAGGTTCAGCACAAGCAGAGGGAGGTGCTGCTGTTTTACACCTCGTGTCGCTGCTCTGTGAGATGTCTTCCTGCACAAGCCATGAAAATGTACGCATGTTTAAAAAGTCAGGACAAGAAGGAAATGCCCTTTGAGGGTTATTCAATGCAAGATAATGCCTCTGGTTTAGGAAGCTGCTGAATCATAAATTGCTGGAAGCTGCAGAAATATGTCAGGGAAGTATCATTGCGTTTGCCCTGTTCTTATACTTTTTCCCAGGCATCTGGATGGATCTCTGGTCTGACCTGGTGTAGCTGTTGTATTCTAGCCATTGTAATAGGCCAGAGGCAGTATTTTACAGTCCTGGGAGCTGCCTACAGCTCATTTTTTGCAAACGAAGAAACAAAGGTCAAGCACCAAGCGATTTATTAAGTATTCTCAATAGGTAAAGTGATGAACTTGAATGACAACCTCTGCTGTGAAAGTCCCAAGTGCTTTTTGAATTTTGCATTTCACAGAGACCCATTTAAAATAAGTACCCTTTTTATTTCAGGCGATTTTCTGGCATTTCTATGACAGCATGTAGTTAAATGCACTAGGCTGGCTCCTTGTCCACCCTTCTCTCTTGGGATTATGGGAGGTCTTGTGTGGGCACTGAAATGGCCATTGAACCAAAATGGTGGGAGAGATGTGCCATCCAGTCCTGGAATTTGTCATTTACACGTGGCTGTACTATCTGCAATGCTTCTGCAGGGCTTGCTTAAAGCCCTCAGTTGTGTATTCAGTCAGCTTTCCTGAGAACGGAGATTGCTTAAAGGAATGCAGAAAGCGGTGAAAATTTCTTAACCTGAGTCACCACACCCTCCACATAGGGCAGCTACGTCTGGTGCGTCATCACAGAAAGGTATAAATATGAAAAACTGGTATGACGGAGCGAACAAAGATCTGCTAGAGGTGAAGGGTGGAAGAACGAAAAAGGCTGCTGTCTCCATTGTTACAGAGTGGTGGGTTGGCATGGTTGTGGGATATAACTGCTGAAATTAATTCAAATGGTTACTTGTTTCATTGGCTAAAAGTGGAGAAGGAGGTAATGGGTGGTATTTAAGGCAAGGGGAACAAGACCACAGCTGTTGGAAGAGCTTTCGATAGTTCCCGTAAAAAGCCAAGCATCCTTTTCCCCTCCTCTCCCCTTCCTTGCAAGTGATGCCATAGTAAACCCACAGCCTCTGTGAGGCAAAGCTTCTGATCTGCTTTTCCTACTGAATCGTGGCTGAAGGAATTTACAGGGAAGGAAAGCACATTGCTGCGAGCGTGTGCACTATCGCTTTCCTCTGCAAGGTGCCGTGCACTCTGGCTGTGGCTCAAGCTGCTTTTCAGACTGATGCAGGTGAAGTCAGTCTCCCCGCGAACGGTGATTGTACTGTGGATGGGGGGAGTCACCTGCTTTCAGTAACGCTTTCCCGCTGCTGTGAAGCAAGAGGTTTGGGTTTTTTCTTTGTAACCTCCCCATACACAGCAAGAAGAATAACACCAAAGCGCCCATGCAGAAAACCGCTTCTGAAAAGACCTGCTGTCATACACACTCCCTCGCCAGTACAAGTCCCTGCAAGCTGGGAGGCAGGGACTGGTGGGACCCCCTTCCTGACGCTGCAAGTGTTTAGGGAGTAGATGGTCAGCCTGTAGTGCCCAGCAGAGTAAGTGTGGCATTGAAAAAGGGACAAGTCACTCATAGGAGCCACCTCCAAATGAGGAGGGCCACTGCTGTGTGCCCTGAAGGAAACAATTCCTGGAACTGAACCTGCCTGCAGCTGAGGGACAGCCGTGCTCTCCTTGAGCAAAGACTCTCCTCTCTCCCTGCCGCCTCCCGAGCCCTCGAGACCTCCCATGACCTCTTCTGTGCATGTGCAGGTGTCCCCTCCTCACCCCCTTTGCTTTATTTTCTTTGAGAGCTACTCAGTGTTCTGCAGTGTTTTTCTCTGTGGAAATTTTTTTTTGAGAGACAGGGCAGAATGAACTTTGGCGCGTGTTCAAGAGTAATAAAGATAAGAATTAGCAGGGACTTTGAACATAAATGAGACAAGATAAAAAGCTATTGAATGTAGTTCAGCAGTGTGCCGAAGCAGATCAAGATGTTATTTACAATGCAATTCTGTGTTTTCCTTTCAGTAACAAGCAACGATAATGGCTGCTCTGTTTTGTTTTTTCTGATGCACCAAGACCCCAGAACACTGGCAGAGAATGTAATAATTAGGACCAAAATACATGATGTTTTAGGCCAGACTGCTGGGCTGTCGGCTTCATCTTGGGTTTTGTTTAGACATTTCAGCAGGCATTGGCTTTGAAACAAGCATCATTTTTCATAAAAAACTAAGTTATATTTTCTGACTGTCATGATTATAAAACAGTTTCATCCTCCATACACATTTTGTTGTCACTGAACCCAGAGATGCGGACTCTGAACTGAACATGTACAAGGGAGAAAATTATACCAAGGTATTTCACCCATCATATTTTGAGATGATAAAGTAGGAACAAGTAGTGTTGGGAACCACCGATGCAGGGAAGCGCTCACGTTGCGCTCGGGCCTGAGCCGTGGCCTATAACGTGTTGTGGGTAGTCAGTCGTTCCGCTGCATCGCAGGGGGATTGAGCAGCATCTCAGTGCTGTGCTGTGGATTCAGCAATGGGCGCGAGCAAGGGCGGAACTACACGATGTCTGACGTTCAGGCCTCCAAATGAACGAGTGATCAGAAGAAGCCATATGGAGACAAACTGATACATGCGCATGCAAGAGAAAAGTGGGTAGCGGCCTGTGGCTTGCAAAGGATTTATAAATAGTGGAGCAGGGGCCAAGCAAGGAAACAGTCACACCTGAATAATGGCCTTTTGCCATGCTCGGCCCTTTTTCTGCCTCTTCCATCTTTCCACTGTGCAAGCGCTTAGACCACAGGGACAGAAGTTACTGAGGGTGCACAGTCTGCATCTCTCCCTTGCAGTCTGTTCCTGCTCAGTTCCAGAATGCTATGGGTTATTTTGTGCCATGTGAATCTGTGTGCTGCTGCATTTTCCAGTTCCTTTAGATAGGACAGCAATGAGAGCCAAGGGTGCTTCATCTGCGTAGTTTTTTTCCTGGCTCGCTGAGCTGCTTAGCGCGGAGGCAGGCTGGCCCCCGCGGCGCAGGCGGTGGCAGGACAGCCCTCCCCGCTTCGCAGCGATCGGTCTTGTCGCTGAATCCTGTGATGGAGCAGTGCTGCTAACAAGGACGTGAGCATTACTTGCAGAGGCAAGTGCCAAAGGCATTTGAATAATCCTGGTGTTCCATTTCCCTTCTGGCAACCAAACAGGACCTTTCTTCTCCAAAAGAGAAGACTTGCTGTCAAGTCCTGTCTTCTAATACCACAAGCACTGCATCATATAGCACGTTTCATGAGATACCGCATTGTCAGGGTGCAGCGAGTGCGTGCAGCTGTGGCAGATCCCAGCTATGTCCCGTTTCAGGTAGAGAAAGGACTGTCTCTCTCTTGCATTAGGCATGGCTCTTTGTTTATATTTGCATGAGAATTTGCTTGTCTCTGGACTATGAATCTGGTTTGTACAGATGAGGATTTTAGGGAAATCAAGAGGATGGGAAGTGAAATGCAAGCTGAATTTCAGCCACTCTGCTGGCGGGTTGCTTTCCGTTTGTTTTTTGGTTTTTTTAAGTGGATTTGCTAAGCAGGTTTCCTTTCTGATTTGCATGGCTAATAAGGTTGTCCTGCTTTTCATGTAGCAATTCCTCTTTTTCCTTTATGGTCACCTGCACCATGACACGAAGTAGTTACGTAGTGAAGCTGCAGTACGAGGTGCTAAAGGAGTTACAGGTTATGAAAGAGCCAAGGCGTGGCATCAGGGTCGGTGCTCTTGGACACAGTCTCTGGTCCTCTCCCACCATCTTCATTCAGTGGACTTACCCCATGAGGGAGCTAATCCCCCTGTAAAGTAGGCAGCACAAAGTAAGCGGTTACATCATGCTTAAGGGAAGTCGGTCGCTGGGAGAATATGACCCAATTTAGATCCCTAACAGGATCGTCCTTTTCTCTCCCTGCTGCAGTTTGCTTCTCATAAAATGAAGCTGTCAACTTCACCGAAGTGATAGGAGGTTCGCAAGTTGCCTGATAAAGGGCTTGGCATATAAAAAGCTGCACAGGCTAGGGCTAACCGCGAACACCAGCTTTGAGGAGGTGGTCAGCTCTCGGGCCGTCTCCGCACGCGGCATGTGTCAGGCTGGTCTGGCACGCACAGCGAGATAAAGGCAGAAGCTCTGGTGCGGCGTTCAGCTTGCGAGGGACGCGGCGTGAGGCGAGGCGGCGGCCGCCGGGCTGAGCAGCGCCAGCGGGCAGGGGAGGAAGGGCTGGGAGGAGCCGGTTTGTAACAAATACAGGAAATGAGTTCAGCACAAACCACAAGTTCTCTATTGTCTTAGCTTCGTATAATTTACAACGCTAGAGGTAAGGAAGCTGAACAAATGCCAGTGGGTTTGCAAGATGAAGTTAAACTTGGAGTTAAAATCCTAACGCTTTGACGCTTCTAATAGAAAGTTAAGCTCCATCGGGAAGTCGCTAAGAGCGCGGGAAGGAGGTGTGGGCATGTGGGTGCTGTTCACTTCTGCAAAGGAAAATTGCTCACAGAGCAAGAATGAGGCGTTTTAGAAATTCCCTTACTATTAGAAAATAGGCAAATCTGGGTGGATGACTGCTTTCCCCCTTCTCCAAACGCTCTTGGGTTATACAGGTTTCAGAGTTATCCCTGCGGAGAGTCGCTTTTATGAAGCGAGACAGCAGTCAGATGATCCTGAATTATAATCCAGGCCATCCTGTTTTTCCTAAAGCTACCTGTTTGCTACAGATGTATGAAAATTGCAAATGCTCCAGAAACTTGGAAAAATGCAGTGGAATAAATCTGCAGAGTTCCTTATAAAATACATATGCAGCTCTGTGTGTGACATGGTGCAGATGCAGAAGAATGTCTGAAGCTGAGCTGTTTCAGAGTTTCTGCTCTTACAGTCCAAATGTAAAGAGAAAATGCTGTGGCAGAAGTGGAATTGCTTCCATTTGAATCACAGTGTGATGTAAACAGATGGTTGCATATAGGGGTTTATAGTTGGTTTGGTCTAAATTGAGGTCCATGGAAGCCTAAAGTTGGGAAATTCGCTTTCTTCAACTTGGAAAGATTCAGACATTGTCCAGTTGGTAGCAGCTTAACAAGCCACTAAATATGAGCTGAACTGCAGCAACTGATTTAGTACGTGCTCTAAGTTTATGGCAAACACAAAGGTAAAGCCATTTAGCTAAAACCTGTCTTACTGAAGTTAATGTGATACCTAATGTGTTAAGGTGTTACTGATGTTTTAACTTGTTGAAATGCAGTAACTCGGCCACGTGTCTGACTGTGCGTATGTGCATACAGTGAGAGCTCAGATTCCAGCTCCTGCTAAGCTTCCGAGTCTGACCTGCTCTGCTGACAATCCCTGATCATGAATTTTACCCTTAGTTTCTGAAGGAGCAGGTGCTCTGACAGCCTCCCTGTTTGCTTTGATACGGGTTTATCCTGCACTTTGGATAATGAATTGCTGTGCTTTATTCTAGGACATGGAAATTGTATCCTTTCATTATAAACAGTGACCATCAGTACAACTCCAGAATATTTTGGCTTAGTGACACCTTATGTAGGAATGCATAAAATGCTAAATAATTTAAAGGGATTCTATAAATACTTTCATATGGTGATGAAATCCCAGTATGACTAATCGGATGAGCCTTATACTTAACAGAACAAATCTCTGGTGAGCCATCGCTGTAGAATACTGCAATTGCTATGGAAAAAAACACTTCTAGCAGCTGACAACTGCAGAAAATGTGATGTGGAGGGAGAGAACGCACCTCTCCAGTGACCAGGTCTAAAGGTGGTAGACCTTCCAGGTCCCAAACAGCGTCTTCCTTGTGGTGAAGGGAGGTTACAGCAAAAGGTATCCCACTAATCTAAAAGACTTTCTTAGCGTGTGTTTTGACAAATGGCTGTCTGCCATAACCTGGTTATGCACCTCTGGTATGAGGCGGCCAAATAACTCCTCTGCTTGTCTGCAAGTTCAGGATGAAGCTTCAGAAGGAATTTCTTTAAGAATAGTCTCCAACTTTTACTTTTTCAGACCAAAACACCATGTTTGTGCAGTGATGTTAGTCACAATGTTTTGTTCCATGGAGGATCCAGAATAAAAGTGAAAAATAAGGAAAGGAACATTACATTAAACAATTTTGCAACCCTTGAAAAGCTTGTTGTGAATGTGAGTCAATGTTTGGATTGGGTCCTGTTTTTTTCAGGTGCAATTTGCCTCATTCTCCGTTCATCCCCATCTGTTCTGTTTCTTTTGCAGTGCCAGAAGCTCCGAGAGGTTTTTAACTTGGATTACCCTCACAGCACCTTCCTGCTTAAGACTCTGACTATTGTATCTGGCCCAGACATGGTTGACCTCACTTTCCATAACTTTGTATCCTACAAGGAGAATGTCGGCAAGGTATTGGGTCCTGAGGGCAAGGAAGCACTGGGAAACACTAGGGATTGGGGCATTAAGTGGGGAGCAGGAAAGGAGAGGGGAAGACAGGGAACCTAAACGCTGTCCATGTTACTGGCAAGGTTATAAACAAACAGGTTTATGTTCCAGTAAGGTGTAGTACATCCACAGTTCTAGAAACTTCCACCCTGAGTGGAGAAAGATTAGCAGAAGAAATTTAGTATATCATTTTTGTCCTTCATGTGCTTTGTATGGATAAACAGACAGCTGAGAAAACTCAGTGGAAAGGTTTCAGCTGCTAATATATATAGGTGATAGGAAGGTGATATAGCCAAGCCCAGGGCACAGTTGTTAGGATCTGGAGCGCAGAAGTATCGGGACAGGCCTTTTTACCAAGGTGTGTAGTGACAGGACAAGGGGTAACAGTTTTAAACTGAAAAAGGGGAGACTTGGAGTGGACAGAAGGAAGAAATTTTTAACTGTGGGGGTGGTGAGGCACTGGAACAGGTTGCTTAGAGAAGCTGTGGGTGCCCCATTGCTGGAAGTGTTCAAGGCCAGGCTGGATGGGGCTTTGAGCAACGTGGTCTAGTGAAAGATGTCCCTGCCCATGGCAGGGAGGTTGGACTAGGTGATCTTTAAAAGTCCCTTCAAACCCAAATCGTTCTATGGTTCTGTGCCTTTTCCATGTTTGTTGCTGTGTATTTCTTGGTGCAGTTCCATAATGCCCACTGCCTCTGCCTTGTGTGTGTGTGTTCGTTCCCAGAGCTGGGCTGAGGATATTATGGCCATCGTTCGGAATCCCCTCACATACAACGCTTCTCGGTACACCTTCCTAGAGAAAATGTAAGTGATTTCTGACAAACGCTGTTCTCTGAAACATTTGTGTACTTCCCTTTCTGTCTGTACTAGAAAGAAAAGGCTTCTTAGCATCCAGGTCCTTTGGCAGCTTCCAAAACAAGTCCTGTGTCAGCTCAGGAGCCCCAAGGCACAGGTAGTTGGGCCATATGTTGCATGACAACTGACTGGCACAGAAGTGCTTGAACTAGTCAAACACACACGTGGTATTAGATAAACTGAAATTCTGAGTCTTCCGATGCAGTCACAGCACTCACCCCCACAAAGTGCTGCCTCTTTTTCTCTGTTCTGTAATACTGTTTGGTTGGCAACCTGGGATCACTGAGGAACACTAAATAATAGGAGATATCTCATATCTGTATCTTATGTTTTAGAGGAATCTTTCTGATATCTAAGCTCTTATAATTTGCCTGTTTCTCCTTCCCAAGAAACAGGAACAGGTTGTCTGAGGTTAAGCTGACGGCCTGCAGGACCCTGGTTTTCAGTCAACTTTTCAATTGTTTTCCCAATTGCGTACTTTTTCTTTCTCCTTACTTAATAGGACCTCTAAGATTGTACGAGTCCATTTTCATAATCTTGGGGTTTTTTTCAGCCTGGTGAAGCTGAAGATGCAGCTTAATGCAGAGGGGAAGATTCCTGTCAGGAAGTGAGTATGCATATTTGTTTTATTGTGTGTTCAGTCAGGCTAAAGGCAGAGCAGCTGGTAAGAGGAGGGTTGCCCAATGGCTTCAGCTGCCTGCTCTTTCTGCATCTAAGAGGTAGAGAGCATTCACTCTGGATTCAGGCCATGAAAAGACTCCAGCTGCACCTAGGTTCCTCCCAAAGAAGGGCCTGGGACATAATTTGAGTCTGGAAAGGAGACTTTTTGTGACTTTTATCTACAGCAAGAAATTGCCTTAAACATCCATGGATTTCATTTCCTGGCTGTTGCCAAGAAATAATCGACAAAATGAAGCAACTTCGGTAAAATCCGATCACAGATTGTTTTGCAAACCTGAGTTGAAAGGTGGATGAGGCATAGGACTCATTTTTCCTTTCCTAGCAGGAGTTCTGTGTTTGGAGAACTTTTTGCTTGACTCCCCAGCTAGCCTGAAATAGGGGTCCATTGCTTTCGCTTGCCTCCTTTCTTCATGTGTGACTGCTACAGCTGTTCTCCACTGGTGTAATTCCGCTGCCCTCAGTCTTTACTCTGGATGTGCATGAAAGAGAAACAGCCTTTGAGGGCACACCTCTGGGCCAATGTTATTGCTGGTTCAAGTACAGAACAGTGGAGATTTGTACTTCGCTGTCCCCAGGATTGGCTTTGTGCATCAGGATAGGACTGCCATTAGACTAAGTCAAGGCTGTTTTGCTGAAGCAAAGACCAGCCTACTACTTCTTCCCTGCACTGCATGGCATAAATCTAGAATTGATTCTGTGCCACTCAGTGTCTTCCCTAGTAAAATCCACGGCTGATCCTATGGCTCCTCCATTTGATTCCACTCATGAATGAGTGACAAAAGGCTGCGCTGCCATGTTGGATTCCCTTTTGTGTGCATAAATTATCTTCTATTTTAAGAATAAGGACCTGCTGATAGTGCATTTGTGGGTATTCACTGAGAAGTTTTGAACCACTCTGCTTCTAGGTTTGTGCTGTGTTACAGCATCACAAGAGGCAAGCGCTAATCACCCGTAATAAATACGCTACCTACTGCTTATCATGTTGCATAACGATTCTAGATTAAGTCTATGCTGGCTAAATGGGCTCCTGGGTGGTTGATCATTATTCAACAATAAACATTTTTTGTTGTTTGTTTTCTAAACCACCAACCAGTAGAATTTCATTCTGTCAGAAACCAGTGTATTCATCAAAGAGCTTTTAAAAATGTAGGGGTCTGTAATGAATAACTCACACTAGGGAAGAGTACTTTGAATTGATCTTTAAAACGCAAGCCAGGTAGCATTATTGCAGAGAGAAAACAGCTTATTCTTCTTAAATAAGCTAGAAAAAATATCTGGTACAGGCTGTACCTCTCTTTAATGCCCTGGTCTGTCTTCCTTGCAGAGTGGTAAAAATGCTACCACTTTTTACTACATAAAGCATTAGACCATTAAACAGTCCAGATTGAGCCAGATTTGTAAAAAAATATTCAGTATCTCCAGGTGCAGGTATATGTAAGGCTTTCAAAACTCCATGTCTGAATCCTTCTGAAAATTCCACTGAGCATCTGCCTTTCTCTTTAGAAATTTAAATCCCTTTTGAATCATAACAAGGGTGCTGCAATTTTTGCCTTGCAAAGGGCAGCTTGGGAACTGATATGCACTGAGTTTGCATAAGCCTGCTGCAGCTCCCGCTGAACACTATTCCATCTGTCAACACCTTTGGCACCTTTTGTTCCCCTTTCTGGCTGTGAGCACCTGTGATGCCAGGAGCTTAGCAGACCTGATATCTAAATTTATCCACAGAGGAGACCTTATTGCTGCTGACTGGGATATTCTGAAAGTAGGGAGTGTTCAGCTATTGCTACTATTCCATAGTGCAGCAAAGGGGCTGCTTTAAGCTGAAGGCTTGACCAAGTGAATTCTGCCCTGCAGACCAGTACCCAGCTTTCCAAATTGGAGGTGAGCTTTGGTTTCTGCAGCGGCAGACTCTGTACCTCCACCATGTAGTATACCAGCTTCTTTGCCTGTATAATGAGTTTGTTCCTTGAATTCATGGAAAGCCTTTGGTTCCAGAAAATTTTGCCTGCTTTCAAAGCATCAACATATTTGTTTGCTTTGTTGGAATGTTGTCATGACTACAAAGTTATTCCTTGCTAATGCCAGCTACCACGTGGGACAACGTCTTGAAGGGAAGTGTGTCCTGGGGAATTTGTGGCACAAGGCCTGCTACCACAGGGGGCACCTCCAAGAGGGGCAGGGAAGGACAGTGAAGAGGGATTCTGAGAGTAAGCTGATGCGGTTTAGTGATGGGGCTCTTACAGAGTCTGTAGCAGAAATATAGAACCACACAGTAGTTTGGGTGGGAAGGGACCTTCAAAGCTCATCTAGTCCAACTCCCTGCCATGAGCAGGGACATCTTCAACTCGAGCAGGTTCCTCAGAGCCCCGTCCAACCTGACCTGGGATGTTTCCAGGGATGGGGCATCTACCACCTCTCTGGGCAACCTGGGCCAGGGTTTCACCACCCTCGGTGGGAAAAATTTCTTTCTTACATCTAGTCTAAATCTACCCTCATTTAGTTTAAAACCATTACCCCTTGTCTTATTGCAACAGGCCCTGATAAAATGTCTGTCCCCATCTTTCTTATAAGCCTCCTTTAAGTATTAAGACAGGGGTCAAAAAATCCACTGTAGTTATAAGACCTGGTACATCAGTTACTCGCCTGGAGAAACAGTGTCTTTTTTTCGTCTGTTTCATGTTTACAGTCTTCCTGTCAGTCTCCCTTGCTGTGCATTTTGAGTGTCTGGCACTCTGGCTGCAGCTCCCAGCCACCCAAGCCCAGGCTTTCTGACTTCACTCCTGCTGCACTGTGGTGATTTCTTTTTTCCCTGTCTGGTCAGTATTTTTCAGATGTTTCCCGCAGACAGGAAGAGGGTGGAAGCAGCATTAAGTGCTTGTCATCTTCCAAAGGGCAAGGTAAGGGTTTCACTAGGTAGCCAAAGGTCTAGCTAGTTTTAGAATAATCTTTTTGCCTACACTGACTGTGATGCCTTGACTATGAAAAAATCATCAGCCCAGATGCTCTTAGTTGCTGCGAAACCTTTTCCTTACCATTAGCTGCCGTGCCCTACCTGCAAGCCTGCTAGAGTCAGTGCTTACTGTTTGTATTGCAGTAATGCTTGTGACTCCATCACTTGCAGTATGTGGCACAAGAAGCAGCACCTTCCCTTCCACCTGTTTCACTGTCTGCTCTTTGAAGCAACAAATCTGACAATCTTGGCGCTTCTACCAACCCGCAGAGTACAATCCAGGCCTCTGACAGCTCCTACCACTGCATCAAGGTTTAGCTTTATATCATCACACACCAGGTACTGAGGGACAGTTTAAGTAACTGTCTGTTCTGAAATAGGGCATTATGGTGCTTCTCCACTCCATCTGTCCTTTCCTCAACACCTTGCCAGATGTTCCAGTTGCTTACTTGTGTTGCCACAAACAAATGCTGGACTGTGGGTGTTAATGGAGAGGTGGGATCCGTCATGGGTTTGCGATACTGACGTGTTTTTATTGCCTTCTCAGAATGATGCCATCAACCCAGAGGACTTCCCTGAGACCGTGTACAAAACTTTCCTCATGAATCTGTGTCCACGGCCTGAGATTGATGAGATATTTACCTCACAGTAAGCTTCCCTCAAGTCACAGCAGAGAACTTGATCTCTTGTGGAAAAAGATAAGCAAAAAGGAGGGTTGAGGGGATTTTATGCTATGTGGTTTGTCTGGTCTCAAGCCTTAGAAGGGCGGGAAGCCACGTCACAAAACAGTGCTAATGCACTTAACACTTTCACTCACAGCCTGAATAAAAAGGATGAGACCTCACTGTGCTGCATGGCCTCTTAACTGTCTCCATCAGAAGGGTTGATTTCAGGTCAATACTAGATCATGCAAATGTGATACTGCTTGTGGCTAGCCCCACACAAGGCCATGTACAGCGTGAGAACCATAGATCCTCACAAATAGACAGTGACTTTTTTTTCAAGTGGCTAAATCTGTGACTTCTTAAATGAACTTGATTTCATAGGGCAAGCAATTCAGTGTGCTCTGAAATTTAGAGTTCGAGTCAGAGGCTCAAAATATGCTTTGTGCTCCCCTCAGCACAACCTCTTCACAGTATTGAATTAGTGAGGAAGAAGACAGACCACAGTGGGAAGCATCATTTACAGGAAGAAATGTAGAGAAAACAGAAATTTGTGGGCCGAGGGAGGCGGACACCCATTGCTAACCTGAGGGAGGACCAACCTCTCTTTTGTGAAAAGGTTTTGTGGGTAATGCACAGGCCTCACCTCTGCTCCTCTGTCATTCTCTCACCTTAGCCATTTAAAAGCAAAGCCCTACATGACCAAAGAGCACTTGGCAAAGTTTATCAACAAGAAGCAGCGAGACTCTCGCCTCAATGACATTCTTTTCCCACCAGCCAAGCCCGAGCAGGTGCAGAGCCTGATAGAGAAGTATGAGCCTAGTGGGATTAACATCCAGAGAGGTGAGTCTTGTTCAGCCCAAAAGTCTTGCTATATAGGTAGCATGAAAATAACAGAGGATCTCACACCTTCTGCTGCCCTGACTTTCCCAGGGAAGCAATCGGCCTGATTCTCAGGAGTCCCTGTGTTGCAACGCACCGGCAAGGAGGTGCCAGAACCGTTTTGTCTGGATACTGTTAACAGCTTTGTTTCCCGTGTAGGGCAGTTGTCTCCAGAGGGGATGGTCTGGTTTCTCTGTGGCCCTGAGAACAATGTGATAGCACTGGACAAATTGGTGCTGTACCAGGACATGACCCAGCCGCTCTCACACTACTTCATCAATTCATCACACAACACATATTTAACAGGTATGGGCAGTTCCAGAGTCTGCCTCAGCTCCAGTGCGTATGCACCACCACCCGGGATGGCTGACAATCAGCCGGGCAGGTGTACCTGCCCTGAAGTTTGGAGGGCTGAGGGCTGTAATGCACTCTGAGGGACTTGGTACTTAAATGCTGTGTAAGAAGAAGAAATGTCACCCTGTAACCGAAAACATCTCGTCAGTCTGCCATGTACACCTGCTCAAGGATGGCAGAGAGTTCCGTTGCTCCAGTTTATGCAGAAACTGTCCCATGTGACTAGCTAATGTCGAGCCTCCCTCCTTCTGCTCCCCTCCAGCTGGTCAGTTTTCTGGTATCTCGTCTCCTGAAATGTATCGCCAGACGCTGCTGGCTGGCTGCCGCTGCGTGGAGCTGGATTGCTGGAAGGGCCGTCCCCCAGATGAGGAGCCGATCATCACTCATGGCTTCACCATGACAACTGAGATCCTCTTCAAGGTACAGGAAGAGTTTTCTTCATAGATGCTTTCCCCTGCTTGGTTTTAGTCTGATCTCTCTTTGAGGAGGCTGGCTGAGGGAACTGTCAAATGGATGGGCTGAGGGCAAAGGTGTTTGAGAGGAAAAGATTGATGGCAAGATGACAAGTGAACGAATGTGTCGATAGAAAGAAAGCTAAACAAATATGCAATGGGTTGGAGTTTGTGTATATATTTGGAGTGGGAGGACCAGAAGAGAGGTTGTCACGCGGGCAGTCAGGTAGAAGTGATGGAGAGATGGTTGAGCAGATGTGCCTGCATACATAGGGCTGTGTAGCAAGATGGATGCATGGACAGAAAGTTGCATGAGGATGGTGGATTTATGGATAGATGCACATCAGAGAAACAACAAGATGGCTTTTAGAAAACAAACAGTTAAAATGAGTTTATCTTCTAACTGGTGTACAGCAGGTTTCTGTGGCTTACAGCCTCACACAGTGGTGCTTTGGAGGAATAGGTTTCAATTACTTCCTAATTACATGAGTTTGTGGAACGTGTTCAGTGGAGCAACTGCCCTCTAGCATGCTGGGCAGATGGCTTCCCTGAGGATTCAGCTCCCAGGCTTCAGAAGCACAGTGCAAAGCCTGCTTCTCACTGGGAAACACAGGGCACTTAACCACAGAAGTTACAAACAGCTTGCAGGTTAAAAATCATTGCATCATGCTTATTTTTACTGCAGTCCTTTACACAGCTGCTGCCAACAGGCAAAGGCACTTTAGATTCCTTTTAAAGCTATTTATTCTTATTCCATATCTTCCCTCTAGTTCCCACACTTCACTATTACTAAAATATTTACTGGGGAGTGAACCAACAATCCTTAAGACCAGAGGTATTGTCATATTCAGCAGTGTCAGTAATTTCCCAAATCCTGTAGTACCACTGCTGCTTTTTGCACAGCAGTTTACTACAGATAGGAGAAATAATGACAGCTGTAGCTGCTGTAATTGCAGAGTTCTGCTAAAGCCTGTGACCATACCTCAAGGAAATTATGACCTGTTAATACAGCATGTGCCCAAATTTTAGTTTTACATAATACATAGATCCTTCCCTCCACACCTCTCTCCCTTTTCTACCATTGTCTGTGGCCTTTCAGTAGCTTTTTCTGTAGCTTCTCCTCCTCTGAACCTTGCAGGTTTCTGTGATAGAAGGTCCAAGTGGTTCATGCGGGAGCAGCTGTAGCAGCCTCCCTCAGTGCTAAGATCATGGCTGAACCAGGATTTTTTGAGAATTAGGGAATGGTAATTGCAAAGGAGCAAATGGCAGTCCTTTACCATGTCAATTAGCAGCACCAGAAAAGAAAATAGTGGAAAGTTTGTGGCAGTTTAACAGGGGCTTGGGGAAAATATGATTATTTTTTCTCACATCATTAATGCTGAGAACGTTTCCATGGTATTTGCATTTGAAATGTCAGCACTGCTGGTTACTGAACATTCCAGTTTTCTCTGCTGCTAGACAGAAGGATTTTATAAGCGGTTGAAATGATAGAAAATTGGCCAGGTTCAGAGGTAAGTATAAATAGGGTTTGAAGCAGTTTAATCTGCTGCATACACCTTTCTCTCACTCACACAATTCCAAGTGCACATGGCAGTGGCTTGCCTCTCTGGCAAGACACTTTCACATTCATTTATGTATACACTGTGCTGTGTCACAAAAATAAAAACTCAGATTCTTACATCTTCAGCTTTGTTTTTTATGCAAGCTATTGAGTTTAGCTGCATGTTGTATCCTCTGGAGCTGGAAATGGGGGTGGGTATGAAAAAGACAGCACTTCTTACCTTCTTACTGGGAGAAGTTTAGTTACTCCAGAGCTCCTGGCAATGGTCAGTTTGGAGTCCATTCAGTGGGAGGTAAGCTACATGTCTGTTATTAATGAGTGATGATCTTTTCTCTGACCATTGCCTCTCATTTAGGATGCCATTGAGGCCATTGCAGAAAGTGCTTTTAAAACATCTCTCTACCCTGTCATCCTGTCCTTTGAGAACCATGTGGACTCGTGAGTATCTAGAGATGGGGAGAATTGTGTTCTCTGTTGTCCAGAGCAGAAAGTATACAGGCAAGGCCTGCTGGGTTTTAAGTCAGTGCCTGAGCTGAAATGAAACATCGATTGAGATTTCTGAAGCAACCGGGGGTGGGTCAGAGCTGAAAGATAAGCCATAAGCTGCAGAGCCATAAGCCACAATTGTGCAGCCTTTTAGCCTGGGATGGCAGAGTATGAATAAATGGGAATTGGCCTGGGAAGGGACTTCAAGATCTGCGTAGCTGTCTGAGTGAAGGCAAGAGATGGTTTTCTGGGTAGAGTACATGGATCTTGAGATGGTTGTTCACACTAAGCTCGGGATTTGGGCATCTGTTTTCCTGTTCACTCCTGGTTGATCTCTTTGTTCATTAGGCCCAAGCAGCAGGCGAAGATGGCCGAGTACTGCCGAACTATATTTGGAGATATGCTGCTGACAGAGCCGCTGGAAAAATACCCGGTAAGTGGAAGCCGGGCAAGGAGGCTAGGGGAGAGGTGTCTCTGAAAAAATTGGTCTCTCCTGGTGCTAGGAGATGCTGCAACAGATACAAGGACAGTGAAAGAGAAAACGATGCCATGGACAAATAAGGTCTGGTTCATAAGGGTGAGCAACACAGCAAGTGGATGGAAGACCTCTCAGTCACAGAGGTTTTCCTGAGCACTTGCCTGACTCTGCTCTTATTTAACACTTTGACTTGAGTGCCTTTTGGAAACTGAGCTCTAGGTAGCCAAGTCATACCAGTTATACCAAGGTGAATCAGTGTATTTTTGTACATGGTACTGTTTTGAATCTGTCTGCCAGCACTTGCTTTGGAAAGAAACAGGAACAAGGGCTTAGTAGCATTTCAGGCTCTTCCCACCAATGCTTCTCAGTTCCTGCTTCCAACCTGGAAATATTCCCTTCCAGGCATAGATGGGCAGGTCAGTGACATGCATAGCTTTGTGCTCAGAATAGCTGAGTAAAGCTCTTCATCTATTTGACCCTAGTCTTCAGCTTACTTGTAGAAGCATGTATTTTTGTGGACACAGTGACATCTGTGGTGATCCCCATGCACACTGCTACTTCAGCTGCCTTGCGAATGGACACTGATTTACAAATAATGGGCAGTGCCTGTGTTCTGCAAAGCATGAGGCAGTTCCTTGGGATATGTAGTGGAGAGGGGAGCTGAGACACCTAGCCCAAGCATCCATTTTAAAGCACTGAGATCAAAAGATGAGCTGAAAAGCAGCAGTGAGCAAATCAGCAGTTGCCCACTGTCCAGACCCATGTCCTTGTCCAGGCAATAGGGAGAAACAGGGTGTGTGTCTGGGGAGAAACAGTTCGGGGTATTAGCTAAATTATTAACACGCCTGTTGCTATCTGTACAGGGAGTGTAGGTCTAGAAGCACAGAGTCACACATCCTTGTCTTAAGCCACCTAGTCTGGGATCTTTTTTTCAAATCTGCTGCAGGCAGAGTGTTTAAATATGGCCAGAGTGCTGATCTAGGACTGAGGCTCTGGGATAATGAGACAAGTAGGTGGAATGTGAAAGCCAGAGGTGTATGGATGCCTTCAGGCCATGTAGATGTTTTTTTAGCTGTGGTGCAGGATAGGTGGCTGGGAACAGCCTGGCATTTGCAGGCAGCAGAACATGAGAGGGCTGAGAGGTGCAAAATGCTGGTCCGAAATCAAAAGTGAAGTTTTAGAAAAAATCTGCATAGATTTAGTGGTATATGCCAGCAGATGGAGAAATTAAAGTATACAGTGGACGAGAGGTGTGTCCATGTACCAGTAAGTGGCCAGAGGAATGGTACTGGGAGGGACAGGAGAGATGAGTGTGTGAATTCTGTCTTTGTGATGAAAATTGAGTATGAAGTTTATTTGTTGCAGCTGAAGCCAGGAGTTCCTCTGCCAAGTCCTAAGGATCTCTTGGGGAAAATCTTGATTAAGAACAAAAAGAACCAATCTGTATCTGGGAAGAGGCAGAACTCCTTGAAGAAAGGGAGGAATGTGGAACCAGAAATCATCGAGCATCCAACCCCTATGGATGCTGAAGATAGTGGTATGTCTGAAGGGAAAATGGGACTAGTATAGCTAGATGAGCAAGCCTGGCCCACTGGAGACCTTCCAAATCACCCAATACGAGCTTGAAGCAAGCCAGTACTAGTCATTAATTCAGTTATCTCAAGAAGCAGCATAAGCTCGGAAGAGAAATTAAAGCCTCATAGTATTTTCAAACATTTCATTCCAACCAAAAGTGACAATAAGCTTATGCCCTGCCCAGCAGTCAAGGCTTCTCCCTACTCTGAGGTATATGGCTGCATGAGTTAGTAATTCATTGATACAAACTGGCTTTGTTTGATGGAAGTGTGGATAATTTTTTACTGCATGTAGCTCTCTGATAACGACAAATTCACCATGGCCTGGTTCGTTACCCTGAAGTTTTTGAAGGCTTATAGAACCTTCAGCCCCACTCTGCTCCTTCCTCCAGTCTCAAGGCTGTCACCTCTTGGGCTCAGGGAACCTATGGTTGAACAGTGAATTTTCAGTCCCTGTCATGGTGAGAACACATGAAGTCATATGAAGATGAGGTGACCACCACTACAGAGCTCCTAGAAATGGACAGTTATTCCCATGAATGTTCACGACCTCGGTGGGGAAAACAGCATTGTGACTGTCACATTGTGATTGTCATTGTGATTGGGGTTTGAGGGAAGCCTACAGGAGGAATGATTTGGTCTCTTGAGTGAGCTAGTCCAGAGTGTGCTAGATCGTATTTGGATTTGGCTAGTAAAATTGTATGGTTCTTCCACTTACTGTTCCTGCGTGACTTGATTGTGAGGTTTTGCAGAGCTTTCCATTGCTAGCAATCTGCAATGTCTTGTCTCAGTGTGCTACAGATATGTAATACTGATGTGGGCTCTGTGTGCTTAGTCTGGGCAGGTGATGTGGCTGAAGAGGAACCAGAGGAAGAGGATGAACATCACGGAAACCTTGATGAAGAGGAAATTAAAAAGATGCAGTCAGATGAGGTACTGTCACTGTTGTTTCTGTTCCTTTCCTGTTTTGTTGGGGTTTTTTTCTGGCCTTTAGTTTTCTCTGGGGCCTCACCGTATTGAATAGAGATGAGCCCAAACTGCAAAGGGGAATGAACAGTGTTATGACCAGTTGGGGGCTTTCCTTCCCCCATGCAACACAACTTTTGCAAGAGAAACTGAGTAAGAGAAATGATGTTGCAAGCATAGGGAATATGGCAGAAGAGTTGTTATTTCTGACTCTGATATTCCGCATGATTTGGAGATAACTGTCTGCCTTCAGGGTGTTTGGAGAGGCTTGGCCTTAGTCCGATAAAATTTGTTACCAAAAGATGAAGTGCTGCTGCTGAAGGGGGAAGGAGGATATCAGCATTTCCTTGGATTAAAAAAACCAAACACACACATTTTCCATTTCTGTCTCCCTAGTATCACCCAGAGAAGAGGGAAAAACAATGTCTGCAGTTTGTCTCAGGCTCTGTGCTTTGACAGGTTAAAGAGGTCCAGGGCTTCTTACATACTGACTGATACCTCTCCATATGCCTCAGTTTCAGTTTTTTCCAAGCTACCTAGAAACTCTGTGCCCCTGACTACACTGCCCACAGTGTGCTCTGGTCAGCGCAGCCACCAGAGTTCTGTGATTGTGAAGCTCAGGTGTGGTTTGTTTCATTTTTAGGAAAGGTCTCTTCATCTGTCTTCTCTTGCATTTTGTTTTCTGCTCAGGGCACTGCTGGTTTGGAAGTAACAGCGTATGAGGAAATGTCCAGCCTAGTTAATTACATACAGCCTATCAAATTTGACTCCTTTGCAGTCTCTGCCCGTAAGTCCAACTCAGTCCTTTAACGATCCCAAGTGTTTCCATTAAACCAGGAGAGTAGAGCTTTCAGATGCTGCTGTTCTCCACCTGCCTTTGTGACTTGCTTTCACCCATTTTCTGTTGTGTTCCCTCTCCCACAACATGCGCACAGTCACAAGCACTTCCTTTCTGCCCTCCTCCTCCTCCTCCCTGTAGTAAGGAATCGGTAAGGAGAAGACAGAGAGATGTCAGATACGGCTTCCAGTTATACGAGTGAGGATGAAAAGAAACAGCCTAGAGGCCAGTGACATCTCTGGGCTTGCTTTGCTGCTTCTGAGGGCAGGGTTGAGCCCCGTGTTTCTTAATGTATGTGACTGGCCTTCCTCTTCTGTGGTGACTGGACAGAGAAGTGTCTGAAACACTGAAAATGCACGCAATTTCTTTATACATAATAGGCTCCTCTAAACAGTTTCCACATTTGGGTCTAGCTTTGAGTGAGCTAGTTTGATGAAAGAAAGAAAAGTAGGGGAGTGAAGAAGGGGAAGCTTTACAAAGTAAAGAACTTTGTGCAAGACTTTGAACATTTGGATTTACTTGGAACTCTAAGCAGGAGCTATTCTCTAAATGTCACTGAAATCCAGGAAGAGACAGGCAAAACTATTGCCATTTAAGCTTTGTGAGCCAATCCTGTCTGTAGTCCATGAAGTTCCTGTCCTGTAGTGCACAGCCATTGTCTCCCTGGAAAACACAGGTCATCTTTTGTGGGGTATTATTCTTCAGTCCCTTTTCAAGGGACCAGAGAAAGGCAAATTGCCTTGACAGAAAATGGTACCTGGTAGAAAGTGAGACTAAACAGGTCGAGTGCTTCTTGGGTCCATCAGTCCCCACACACAGGATGGGGGCTGGGCATGCCTTTCTTCTGAATGCTTTCTTATCTCCTGTTTCTAGAGAAGAACCGGAGTTACGTCATCTCTTCCTTCACAGAGTTGAAGGCTTACGATCTGCTAACCAAGTTCCCTGTGCAGTTTGTAGAGTATCCTTTTGGTAACTGTTGTCTAGCGCAGTTGGTTGTATGGAGTAGGAGAGCTAATCTGAAGCTTGGGTAAGGCTGGGGCATATCCAACAGGCTTCTGGTTTCAGGACCTGGTAAACTCTTCATCAAAGATATAAAGTGGGCATGTGGGACATGGGATCTTCGAGGGTGGCTTGGGGGCTGTTCACAGAGATTCTTGAGAGGATGCATGCTGCTGTAGTGAACGCCAAGGCTGCCAGATGCTTGTCCTTAAGTGGAAAGGGTAAGGGAAAGGAGCCTGTTGTTGCCAGGGCCTCTCTTACTTCTTATCTGGAAGGCTCTTGAGCATTTGGTAGTAGAAGTTAAAACAATTTTCATAATCTGCATACATGAGCTAGCCCCAGGGTACACAAGGAGTCCTCCAAACTTGTTTCCAATAGAGCAACTGTAGATACAACAAGCGGCAGATGAGCCGGATTTACCCCAAAGGCACCCGGATGGACTCCTCTAATTACATGCCTCAGATGTTCTGGAATGTCGGCTGTCAGATGGTGGCACTCAACTTCCAGACCATGGGTGAGTGTCACATTGTCCTCCAGCCTCTTGAGTCGTTGAGGCTGTGTGCTTGTGTTCACTGTCTCTTCCTTCACTACTACATCCTACCACTGCCATTTCCCTGAATGCGTTTATCCTGTGTGCCTTCTCCCAAAGTGTTGTTGTTCTTTGTCTGCATCTCTCGTAGGCCAAAAGCACTTTTCTAGGCCCAGCACAAACCTGGCACACAGTGTCTGGGATGCCGGTCCTACACACTTGTGTATACACACATACAGGGACTTGCTGTCATCCAGTGTCTGGGTACTGTCTCTGGCTGTCCTGTAACGTGATGTCAGACTAAATAATGTGCATGAATGCATCAGAAGTTCCCACTTCTCCTAAGCTGCGTCCTCTTTTGCGAGGCAGCAGGCAGAGCCCCATCTGGCTACAGGACTGGCCTGTCTATGCTATTATTTCCGGTATTTTGACCTGCACAGGGAAGAAGGGCCTTTCCTTGCTGCATAACCAGCATGGGGAGGAGACAAAGAAAAGCCTCCAGAGAAAGCTATTATTTAGCCCTCTTCCTTCTTCAGAGGAGTATTTTCTGTATAGAGGTTGTAGGAGACTAGCTGTAGGATCAGTAGGAGAAAAAAGAAGCAACTTTAAAAGGGAGAGGTGAGAGATTGGTTATGAAGAGGATATAATACTGAACACAGGTGCAGAAACCACAAGACAGTGTTCTCAAGAGAAGTGGCAGAGGAGAAGATGGACTGAGAGGAGGCCCAAAATGAAAGGGGGAAGGAGTAGAGGGGTTCACACAACTATTTACTTCACACCCAAAAATAGTGGGTACTTCTTAAAGCAGGTTTTAATTTAGTTCTACCCATGAGTTATGGTGCAATCATAAGCAAACCACTTACCTTTCTTATAACAGCTGCTGTAATATTTTTCCCTGTAGGGTGCTGAGAGGCTTAATTAGTTTCTGAAATGGCTTTGTGAGCCTTTGGCTAGCAGGGGCTGTAAAAGTACAGCATCTTTCAGCGCACTTGTAGCACAAAAGCCACCTGATGAGGTCCCACAGAAATTTTTCTCACTGTGTTCCTCTGTATCTCAGATGTGCCCATGCAGCAGAACATGGCTCTGTTTGAGTTCAATGGCCAGTGTGGCTATCTGCTCAAGCATGAATTCATGCGGCGTCCAGACAAGCAGTTTGACCCCTTCTCTGTGGACCGCATTGACGTGGTGGTGGCAAGTACCCTGTCTGTCACGGCAAGTACAAACCATGGTGCTGTTCCTCCCCTGACAGTCAGTTCCTGGCACCACATATATAAGTGGCATCCATGTCCCCGCTATTTATTACCCAGTAGGGTTCTTAGTGGCAAATGAACCCAGAGAGTCCTGTGGGAGAGTGTTACCATGGCAACTCCCTGTCTTTTCACTATTTTAAATTAATCGTAATTGCATGAAAATGGAAAATTAGCATCTGCCACACAGAAGAAGCCAAGGCTGTGATGATGGGGAGGGAGGAGGTGGGAGGAAGTGCTGAAGCAAGAAACATGGGTGGAGGTAAAAGAAAAGCCTATTGTAGATGGGAAGCTGCAGCAGAAAAGGTGTTTTGGGGCGGGATAGTGACTTTGGGGTGAAGATATGGGTGGGTTCTTCTGTTTTAATCTTTCCAGCTGTTGCTAATTATGTTTGTGCTGCTTCATAGATACTCTCTGGTCAGTTCCTCTCAGACCGCAGTGTGAAGACATATGTGGAAGTAGAGCTGTTTGGGTTGCCAAGGGACACAAAACGCAAATACAGAACCAAACTGACCTCCACTGCCAATTCCATTAACCCTGTATGGAAAGAGGAGGCTTTTGTTTTTGAAAAGGTAATAACATTTGATATTAATTCAGACAGAGAATCCTTAAAGACTCTGTTGGCCACAAGCACTGCCTCTTGAGAGGTCAGGGACAACAGAAGGGACTCCCTTCTGGAGACCCCAGCCATGGCTTTAGACACACAAGGAGTTATGTGTTGCGCTCGCAGATAATATCCAACTACTATGTCCGAAACAGCTCTCTATCAGTATTCCCCTGTACAGGCAAGGGGTAGCTGGGAACATTTCTGGGAATAACAGGCATCAAAAGTCTCCTGTTTGTGATGCACTTCAGACTGAATTGACTAATCAGCTTGGACAACTTCAAGCACTAGGAAGCAGAAAGGACCTGAATGTCTGTGGTTAAACTGTAAATGAGAGAGAAACAGGCAAACTGGAGAAGTGATGGGACCAGAGGGACATTCTCAGTTGTGCCAGAATGCGGAAAGCTGCCCTGTTTATCCACAAGAATTCAGCGGTCACTAATCCAGCTACAGGGTACGGGGAAGTTAAGTCAAAGGTGATAGTAACGCTTGGCTTTCTGCAGTAAGTTACAAAGGCAAAATACATGTTACACAATTTACCTCTGTCAAGCACGCTGTGAAATAGCAGGTATTTTCAGCCTACTTGGGATGCAGTAGATAAATATTACCCTCATTTCAGAAAGCACTTCTCAGGCTTCAGATCTGGCAGAATAATTTTTGGTTCACTTTATGGCAGAAGAAAATGGGAGAGGAGGGAGGCAAGAGCCCTTACGGCAAAGTTACCATGCTTGCTAAATTATCCTTCCAAGTTCATTCCCTTCTCTGGTGAATTGCTTCATGGCAGCTGTGGTTTGGAGGGTTTGTTGCACCATTTTTTCTTTAGGTAAACTGCCCTCCTTTGATCCTGTGCAGTCTCTCCTCCGAGAAGCCTGTGTTTTGTGGAGTTCCTGTGAATTTAGTTATGTCTGTGATAAACTGTAGCCATAAATTACAAGATGCAGAAATAGGCAGCGACTTCCTTGGAGAGGTGGCATTGTTTTGGTGGAAAGACGAGAGAGTAAAGTTCTACTTAGTGAAGCCAGTATGCTGTTAGGAGTTAGAGATCAGGACATTCATGCCTTACTCTGTTTTTTCCTTAGATCATGTTGCCTGAGTTGGCATCTCTCAAAATCGTGGCTTGGGAGGAAGGAGGAAAATTCATCGGTCATCGTGTCATTCCTGTTATTGCAGTGCATTCAGGTAAATTTTGTGGAAATTCCTTCAGCTTTTGTGCCCTTGAGACCTATGCACCAGAAGCTGTAAAGAAGATATGAACATCTGGATATTTTGCTACTTAATCTCCATTCCTGTAGGCAGTGGAGCCTTCAAATTCATCCTGTTACAGCCTTGGCTTAATTCTGTAGTATGTTCACCATGCCCCTCTGTAAAGGAGGTTTTACTGTTGGAGCACATAGACAAGAAGGGACAGAGATTCTGTTATCTTACCTCTTCTCCTTTCTGTTTTCAGGCTACCACCACGTTTGCCTCCGCAGTGAAAGTAACATGCCACTCACCCTGCCGTCTCTATTTGTGTACCTGGAAATAAAGGACTACGTTCCTGATGCTTGGGCAGGTAGTAGGTGTTAGAACGCGTGTGGCGGGGTGCTCTGGCTTTGTCCAAACTGTGGTCCAGATGCGTTTTTCCAGCCAGGTGCTTTCCTGCTCCACCTCTAATTCCATGTCGGGGTGGGACCTAAGCACATGCCAGCATCCAGTCATACCCTTGCTTTCATCAGAAGAGAGTGGATGCTTGCCCTGCAACTGTGACTGTTCCCAGTATGGGCCGATGCACGCACCCCTGATGTGCAGTGCAGATGTCACCCCGTCTCTCTGGTTTGGAATGGGTCGGTCTCTTTACTACTTTTATTCAGTGTCAGGGAGAGGTTTCCTAGAGCGCAGAGGTGGTAACTCAGGGATGGGCAGCAACAGGGTTTTAGCACAGGAGTGTTGCTCTTCCCTTTCTGAAGAGAGGGAGGTTGTTGCTGGTACGGGGATACAGTGATCTTCCTTTAAAGAGGGTATGGTCAAACAGCAAGAGATGAATCAGGAAAGAAGGCCCCTGGAGGTAATAACAGCAAAACTCTTAACCATGAACAGAGCCATGCAGAATGTAACAGCCACAGAAGTTCTTGTGAATACTTCTCATGTTTACTTTCTCTTCACCTGTGTTCATACAAATGAACCTTTTTCATGGGGGAAATCCTTTGAAATTGATGGTTTTAACACATATTTGTAAAAAAGACCAGGTTTATACAGTATTGGACTGGAATTGGAGCAGGGAGCTGTGCAGGTTAGGAAAGTCTTAATATTGGCTTTGGATTTTGGGAGCAGTATGCTCTTTGTGGCCTCACAGAGCTGCTCTAAACATCAGCTGTGAGCCATCACCTCAGAAAGTGACTGAGGCGAAGTCGGCCCCTTCCTTTGTGCTGTCAGGGAGAAGCTTGTTCCAAGCAGAGTGTACGAAATACGCCTTCTCCAAAGTTTCCTGTCATGAGGCCAGAAAGGGAGCCAGAAGGCAAGGACAATCAGAATACAATGAGTTATTTGATAATCCGAGCAAAGACCTCCTCTTTGTTTCTAGATCTGACTATTGCTCTCTCCAACCCCATTAAGTTCTTCAGTCTGCAAGACAAGAGATCAGTTAAGCTAAAAGATGGCTCAGTGGAGGTAAGTTTTTCCAAGTGCTGTCACTGTCTCTAAAATACCTTGCATGGATTCAGCCTGAAATAATAGAGCTTTGATTTACCTCTGATGTTCGTTTTAGAGGCTTGGCACCCAGAGGAACTTCCAATCTGCTGAAACTAATGGAATACCAGACTCTACTGGGAAGTTCAGCACTCCTGGTTCTAATGGGCCTGCAGGTAAAGCTGTGGATGTGGGGTCGGCTAAAAGTAGAAGGGACACTCAAAAGGCTGGAAAGAGACAGTGCTGGAGGGTGAAGATCCTTGGTAATGGGGTCAGAAACTCTCAGGCCAAGTCACCAACTTAAATTCTGGTGCTTGTCATTAATGGCAAAAGTTGTAGGTATCCCCCGATGCTTGGGCTGGAGCGAGTGTGACGTGCATACTTGCTTTCACTCCACAACAGAAAAGTAATCTCAGGTATCTACTGAAAATACCAGGAAACAAGCTGTAGGCCCAGCTGGCATGAACATCGTCTTTCCCCTCCGAGGCAGCACTAACATATTGGGGTACTACTGCTGTTTCCTGTGCTGTCCTGCACATATGCTGAGGACTCAAATAGAGGAATGGAGTTTTCCAGGTTCAGCACAGAGTGCCCTGGGAGATAACTACATTAACAGGGAACCACTGTCCAAGGAAGAAGTGGCCCATGGCAGAGATGTAGCCTTTCATTTTAAAAGTGAAATTGGAGGTTGGACATAGATTTTGAGCAAAGACATGATAATTCTGGATGTTTCTGAGACAAAGCTTTTAAGATCTGGCTTGGATTTATCCCATAATACCTCACTGCTTTTCACCTCTTTGTTGTTCTTTGCAAGGGTCTCTTTCTATAGATTACTGTTGATTTCTGAAATTATGTTTAGATCCCCCCGAAAACTCTTATCTTGTGAAACTGCACTTGCACCAGAGTCCAGTTGTATAATACTTTGGAGCTTGAAAGACTAATTTTATTGATCAGTTCAGATGAACACCAAGCTTTTTATAAGATCCATTATAAGTTCGGAGTGAACAGATCCCATAGCTGGCATTCTGCAAGAGTGGAAATGGAGCACGTCCTGTGTTTTGACCACTAGATTAAATGGGGACCCGTTAACATAATAAAGGCAAAAACTACTTCACTCTGACCAGTCAGATGAGTTGGAAAAAAGTTACAGATTTGCTTTCATAGAAATCAAAAGACAAAGTCAGCATTTATTACTAGGTTTAAAGAAACTGTAGCAGATAAAGATCTTCCTAACAGTATGTTTGTTCCTTTCATACTGGCACCTCTTGGCCTTACAAAACAAAATAGCCAACAAACATTAAAGGTGTAGTATTGGTGAAAGTGCCAGAAGGGATGTTCCTCAAACATGCTTCTAATCCAAACCAATTGACAGAGTAATTGCAGGTTAGGTAAGAACATGTCCCCTACTGTACACTTAACTACCTAATTCTGTTCTATTCTGTTTTATAGTAATTGACAGCTAATGAATATTTCTTCCATATTAACTGTATCAGCGTGATTAGTGTCCTTTCAAATATGTTGGTGTCAAAGCAATCATTTTTCTCAAATTTCAGACCAGAACATCCTTCTCACCTAATCAGAAGTTTACATGTGTCAAATCATCACTAGCAATATTCAGCTAATAGAAAGCAAATGCCCTTTTTCTCTGGCAAGGCAGAGAATCCTGTTCCCTTTCTGCTGTGCTTGTTAACAAAGTTCTCAAGTGCCTAAGCATCTCAGCAGCTTCATTAATTCCTTTGTATTCACACCCAACACCCTTCATGTGGCCTATGTTCTTGATGAGCTCTCCATTGCCCGTTTTCAACCCGAAGATCCAAGATAGAACATAAACAGGAACCTTTTTTATGATTGCAGGAGCAGCAGCATTTGCCAAGGATGAAAGTGTGATAGAAGTGATGCAGATTGCAGGTGACTCCTCTCGCGCTGTTCACACGGGCTGAGGCCCTGTCAGTCATCTTACATTCCCTCTCTGCCCAATTTCTGACTGGGACAGAGATGAAGCCTGTTTTGCAAAACCTGAACCAACCCTGCCCGTTGTAGCCAGCACTAAAGACAAACCACGTGAATCTTTGGGCTCGGGGACCTGGTTTCCCTGCCTGTGGCACCGTTTGCCCAATTTGACAACTGCCATGGTGCGTGGCAAGTTCTCAGGCTGGGACTGAGCTCACAGCAGGTCTCAAGGAGAAAAGAGGCTTGAAGTTGCCATGGTCCATGCCTTACACAAGCTGGGCCTCTGTCATCTGCACAGGTAGGTCAGAAGAGCTTCAGACCGCTCCAGCTTTAGTCCTCTGTGGCCACTGGCTGCAGCAACACTGCAGCAAGTCAACGTTATAGCAAGGTAGGAGCTGTCACTTGAGTTCTGCTCTACCAGATTCGATGGTTCCTTTACCCTGGCTAAAGCAGAGGTTATGTGGCTGCAGGGAGTCTTCAGCATGTGTGCACCCTCTATAATAATGTATTGTTCACCTGCTTTTCTGTTCATGCAGTGTGATACTAATAATACAAATCACAAGTAACCAGTGTGCCTATTTGTGCCACAAAACTGAACTGAAGGCACAAGAGTAAACCTTGAGTAAATCCTGAGTTGTAGTCAGGATATGTTGCCAAATAGGTTTTGTTTTTAAAAGTTATTCCCGAAGAAAAATGTTCCCCTGGACAGAACTATGATTACATTAAATATGTACTCTGGTAAAAAGCATCACTTAATATGGAAGCGTAGCAGGCTCTGGTTTGTTGACTAGACTTGGTGACTGAGAGACTCGCATTTAAGCTGTACCCTTGAGTTTCCTCAATATGAGCCTTTTAGATGGAGTTGACCCTGCACAGCACAACATTGTGTTGCAGACACACCCACAAGTTCTGTTAATTTTTACATATTCCAAGCAAAAAAAAAATTTACTTCCCCTGAGAAGATAACTTGCTGTGGCCTTTCTGACACAGATAACCACATCTGACTGACTTGCTACTGCCAGATAACAGGTTCTCCGACAGTTCACAGGCATCCTTCCCCTCTCATTTTCATTTGCCTCAAAAGCCCTTTCATTTATTCCTCACAACTGAAGAAATGCCAGGCATTAAAATTGGAAGGGATGAAAGCACCTGTCATTGTAACTCCATTTTGCAAAAACATGAGTAATGAATAAGCTTTTCCCTTATAATTAGGGCTGCCAAGTAGCTTAACAATTGTGCTATCTTTGGGATGCTTAGAATTGTGGAAAAGGGTGCAAGGCACAAGACAGACAGACTGGCATGTCATCACCAGTGTGTTCCTCTGGCAAAAATACCAAAAGGCAGCAATTCTTCTGGCCATTCCCATGCCATGCATCCACCAGATGGTGAACTGAGCTGCACGCAATGCTGAAAAGAGAGAGGAAAAGCTGAATGAAGGCGGTGCTGAAAAAACCCTGTCTGACCCCAAAAAGCATTGCAGCAGGTTGAGAAATGCTGGGTGAGAGAAAACAGCCTCTCTTTATTGTGTATTTCAGAGCCTCAGACAGCCAGCCTCGCAGAACTGCAGCAGATGAAGCTCTTTCTGAAGCTGCTGAAGAAGCAGGAGAAAGAATTGAGGGATCTGGAGAGGAAAGGAAGTAAGCGGAGGGAGGAGCTGCTGCAGAAATATTCTGTACTCTTTTCGGAGCCTGTCTGCTACAGAGGCAAGAAAAGGATGATACACACTAGGAAAACCCAGAAGAAGAGGTAAATACAACACAGGGTCTCCAGCAGGGCCTGGCTTGTGGGCCACCTCCCCAAACCAAAGCAGAGAGATCCCCAAGAGAAACATGGGCTCCCCTTCTCTAAAGGAAGCATGGAGTGGTGTGGGCATCCACATCTCCCTGGGCTTGTAGTGCCAGATGTTCCACCGAGGGGAGGTAGGAAGGTCAGGATTGTATTGGCATCTCTAGGGGCAGCACAGCTGCTGTATCTGTCCTGCAGGAGTTTGACAGCAGGTGATGTTGGTACATGTGCAAATCCTGTAGAAATGGCAGAAAGCATTGATAGCCGAGTTTTGGAACTGAGGGAGAGGCTGGAGATGGACCTCATCCAACTGGGGGAGGAACACCACGATGGGATTCGAAGAAAAAAGGAGCAGCATGCCACAGAGGTAAGGACTGCGAGCGTCAACAGAAAATGTAACCTAGGAGAGCCCCTGCAAGGACAGCCTGAAAAACAAAGTTCTCCACTAAAATGTAAGCTTGGAAATGTGGCCGTAGGGCAGAAATCACCTCCCAGAGCAATTGTTAGGTCCATACAAGATAATTGAGAATGTAGGCAGTGATGCTTATTTGTTAGAGGCTATAGAAATCCATCAGAAACATTTTTAAAGGTCTGCACTTTGAAAAAAAACTGAGCAGCGCTGCCCTGGAGCACATCAGGCTCCATCTGCTCAAACTCTTCTGGTAGTTTAGCCTGGGGTTGACATGGCATTGATTGGCTTCGTACACTGCCAGGTGCCAGCTCTCTAGCAGCATGGGGACATGAGGCTGTACCACACTTCTTATGGCTCCCTGCTGGACGCTGTACCCTCAGAGCTAGGGTGGCACACAGGTATGCGGACGCCCTGCAGGTTCACCAGTGGCAACCATCGTTACAGACGTGCCATAGGGGCAACCGCACTCACCACTGTCATTCAAGCAGGCCAGATGACATGTGGGAACAGAGCAGCCCCAGTGACGCATTCAGTGCTTGCCATTGCCACATCTGTGCTAATAAAATGAAAGCCTTGCAAGAGACAGTACTCTTAGGACCAGCCCTTAGCACTGACAGCAGGACTGGAGCTCTTTCTTCTTGAGCTCTGGAAAGTGTTTTGTTGTTTGACTTAGTAGAAGTCTCCAGTGAATCCTGAAAGTGCACCAGTGTTTCCCACACCCTCAGACCCCGCCACCTTAAGCAAACCCCAGCAAGAGGCAGAGCAATGCCTCGAGACAAAGTGTAGTCCACAGGATGGTGATGATAAATATGACATACGCCATCTGTTCCAATGAAAGGGGGATGATTCCATGGAGGCCTTTTCCTATCGTTATTTTCCAGAGGAGTTTGCATCATATGCCTTAAATCTTAGGTTCCCTGATGCCCTTTGGCTTGATCAGCACCTTGCAAGCTGTCTACAAGACTGGCTGGTCTAGCCTATATGAACCCTGAGGGGAAAAAAAACCCTCTTTGAAACTAGCTTACCTGGAAATCATGCTTATCACCAGAGAGAGAAGCCAAAGGAATAGAACATCCTTGTCTCACAACTCTGTCAAAGACTGTGAGATTTAGTGGGCAAGGCTACAAAAAGGAAATAAAAACCTTGAGTTCTCCCTGCACAGCACGTAGCCCAGCAGCCAGGGATTTTCCCTTCAGGCTGTCTCTCGGCAGGCAGCAGTGCAGGCAGGTCTGGCACTTACTTTGCTAGGAGCTTGCACAGAACTTTGTTCCCACAAGACAGAAGGCCCATCCTCTTGTTAGCCTATGTTGTTTAAAAGGTAAGCTCTACTGCCATTTCCCACCTACCCACAAGCACAGTGAATCTGGTGCTGCCTCCTGCACAAAGAGATGGGAAGCTGTCCATAAAGATAACCTAAAGGTGAGTGACATGGCTCAGAGAGCACCCTTTGGAGCCTTGGTGGAGCCTGTCCACTAGTATGTGCCATCTGTGTGCAAATCTGAATTCGCTGTTGTGTTGCACAGGTTTCCACAAAGCCTCGTGGATTAGCTGGCGCCTGGAATTCAGTGCAGGGAGGGCTAAAGCTAAATCATGTGGCAATTAGATACAGATGGTTTGCTGTGTCTCATCTTGGTTTGGTTTTGATCTTGTTTTCATCCCTTGAACAGCAAGTTACCAAGATAATAGAGCTAGCCAGAGAGAAGCAGACGGCTGAGCTGAAGGCACTGAAGGAGTCATTAGAAAGGTAAACTTAGTATTTGAATAACAAAGTAATAATGCATAGCTCTTATCTGGGGTGGCATTTTCTGCTAGATCTCAAAGCATTGTACTGCAGTGAGTGACTACAGAAGCATTTCTTGCACGTTGGTGAGAAACTGAGGCACAGTGATGTGACACGGGGTCTCACACAGTCACACAGTGGCAGTGGTGGGAAGACGGCTCTTGTCTTGTGATCTCCAGAACAGTGTCCATGCGCCAGACAGGGCACCAGCGTTCAAGCTGCAGTAAGTAGCCTTGACTGACTGATTCAGAAAGATAGGAAGTAAGACTGCTGGTCACTGGGTGTCATCGCTATCTGCTGTAGTCAGTACATCACATAACCCCTTCCAGGGACTGATCAGCTCAGTCTTCTAAGTGAATTGAGCATCTTGGCTCCAGTACTTAAATAAACTGCCAGAATCAATTCACCAGTTTCTAGCCAGGCATTTATCCACTTGTTCTTGCAATAACATTGTCCTGAAGCTAAAATCCTCACTCGTTCCTCCTTCCCATTAAATCCTCCCTCAGCCTTTAGTTGCTAAGTCAGGCAAAACTTCCTCTTTTTGTGTCCTCCATCAGGACAGATTCTCTGCTTCTCTCAGCTATTCAGCATATTCAGACAAGACTAAGAAAAACAGGTCAGGTAGCTAAGTAATGGCTTGTTAACAATATGATGTCATTTAGTACAGTCACATCTACAGCTGGCTGTGAGGAGCTCTGGAAATATTTAAGGTTCTTGAGCAACAGGCAATAAAATGGCAGTTAAATTCAGTATGAATAAATACAAAGTAATGTGAATGGAAAAAACTAACCATAGCTCAACCATACACAGCGGTGAGCTATTGTCACTTAGGAAAGAGATCTTCAGCTGCTGCAGGTACTTCTCTCAAACAGCTCTTCATTCACAGCCCTGCAGTGGCCAAAGTGGCAAATAAAATTTTTGGAATTATATGAAAAAAAATTATTCCAAGTCAGCATTATGCCACTACATCTATCTCCATAGTGCAGTCACCTTTTCAGTATGCCATCTTGAACAAAAAGCTTTGAAAGAGCAAGAAGGGGGTGGCAAGGATAATCAGCAGTGAGGAGTAATTTCTGCACAAAAAGAAATTAAATTGGACTCAGCCTGGAGAACAGATGATTGAGGGGGATGTGACAGAAGTGGCTAAAAATCATGAATGGTACGGAGAAGAAGAATAGGGAAGTGATTACTCACTGTTTCTCAGAAGAGAAGAAATGAAGGACAGCCAGTGAAGTTCTCAGGGAGTACTTCCATCACACAGCATCTAAATTGAGTTCTTTTCCCCTCAGGGCAAGGAGCTGTGACGTCCAAAAGTAAAGCTAAACTCCAAAGTATGAGACATATTCATGGGAGATAAATGCATAGAAGCTGGAGGATAGACTGGGAAGGTGCAGGAGGGAAGAATTACGCTGCACTTGTTCTTGGTCATATGCTTCTCTGAAGCACATGCTTCTTCCACTGCTGGAGGCAGGACACCAGACTGATGGGCCACAATCCAACGGCCATTCTTACATGCCCCTTTAGCAGCTGTCTTGTTGTAATCATTTTGTGTCAGCCATCTCTTGTGCTCTGATGCAAACACCTTCCTCCATCTGTCGTGTCGCATTCTCTGGCCCACAGTTAGCATTTCTGATGGCCACATGTGCCTCAGTCAGGGGCACAGACCTTTGGTTTTCTGGGGTTTGTTCTTTTCATCTTTCCTACTAGTTGATCAAATGCCTTTTAAGTGTTTATGGTTTCTGCTTTGCAAGTCACATCCCATAGTTTATGTGCCTTTCTGCTTGCTTCAAGTCTTCTTTTTAGCTCTGCTATACAGACTTGTAGTTCCTTTTTTTTTCTTTCACCTTTGTTTTTAATTTAGCAGTGTAAGTACTTTCAGCAAGGCTCCTGCTTCTCCAGAGGAACCCATTGTAGGTACACAATACAACTGTAATTGTCTAACGTGTTTTCTCCTGTCCCTCTCTTTTAAAAAAAGAAAAAGTTACAGGACTTACTTAAAATATCCTTAAGACTTAGGGCTTTCTGCTGCACAATCACTCAGACTTTGCTTTTCTGGACAGCAGAGCACTCCGGAGAGCAACTCTGGAGGGATGCTTCGGTCTCTGGGGTTTGTCACCAGTCCTGTCTCTCACAGCACTCTTTTCTCTCCACAGCAATATTAAAGACATTAAGAAGAAGCTGGAGGCAAAGAGAGTGGAGCGAATCCACACCATGATGAGGAATACTAGTGACAAGGCTGCTCAGGAGAGGTACTGGGGTAGATGTTGCTGGGCTTTGTCTATGCAGAACACTGGCTGTCCTGCTCCAGGCAGCGAACAGTCTCTCTCACCATCAGGGAAACTTTTAAAGCAGCCAGACAGGTAGTGGCAGAGCTGTAGGGGTCAGGGAAGGTGTGCTGGCCTGCCCTAGCTCCCAGCTTAGCATTCAGTACACAGGAACATACGCAGTGAAGCCAAACATCTGCTCCCTAGCTGCAGCAATAATGTCACTCCTGCAATCACTGCTGACAGTGACTTCCGGAGCTTTCTCCATATGCTTAATTTTTTGGTGTAAGGCAGTCAGCAAAATTGGTTTCACTTACTGGACTTCTGAATAGCCTGAGAGGAGTAGTGCCTTCGAAATGGCCCTCGCCCCTCTGCAGGGAGTAGGAGCTCATGTGGAAATGCAGAGGGAGGTCATTGCAGATGGAGAAGTTGTCCCTTAAGACGACCCTTCCTATGGCACGCACTGTCTCTTTGGCTGTCTTACGTGACACGTAAGCTCCTGTGACAATGCATGTTCCAGTCACTTCAGCTGAAGCCTAAGAGCACTTCCAAATACTTCCTGCCTACCCTCATGCCTCAGTGGGTATTTATCTCCCCCTGGAATCAAAGGCAGGTCTTCCCCAGCCTCTCTAGAATCTGTTTGTAATCAGTTTCAGCAGCCCTCTCAGTTAAGAGGTTGTGTTTGGGCATATAATGGCCTCAGCCTTCCTTCCCAGTTGTTGTTACAAAAATAACACTCTGCTACTGAGCCTGTGTTTTCAAGTACGGCATGACAGGAATCAGCTGTAACAGCTTCATGTGTTCAAGGGTACAGAAGAGGGTACGCTACCTCCTTTGCTTCTGGCTAATAGCAAGGTCCTTCTGCTGTCTGTTAAGCTGAAAAAATAGATTTTTGCATCCAATTATTGGGCTTCTGTCTCAGTCAAATTTGAATGGTGTTGTATTTGCCTTTCCTAAAATTACAGCAACCTCTCCATGTGGGAGGACACTTATAAGAATATAACACACCTGTCTTTCTGTGTGGGCACTAGCAGTCCTGTCTTACTGTATGACACTTCGTCAGTATTGATAAACAGGTTTTATATAAAGATAGCAGATGGATTATAGGTTTTTATACATCTCCTTTCTTTAAAGGTTGAAGAAAGAAATTAATAACTCTCACATTCAGGAAGTGGTGCAAACAATCAAACTGGTAAGTAAGTTCTCCTGTGACTGTCTGCCCAGCAGCTCTGTTTTCTGCAAAGTGGGGGTATCTCGTGTGCATCAGCAGCAGCAGCTCTCACAGACAGAGCGCAAGTTCTCAGGGGCATTTAAATCCCATGAAATTGAGTATGTACTTCAGACAGTCCAAGTGCAGCTGAAGACAGCTACTACCGTTACTAAAATACTGCAGGTCCGTGAGGGTCTGGTGAGGCCTCCCACCTGGTCAGAGATGCAGTGCAAATACAGCTGCCCAGGATAGCCCTCAGTTCTAATTCAGGGATTTTTCTGAAGCACAGCTAATTAGCAATGTAACCACACATCTATTTAATAATGTGCAAAGTTTTGCAGCAGGGAAGGAGACCCTAAGGATCTCATCTTTGCCCTTCAGAGACCCAGCCCTTTGTTGAGCAGAGCCCTTGTGCACACGCTCACACAGGTGCACGCTCTTGCAGGGCTTCCCTAGCCCTGGAGTTCAGGGGCTTGGGTACTCCACAAATAACTTGGAGCCAGCAGAAATTGTTCAGAATTGGGGATGGGGGGGGGGATACTGTGGCATGTGCCCTCTAACCCTTGCTGTTGTAAGCTGGGGATGGCTAAAGCATTTATTTATAAAAACTTAAATTTGACTGGTTGTTTTAACTTGTTCTTTTTAAAGGTGACAGAAAAGACAGCCAGGTATCAGCAGAAACTGGAGGAGAAGCAGGCAGATAATCTGAGAACAATCAAGGAGAAAGAAAGTCAGGTAAAGGCAAAGATGAAGCTCAGGGTTAATACTGTTAGTGCAGTAAATCCAAAACACGACAGGGGATCAGTGTTCCCTGCGCATTCCTTAATTAATGCTACACTCATCCTACACACACACTTCAGACACCCACTCCTCAGTATGCTGAGAAAATTAATGACTTAGATTGGTGTAGGCTCCTGTAGAACCACTTTCTAAGTCGGAGGTGCTGCACTCCTACACTCCCTATGCCAGCACTAGCATTCATCTGATCACACAAAAAAACCCTGAATTTAAAGTGTGATGGAAATGCATCTGTAGAGGAGATGAGTCTCAGCCCTGAGCTCCTCAAACTCTAAACACACATAAAACGCCTTCATGTCCTTTCAAGGTGGATGTGCAGCAAACATGCAGTCTCAATTCATCAAACTGTGGTGCAAACCAGAATAATGTAAATCAGCAATCCTCCGTGCTTTCATCTTCAGGGAAGCCAAAGATTGCCTGGGGGATGGAGACGAGTCATTCAATATAGGGTTGAGACGAAAAATCACAAAGTGCTAACATCTCAGCTATTGGTCTCTCTCAGAGCAGGTTTTTATACCATTCTCAGCCTGACATCCACTTAGCTGCAGTGTTTGGAGAATGATCTGAAGTCTCTGTTTGCAGCTCCAGCAGGAGGCACTGGCAGAGTACAAGGAGAAATTGAAGAGTCTGAATATGGAGGTGCAGGAGGTGGTGAAGAATTACACAAGAGCAGGCTTTTCTGGAGAGCCAGACACTCAGAAGGAAGCAGTTCAGAGCATTCCTGAGGGAGAACAAGGCTCCACAGAACAACTGGAAGAAAAGATCCCAGTGGCAGAGGTATCAAGGCTTAAAATAGTCATGGCTGAGCCCCCAGGAGCCAAAACAGATGTTGAGATTGAAGAAAGCGTATTCTGAGAGATGCTTCCCTTACTTACTGTTCCATTTCAAGAAGGTTTACAGAGGTATACAGTGAAGTTAAAGACCAGCTTGACAAACTACTACTATCCCTTTCTACCCTGGGGAACTCCTGAGACCCTTCAGGAATTTACTACTTTATTATATTAAATAGTGGAAGTAGTGTGAAGAGATCGCCCTTCAGAGTGCTTCGCTCTCCTCGTCTTCCACAGCCTTAGCACTAAGGTATTTAAGCAGCGTAAAAGGGCCTGTGGCTGGACAGGCTCGTTGTTGGCATTCACAGCAGCATCTACATTACTATTTTAGTCTGGATTCAGACTTCAGTTTTTAGAGTAAGTAAGTTCCCTCATCGCCTGTCACATGCAACTCCACATCAGAGTGATCTCAGAACTAGATCCCTTTGAACTAATTTGATGGAGAGGTGGCCCACCCCATATGCTCCTGCCAGCTGAGAGCTAGCCCAGAATAAAGCCTCCCAAAATACAGCTAAGCGTGGGTGGCAGGTGCTCAGCAAAAAACGGTGTCTTCTAAAGCGCCGTTCCTTCTGGCAGCACTACCTGCTAATATTTGTAGAAGGAAAGGTCAGTTTGATAGAACCTGATACCATTTTTCTTGCCAGCACACCACTTCCTTGCACAACCAGTGTTGGCTTTTTAATTGCCACGCCCCCCTCCCCCCATCAGCTGAGGACAGTTTTCAGTACATTGGTATCCACACAACATAAACCAGCATTTCCTTCTCTGGAAATGTGCATTACCAGCATAAGTAGCTTTTCTTCTTTCCTTCTTTCTAACTTCCCCTTATTCCCAGGGGCTGATTCTCACTCCTGATTCTAACTTTGACTCCCACAGGCCTTCAGGCAAGTTCTCAGATCTGGATCCGTATCTCCTGAAGACCCTGCCAGTCTTGAGCAGCCTCCTTGGGCAATTACAAGGCATACTATGAGGAGTCAAAGAGCCTCCTCATTTGTACCACAAGAACACTTGCAGAGTTCTCATCCACAGCCAAGTTGACATTTTTAGATTTTCACTGAAACTTTCTCTCACGAAGCCAAATTAGTTCCATATTATGGGCTTAGGATAACAACAGTTAACAACATTTCTAAACTGAAAAGAATGTTGTTGCTCAAATAAAGAGCCAGCCAGTTTATCGCCTGTAAGATTCCCTTACACAGAAAGCTGAGTATGGCTTATAAGAAGAGACATTGAATTACCCATTCAAGTTGCAGAAGGCAGTTCTCTGGAGCTTTTTTTACATGCTGCCATCCCAGTTAATGACAACAGAAGGCTCAGCAGTGATCTGTAGAATCTGTTCCTTGCTGCTGGGAAAACCAAACTCCTCAAGTATCCATGTTCTTTAGGGCCTTGGAGGGAAGAGTACACACTACGCCTGTTGTATGCTCTGCTTTTGCAAGAGTACTGCATACCTCTTCCCTCAGAGCTTTAGTCATTTCCCCTTTCCTCATGCAGTATGTGCACCTGTAACTAAAGTTCAGTTTCTCCCTTTTGGTGATGTAACAGCTAAGTCTCATTCCACAGCCTAACTCTGAATTAAAATGCCCAGCCATATGACTTCAAAGGACAAATTGTCCTCAGCCTCTTTTAGCCCTAGCCCCATCCTTGCTGCTGTCTGTCTTCACTAACACAAAACCTTCCAGCAGAACACACCTGGAGGTCTCACAACAGAAGGGTAGGTTCCTTTTCCCAATCTTTACACTTCCACTTTCTAGGACAGCTGAGCCTTATTTTGCAAATGCAGAACTTGCATCAATGCCCCTGCCTCCACACATACTTCTCTCACCTGTTTTATGTCCTTGTGCACTGAACAGCTTTGACACAGCAAGTTCTCACTCATCCAGCAGGAAGGAACTGGAAACATATGGTCCAACTCTTTTCCTAGCACCATTTAAGACAGACTTTGCTTATGGATCCTAAAAAAGCAGGAAATAGCAGTAATTCAGTACAGAGCAGCCATATCCCAGCCTTTCTCATGTCACGCCCTGAAACAGCATTAGCCCCAGAACTGGGGTTGGGCCTGCCAACATACACTTGCACCAGCTCACAGGGACCCTGCACATTTGGCACTTACTTGTGTTCACCAGATTTCATGAGTAGAGGCGGGGGGCAACTGAGCTGGCACCCCCCCCGTGCCCTCCAAAAAAAAAAAAAAAAGTCAACCCCTCTCCAGTCATAGATCTGTACAAAGCAAGACTTTAATTAACAGAGGGGGAAGAAGAGACAATTTATTTGGCCATTCAAGCCCCCTTTTACAGAGCCACAGAGGGGAGAGTGTCTTTAAACCCAGCCATAGAAGAGAAATGGGTGAGACCATGGTCTAAAAAAGGAGCTTCTCCCATCCTCTTGTTACTAAAATCTTTGCCCTTAATCTGGGACAGTACTAGAAGAGATGTGTGCACCTGACTGGAGCAGCAGTCTCTCTCCCCAAAGCTTTAAGTCAGTCCCATGGCTGCAGCGTAATCTATTAAAGTCCCCACTCACCCCTCAGCTTGTTCTTCGGGGTTTCTGTCTTTTCTGGAAAAGTAAGCAAAGTAAGTCATGGCAAAAGCTACAGCATGCAGTGGTTGTTAGATGAGAACAGCTACACCTCGAAACTGCATTGAGAAACGCATTGTGAAGTGCTGCTATTAAAAAAATAAAAAGCCCAAACAACAACAAACAGCTCAAGCAGGCATGAGAGACAAGATGTTCCAAGCCTGGTCTGACATCCAAGAAGAGACCATACCTCCCCTGTGGTGTTACCATAATACTGGAATTATGTATTGTAAATTTCTGACTTATTTATTAAAAAAAAAAAAAAATTGCATTTCTTAAAAAACTGAATCACCTTTTTTTTAATTGCAGTTAGTGGATATGGGAGCGAGTCCCAAATGTTCCCAGTGTACACACATGCTAACGGAGACATCAAGTGCCCAGAGTTTTCTGCCATCTGTGCTCACAGCTCTCAAATTCAACTCCTTCAGTTGTTAAATTTGCATTGAGGTTATTTTTTTAAACATAACATCCTTCTCACACACATTCTCCTCCATTCTTTATTGTACTTAATAACCAAGCGTAGCAAAGCAAAGCACTCACAGTCCAAATACCGCTCCTGCTTCTCCTACCGTTACAGGCGACCTTGCCTCACTCTAATACAGTGGCCTCCTCCTCCTCACAAGCACAGGTCAGAAGAGTATTTCAACAGGAGTCAAAACTCTTCTGGTGAGTTCATGGACGCACCAGGGCAGCAACACAAAGTCCCACACCTGGAGCTGGTTCTCTCCCACCCTGCAGCAACACTCACCCCTCACACACTCATGGCACGACGCTGTGGCCGCTCACTGGCTCTGACCGCCAGCAGAAGCATCTCCCAGGAGAGATGGGGCTCAGCGCAGAACCTGGGTTCACAAAACTCCAGCCAAGCGATGCCAGGGTACCACAGCATTGGCTCGGTTCCCTGCCTAGCTCATCCCGACAGCAGGTTGGGCTGCATGGGTGCCGTGGAGCTCTGGCATGGGTGTATGTTTTTGTGGCCATTTCCTTCTGCTGAGAACAGCTGCCTTCACTGTTCCAGAACTGAAGCTTTATTTCAGGAAGTGGTAAAATATTACTCCAGTTAGATCAATATTGTTGGCTTATAGAACAGCTTCTATCCCCAAAGTCTCACTCACGCTGTGAAGTTTGAGGGCCTGCAAAAACAGATGACAAACATCACAGCAAGGTAGGACTGCGTCCAGGAAGCAGTTCAATATTTTGACGTAAACCAGCTCGCAGTGTTGGCAGCTCCAAATTGGAGCCCACGTTCATTAGCCCCCCGCTTTCTAAACTGGGGCTGCTCATGGAGATCAAGGACGGTGTCCAAAATGGGATTAGCACAAGGGGAGGGGCTGCTTTCCTGGTAAGAGCACAGAGCCACGGCAATCGTAACAGCGAGGAGAGACTGCAAGCGGAGAAACACACCAAAACCGCACCCCGAAAAGCACTGGCCCTGCATGGGGGTCCCCAGCTAAGCACCGAGCATTTCCAGACCTGAGTAACAGCCAATCCGCATTTCCCAGCCACGCAACGGTGCCCGCAGTTACTCCCTGAGATCAGCCGCGCGTGGATGAAACTGGGAAAACAAGGCACTACCCTTAAGTACACGCAGACCTCTCATCTGTGTAAATACAAAGCCGCAGCGCTCACTGTTTTACAGCCTGAGACTGCTGATACCAAAAGTTGTTCAGAGTCGTTTCTAACTGTATTTTTAGGGGCACAACAGCCACCACCTGCTCTGTGTGTCATTACATGGCTTATGTTGCTCAACACCGAACAAGCTGTTTAGTGTTTATCCCACCCTTCTGCTGCACACATAGCATCCAACACAGCAGAAACACAGCTCTCATGCTGGCTACGTCGGGGTTTGTCACCAGCTTCAGCCACCCAGTCTATTCTGGCCATCCAGAACCCCTCCAGAGAAGTTTTCCAGGGGTTATTTTAAAGGACAATTCACCTCAGCTCTGTCTGGAGGGAACCCAGACATCTAGCTCAGAGCAAGATGCCAGGCACATTGCCAAGGCATCAGGGGTTACTTTTTTCCTTCAAACCCTTACAGTGAATGAACCCAACGGAATAAACCCGTGTTACAGAGACAGACATATAAAGCCGGGGTAGAAAAGCAGGGCCCGAATTAGTGGAAGTTTTCAGTCCTCTCTCCCCTGACACCACCACCTAAAGAACTCGATTCTGTTTCACAGGGACAGGGACAGCCCGAACTGCAGTTGCAGTGAAAAGGGGAAGGATGTGTTCTCTTCCTGCATACAGCACACGAGAGGACAAAGGCTCTAAACCAGGTCAGGCAGGTTCAATCTCACTTCAAAGGCTGCTTGGCACCTACCGCACTGGCACAAGCTACAGCCCATGTAACAGGGTTACCACCGCTACAGCCTCCAACCTGCGCCAATTTAGGCAGCGCTGCCTGTCAGAATTCCCCAATTGCTTCATTTTCCAGCCCAGAGACCTCTCATTACTGCATCGTGCCAACTCCTCAGCAACACCCTTCAGTGAGAGCTCGCACACTGCCTGTGAGCATTTTGAGGTCAATACAGCAGGCTGAACCCACTACTCTCCTAACCTTTTTCGCTCTTTTTGCCATCATCTCCAAGCAGAATATCAGCGCTCGGACAGCCTTTGAACGGCATAAATTGGTTGGCCAAAGCAAGGGCTGAAACAATGCCAGAGTGAAATGTTCTTCATAAGGCATTTTTAAAGGTGTGGACATTTCAAAAAACAATCATAGCTCAGCTACGCTATGAGACAGATGTAAGAAAACTTAACTTCAGCAGTTTGAATTCATGTTATTAATATCCTCTGCCGTTTGAAGCCTCAGGAAGAAAACACACCATGATGACTCGTACCCTTACACCACATCACAGTTTCTATTGTGCAAGCCTTCTGTTATTAAACAAAGCACTGGCAGAGCTCTATCAGGCGATTTATGCAGAATTTCATGAAAAGCAGGTGGAATGTTTTATGCAGATTACGCCTTACTGCTAAAAAAAAAAATCTTCTAAATGTACTTTTCAGAGAGTATACAGAAGAAACACTAACTGTAAGCAAAGCCACATCTCAGATGAAGTACAGACCACATTCTGCATCAACACCTTTCCCCACTGAAGCGAAGCAGTCTTCATGCCTCAGAGGCCAGGCGTGCCAGTGCTCCTCTAGAGAGAATACTGTCTCTAAACAAAATGGGATGAAATTGCTGCAAGATGAGAAATGGACAAGAGTAAGATAAAGCCCCCAAAACAAATGTGACTGTAGAGGTTTCACACAACACACGATGAATTCCGACCATCCCTCCAGCAGCACAACGGCTCAGAGAGTCACATCAGTGTTAGGTGATACTTGCTGACCACACACAGAGTGATATGGTAGTCGGATCAGATAGGTCTCTGTAATGAGGCTGTTACATACAGAAACCAAATTCAATGGTAATTAAGACAACAATAATGCCTGGTCAGACACTGAACAGCAGCAGGTTTAGGCACAATCTTAGATTCTTTCCACATTTTCATCTTTTATGTGGCATATTCTAAATCCCATTCTCTACCACTAAATTCTCTTGTCCAAAATACTTATTTTCATAAGACAAAACTTTGTACTATATTCTTGAAAAATTAAATAATGGGAATCCCTAAGCAAAGGAGGGCTCCAACCACATCAAGAGATACAAACACAAGACAATGTACCTGAAGGATTGGCACGGGGACTCTCTAAAACAAGAGCATTACTAACAAAAGAAACAGCAGCCAAACTCATCTCTTGGCCAACCCCTTTGCAGGCAGCTTCTCTAATGAGAATTCAGCACTAACATTTAGGGAAAAAAGAAAAAAAAAAAAACCCAAAAGAGTAACATGGGACACACTTTCAACTGAAAAGCCCAACCTAGGGGAAGGCTTCCCCTTGCTGTCTCTTCACTATCCAGTGGGAACTGGTGGTAGTGGGAAAGTTAAGGTGAGCGCAGCTCTCCTTGGCAGGCTGGCTTGTTATTAGCACCTTTGTTGTCACCATGCCCTTCACGTTTTCAGAGCACTTTACAGACACAAGTAAAAGCCTGAAGGTCATTGCTAAAGCAAATCAGTTTGCCATGGTGAATAGATGCAGATCCCCATGAATATGATGCTGTCAACCAAACACTTAGAAGCAAATAGCCAGAAAATGCACGTAGCTGGTTGCTTTAGCTATATTTCCATCATCAGTTCCTAGGCAGTCAGGGACCTAGAAGCCTTTGATGTCTCTTAGCAGCTCCAAACAAATTCCTGGCCATCCTCTCCTCCTTTGTAAGCAACAGTAACTCATTTCCTTCCAGTTTGCACAACTACGATGCCCCAGTTTTTAACTGAGGAATGGGCAGTGTGTACAGGCAGTTCTGTCTGCTCCCTTTCCTGCAATTACAGGAAGATTTGCCTTCAAAACTCTGCATACCACAAGCTGCTCTAGATATTCCTACAAACCGTGTCCAGTTGAGAGCCACAGTTCAGGCTCAGTTAGCACTGAATGATCCAAAATTATCTTCTACCTCCATAATAAGGATATAGTGCTGACATGACCATTGCTGACTACAGAAGGAAGTGCTGCACAGTAGCTGCTGTCTTTTAGTGACACTCTCCCTGCCCCACATGTATCCCCACGTGGTCAAGATTCACTGTGACTTATTATCCCCATTTATAGACTAGGACCTAGGCCACAGCAAAATGCTTTCTCCAGGCTACAGGGAGAAGCGTAGGATTCTTCTAACTAGACTGAATAAATCCTAAAATTTGGGAGCCTCATTTGATCTAGGGTCCTGCTGTAATCATTGGTTAAAAGATGGGGGCCTCTAGAGAAAGATTTGTCCCATTCTGAAATTAATGGGATAATAAGCTGCTTTATTTGATAGCACAGAGCCCTGTTTGAGGACAGGCACTATTATACATAAACAAGTGCAAATGGGAGATGACAGCAGTCACAGACTCCCCGTTTGATTCAGCAAATTGTTCATATAAACTCAGCGTGCCATCTTCAAAGGCCTACTATATGCTGATTGCTAGAGCTGTGGCAACATGGAAAAGACTCGATACTAACAAGGCTGACAGGAAGGAAAAATAAAAGGGAATGATTCAGGTGAAACATGACACAAAACAACATAAAATCCTGAGACGTAAGTATAACCTTGTTGAGTTACATATACGAAAACATATTCAGAGGAAACAACATCTCAAAGCATAATTACCCACTGAGTAGGCTATGAGCTATTCAGAGAAGAGGCTACATTTTGTTATATACTTAGATATCACTTAGCATACAAGAAATCTTGCTCCTGAATACAACTGCAATGCAAATTACAAACCTGCTCTGCTTATAATAATTCTCCCAACTGGTTGCCTGGTTCTTGGGGAAGGAGCTGGTGGCCCTGTAGACAGAGCTTCAATCTTCTCACTAATCTAGGTTTATCTTAGGACTTATATTTGATTCCACACTCATCTAAGTAATGGAGCAATTAATTGGTGATATGCCATGCATAAACTGTAAAGAGAGAAACACAAGAATCAGATATTTAATTCTATATTGGACAGGAAGATGGATACTTTCTGCATTCTTCACAAATATGGTAATGATCTTTTAAAATTTTATAAGATACTTGAATGGAAATCTTTCAAGTGCCTTCCCTCACTGTGTTTAGTCAGACTTGGGCCAAAGTATTAAATGAGGTTCAATCTTAAACCTGTCGCCCCTTTCCCCAAGAAACATTTGTTTCAGGATCCAGGCTTCTGCTATAGTCTCTTCTTGTTTTAGAAGCCACGTAGCCACAGAACAGGTAAGTTAGACCAGACTTCAAGGCTCACACTTCCCTTACCTCTCCGAACTACAGACATATTTTAAAGTATCTCAGCACTGCAACAGGCTTATGAATAAATCAAGATCTACTTTAATTTAAAACACAAGTGCAAAGGATTCACAACTACAGACGAGCTGGATCGTTTGTTTCAAATTATAAATCTTTTTAAAGCCCTGCTCTTTTGCATTAAAAAAAGCAGTATATCCAGAATACAGAAACATTTTACATCAAAAATTTTCCAGTGCAGCTAAGGAGGAGCTAAATGAATTCATTTCAACCAATTTCATCAGCCTCAAACTTAGACATCCAGTCTAGGCAAACCACCTACGATCCCTCTACTGGCCACAGGCAGAGCGGTATCAAGAGACAGCGATTTCATCCTTCAGCAGGTATCTGAGATAATGAAGATGAATCACCCTTTGGAGGTGTTCCTCTCACCATGGTCTACAGAGCCAACCCATATGCTTCGCAGACTGGGTGCCCACCATTTAGATGGCTGGCATCAGTGCAGATGAATTCCATCCTAAATTACTTCAAGTAATCAACTGTGGCTTCGATTTTGAAGCAGGATCTGTAACTGGAGTAAATAGCAGAGGATAGAGATTATTAACATCTTCTGAAGAAAATGCAATTATGAGGTTAGTTTCTGAGACAGTAGGACTGTCCCAAGAATAATGTAAATTCCAACCAATTTGTATCTAGAGTTTCAAAATAGGATCCCAGTTCCACATATATGAGTATATTCTTGAGACCTCACAACAATACACACCATTACTGTACAATGTTACATCCTGACCTAGAGTCCAATTACCTGGACTATCTCACTGATCAGAAAGTGTATCATACAAAATACTTACATCTCTTAAAATAGCTGAAAGAGCTGTTTAGACAACCAGTAACCTTCCAAATGTATCAGCAAAGGGATGGTGGGGAAGGGCATACCAATAACAAAACATACATCAAAAGTTTCTCTTCTCCCCATGTTCTGCAGTAGCAAGCAGGGGAGATAGAAGATCAACAAACCACCTCACATGAACACAAAAATCTCTCCTGGGATATGCAGGACAGCTGAAACTTTTTCTTTCAGTCTCCTAGAGCATCTCCAAAGCGCTACCCAACAATTGTCCCAGGGCAGCATTTCTCAGCCTCTCTTGGGAAAAAGGACTTGGAAAGAAAGGTGCCCGGAAACAAAACATAGGAACAAGCTTTCACAGACTCTCCATTCCAACAAGCACTGGAGGTGTTGCATATTGTGAATTTTCAACCATGAGATCCTGGTGGCAAGAACACCTGTCTTCACAGAGCCTGTTGTGAGGCCTGTATCCAAGGGTTTCCCCCCTCCAAAAGTTTAAGATCATGAAATGGATTCAAGATTGACCACTAAACCATACATATTCCTCAGCAAAAGAGAAGCATGTTGATGCAAGAGAGCCATTTAGAAACAAATATATACATATCACATGTGCTCCCTAGGAAAATACGTACAGTTTTCTAGGTCCACATTTAACTGAAGGAAATTAAAATCATCTGTGAAAAAGTCCCAGAGGAAAAAATTGTCAAGTCTTTGTGCATTGTTTGAGAGTTTAAAGGGGTCTGTGCCCCAAAATGTACATTTGAGTCAGCTCAAGACTCCAGTGTACAACTAAGGAAACAAAGATCACATTTCTCATTGGGAAATATTGTTCCAGTTCAGTAGTCAGCAGCCAAGGTTTGCAGGAACTTGCAGACATTCAGAGACGCAACTTCAGACTCCACTTTAAAATGCCATTCTTCAGAAGAAGTGATCCACAAGCCATGAAATACCTGCTTTATTCTTGAAACATACTTGGTCTTATTTGGATCTAGTATGTATTGATTGTCTTCAGCAAAAGAGAAGCCACAAAAGGCTGAGAATGCAAGGACAGTATTCACATTCATCCTCTAAAAAGATTGCTGACAAGTTCCAAGCACCATTCAAAGGACAAGGCTGCCTGGTTTCTTGATTATTACTTTTTTTAATATATAAACATGATTTTTTCCTGGCATTTCCCCTTATGTAAAATCAGCAGGTAGAGGTACGCTTTCTGTATTGTTGGATAAGGGGGACCAGGCATTCTGGAAGTCCTGTCTGGAGCAAAAAGGGGTGATCCAGAAGTTCTTGTGCTGTTGCTCTTTCTAGCGGATCCCGTGTCAACATCCTTTCCAAGAAGTCTCTCAGAACTGGGGAGGTCTGTGAAAAAGCAACCAACCAAGTCAACCTTGTAAAGGAACCAGGCAAGAGTGCATGTGACAACAGGTTGCTGAGGTAGGTTTGATTAAAAAGGGTCCTGTACATTACAACTTTGTAATGCTGCTTTTACACAGAAATGTAACATGAGATAGCATGCTCCTTGTACTGCAGTAATAACTTTCTGTCACCAGCACACACAACATTTACACAGGCTATTTTCTTTTTCATGGGGCACAGCAAATTAAGACAAGACTGCCTGTCATATCCTTCCATCTAAGTCAATTTTATTTCCATTTTGTTATTAATCTCTTCTGCATTTCAGCTCAAAAATTCAACAGAAATCCTGCTACCCGAGGCACATCACTTGGATGTGAAGGGTTGACCAATTCATTCTTTTACTGGCCACAGATTGTGGAAAAGTAGTTAAACAGGATTCCCAAATAGGTTTTGAGGGTCTGGAAACCTGGTGCTGCCAGTACAAGAAGATGAAGAAACTGCAGAACAGTATACCGAAAAGCTAAATGACCTCAGCAGGTTTGTCCGTTGAAAGATGTGGAAAAGCCTGTTGAGTAGGCGGACCCAAGAACCACTTAAAGGCACTGCACATCTCTTGCTGGTGGTAATCCTCTGCATCATTAAAACCAAATAAAAGATTAACTTGGTATATATTTATTTATTTTAATGCTGCTAATTACATCCATTTTAGACTGGGGGCATTTTCCCAGCTCTGGTTAACTTAGAAGTAGATCATGAAACACCGTTCACTCTGAGCTACTGCTTATTTCATGAGTACTTTGAACAACTTCACTGTGATTGCGAGAGGGAGAAGGCACAACACAGCTAAGTACGAGTGCCAGGATCCAGCCTTTATCCTCTGTCAATAAATCTAGTTACGCTTCAGCAAAGCAGTGGAGATTTAGGGGCAGGAGGGCATCCATTTAACCTGTTGCACCCAGTACTACAGGGATTGACCACAGTGAGCCATTAACTGTCATCGGAATGGAGGGCTGGATCCACTGCTGGTGCTGAGCTCCACTCAGACAGCACGGAGATGGGGTAGGATGGCCACCAGTGCGGCAATCCAGAGGTCTGCTGGAAACCAGTTTGCATCCCGGGACAAAGTGGAGCACAGCAAGGCTATAAATGGCTCTGGCTTTCATGGCCCATGGTAGGGCCATCTCACCAAGCAAAGTGTGCAATCCGGAACAGAACTGGCTTTATGCTGCCTAAGGAGCACAAGCACTGGGTCCAGAACGTGACCTTGAAATTTTAATTAGTGTTGCAAAGGCAAAGAGGAAAGTGCAGCTGTTGATGTTTGAGTGTATGCTGTTAGTTCAGCAGTCTACTCTGTTAAATAATTCAGTTTCAGCAGCTGCAGATATTCTGATTAATTGGAAAGGCCAGATAGCTCAGAATGCTGCAGAAGCTATTTGATCTCAGAGGCTTGGGCTGAAATGAAAGGAGGACTGCTCTAAGTGGTGACTAAAAGGTAATCACTGTATTTCTTATGTCACTGCTACTTTTTTTACAAGAAACCATGAAGCTGAGTTCATCTTCAAACAGCTGCAGTGTCTCCATGAGCTACTGTCTCTGCTAAGCTCTCCTGCTCCGACCATAATGCAGTCTTTGCAGTGTTGAAAGCCGCAAAGCCAGAAACTCTCAAGAGCAAGGATCCTCCTATTTGCTTCCCTAGAAGATGAGCTACTCTATCGACATCAGAAGATGTTAACTGCTGGGTCCACCTGAAGCAGCTTTGATTTGCATTATCAGGTTTATGCCCAAATGACCTTACATTATTAGGGCTATTTCCCAACCAGCCACTAGCTGTCAGCAGCAGCTTGCATCCACTGAAGCACCAGAGCCAACAAAGTTGCCCAAGAAACATGTCCTAGCAAGATCACTTTCACAGCCAGCTTTACCGGGAACGGCTAATACAGATGTGTCCCCACAATATTCATCAGGTTTACGAGTGTTTGCCAGTATGCTCACCCTGTGGAAGTTTTTCAGTTTGGGAGGAGGACTGTCACGGAGTCTCTTCATTGCCTGGACTGGAGAATCACTAAAATAGGGGGGTTCTCCATCCACCATCTCTATCACCATGATCCCCAGAGACCAGATATCCACCTGTGGGAGCCAATGTCACATCAATACACACAGTTCAGAGCAACAGGTCCTTGCTTTGTTGCCTTCACAAAGACTGCAACACCCCACCCATGACAAACGTTACTGTGAAGAGTAGAACATTAACCCACTTGATGCTACTGGACTCCTTACCACAGTTTAACCAAGACAGCTTTCCACCTAGAACTGAGCCACACTGGTGTTGCAACATGTAAAGGTCTGCAAGTAACTGCTTGTGCTACACCTGGTTGGTTGGTAAACAGAACTAATCAGTCTGCTGCCACCTGCCCATAATTTCAGATCTTCCATCTGTGCCTTCCCTCTTCTCCTCCTCTCCCTTTATGGCATTGATTGATTTACTGATCCATATCATGTCACAGGCTGCTCCTTGCTAACACCTGTCCACACTACAGCAGATACAAGCCTATGCCGAGCTTCAGGTTTAAGAATGAAGTTTACACCCTCTTCCTGGAAGCAGAAGAACTTGTTTTTCTACACTTTTAGGAAATATTGATATCATAATCAAATCTGTAGTCATAGATGTCTTTATACTTTAAATAGACTCTAGAGACTCTTCCTAGAAGACCCAATACTAATTTTCCTGTGACACTTCAGAATATTTATATACCTCTTCTGATATTAGGGAAGTGGTCCCTTACCTCAGTGGTGTATGGTATCCTTGCAATAACTTCTGGAGCCATCCAGTAGGGAGTACCTACTAGAGACTTTCTTTTAGGTACATCTTTACTGATCTGAGCACAGAAGCCAAAATCTGAGAGCTTGACCTGTACAAAGAGAAAAGCAACCAGCCTTAAAAATAATTTTTAAACAACATGGAAGGAAACACCGAAGACAAAGGGAGTAAGAGGATGAGGTACAAACAAGAGATTGAGAACAGAAAGAAAGGACACAGGCTAAGACTACAGCAGCAGAAGACAGGAAACAATTTGTCTGAGGAAACATACCCTTCCATCCAGTGTCAAAAGAATGGAGTCGCTCTTGATGTCTCGGTGAATGACCCCCTGAGAGTGAAGATACGACAGAGCCTGCAGCACTGATTCACACACTGTTGCAATTTGCTCTTCATTTAGCCTGAAATTAAAGACACAGGAGTTTAACTGCATTGTACTGGGCAGTGGCTAGTGCATATTCACAGGTCCTCTTCAAAGGCACAGTGCAATTTCAAAGTTGAGTTGCAGATGATTATTTTGGTTCCCCATGACCATTACTATCTCACTTTTACTGTTCCTCTACGACTGTTTGTTACTGTTGAAAACATTTCTGTCTTGACAGTTAGCAATTTTAAGTTTTTGTAAGTCTAATACAGAGAAAGTGCATTTTAAATCTTGTATCTAAAAACATTCTGCATGATGGATGCTGTTTCAAGCAATTATGATAGGCAAGACTGCTCCTTCATGCCAAGGTGCCACTGTAACTGTTGATATAGCTTTTTTTTTTAAAGCAAATATAGTAAAGCTATTGTTCACAAGGCATATTGTGCAACTTTATCCAGAAAGCATCCAAACACGTAATTTGATAGAGAAAATAGGGATCTTTTACAGGTTTCATGCAGCTAGACACTTTGGATACTCTTATACCTAACTAAAAGGTAGCACAGGTTACAAGCAGGGAAGACACTCCTGAATTTTACCACACTCTCTGTTAGCACACTGAGTATAAGCACCAAGAACTTCTTTAGAAGCTCTTGCTGTTTGAAATACCAACACAAGAACCTTCATGACCAAGAAAAAGTGAAAATGGTAGAAATGAAAATTAACTCCTTTAACTGGGGACAGTGACAGTGTTCTCTGCACGTTTATACTGAGCATTGCTGTAAGTATTTCAAAGAATAGCCCAAGTACTCAATTTGAATACTTTTGATTCTCAGCCTGTCTCTAGCAGTTGTTTCAAACAACTCTCAGTTGAGGGCACACAAATGATACCTCCTCAAATCCATGTCTGCAAGTAACACTGAGGAGGAGAGAGAGCCCAGAAGCTAGAACTTTGCACAGTGCACCAGTACCTTCTAAATACACAAGAGCCATTTCTACACATTCATGAAGGAGGTTGCACCACCAGCTGAAAAATTTATACCTCCATTGCTTGTTTGGTATTCCATATCTTCCTGTACCAAATCGACCATCTGACCAGGACACTGCATGTTGTGGCTGCCCTGTGCCATGCTGATGGTGGAAATGTATCAGAAAGAGAGCAGAGGGCTACTTCTGCCATTATGATTTAACCGCTAATAGAAGAGGGACTTCTCCAATACAGAACCTAACCTATTTAGAAACAGTGCTTTTCATTTCATAGTGCATGAGCTGTAAGAAAAGCTGATACAGTTCTGAGCTCTGTGGTTCTAGAAGATAACAAGAGGGGTACTTTCAGCTTGTCACATACAGAATTTGGTTTCAATCAAGTGAATGCATAGTGTAAACCAGATTACTAGAGGATTAGCTCACTGCTGGAGATGCAAATCAGTTATCACCTTCAGCAAATGTTTAACGAGTGGAATGAGGGTATTTTCTTTCCTGTGAAAAGCTGATAAAGGCTCACAGCTTACTTTTGATAAATGTTATCATTATAACAGATCCTGTTTCCACTATGTAGAAAAACAAGCATTCATTAAAAGGTTCAAAGGAAGGCTTTGTAAAATAACTCAAATCTAGGCTGAGGTCCCCCAATGGAATTCAGTCTCACTGGTGGGTATCAACTACACAGCCCCTTCATAAACCTCTTCAGAATATTTTTTTTTATCTGTAGTTCCATTGGTTCTAATACCAGCTAAAAGCTACAAGAGCTTCACTGGCTCTGCAATGCCCTAACTCAGCATTCTTCAGGACTAAATGTTCTTTTTCCTGTCCAGGAGCAGGTACATGACTTACAATGAAACCCTAGGTCTCAGACCCTGAGATGTGCCTCTGAACTCAATCCCGGAGGGCCTGGCCATCTAAGTGTTTCCAAGACATTCCTTACAGGCGGGGTTCTAGAGGCTACAAAACACAATGTGTCTTTTTTATGCCTCCCAAACACATCATAGATGTGCTTCCAAAACAGAGAACCCAACAGAGCAAGATACATGCCTTAAATCCACCACAGGATCAGTAAAGGCTCGTAAAAGCACGTAAGTGAATTAAAAGCATACTATGATTAAAAAATAAAAGTAAATACAATTAGTGTTAGCAATACTGCCTAATTGTAATCCAATTAAGATTCTGAGTCTTCAAAAAAGGAAAGCTCATCCTACGGCCTTTCTTGGTCAGTCTTTTCATTGGCGTTCCCTGCACCAGTTTACAGCCTCGCAGGACTGCTCGGAAGCAGGAGGGTGCTCCAGGGTCATGGGTAAGACACGATCATCACCAGAACACCTTAGAGGCCGTTTGAGAACAACTTCTTTTCCCTCCAAGAATGCTTTGGGCATTAATGAATACGAAGTGGTGTGGATAAGAAAACAAATTTAGGAGAGTGTCCAGTAGTTGCTATCTTTAGGCAATGAAATTTGGGAAGGACTCCCAGATCTCAAGGCTCTGGCTGCACTCCTCAGAGGAGTTAGCCACAAATACAATCTCACTAAGGTTGCACCACTGAAAACTATTTCTGCACGCTCTTTAATACTCATTCAATGAGCTTCCTGGCCAGAACACAACAGATAGAGTAAACAATACTTTTTATGAGTACTGTGTTTTACAGGGAAGGTCATCAAGTCGATGACTAATGGATATCTAAAGGGATCAGTACTGTAAATGAGGTCCCTTCTACATCAGAAGTATTATTACATACTTCAAATGGATGACAGTTTTAAAGTGTAGTAGTTTCAGGGCACTGAAAACACAAGATCTCCGAGAGAAACTATTCTTCCCAGAAATCTCCACTCTACTGTTCTTGCCTGTCAGGTGGGAACACAAACATTGATGTTTTGGATTTCACTTCGTACCTGATCTGAGACACAATGTCTGTGAGGGCTCCCCCCTGCAGGAACTCCATCAGCACCCAGAGCTCCTCTCCCACTAGATAGCTCTTGTACATCTCCACTACGTTGACATGTTGATAGTCCCTCATTATCACCACCTGTAAAAACACAGTGGACAACTGACCACCACAAAACTTAATCTTATCCAACAAAGCAAGCATATACAACCCTACAAGTACAATGCAGTAGCCTCCATCCCACCATCACCTTCCTTCTTGGTACCAGCATAATTCTATTAAAAGGAAGATGTCTCCTGCTCTTCCCTTCTTTTTACCACAATGACTGTTCCCATGGCTTTATGGTGAAGAGCAAAACCCCACCGCTCTCACTATACTCACCTCATTAAAAAGGAGCTCCCGACGCTGCTGCTTTCTCAGATCCATCATTTTCACTGCCACCTGCCGCCCTGAGTGCTTCTCTCGAGCAATACAGACGATACCTGTGGACCCTTCACCAATCTTTACGTAATTCTCCAGCAATGTCCGGGGATCCCCCTGGTCCACTACCATCCTAAGGGCAGCTTTGAACTGCTCATGAGTCACAACCACTGGGTCCTCACTGGCCAGCTGCCCTTTCACAGAAGAGTCTTGGGGAAGGTGGAGGTTGCTAGAACTAGTCTGAGTCTGCCGGTTCCTGGGAGACCCTGCCGGTGACGGCCTGCCTTGTGGCAGTGCAATTGCTTTCTCCACTGTTGGTGACTTCTGGGGAGTCCCAGCTTCTGAGATCATCCTGGGGAAATCGGATGCAGGCTGATCTGATGGAAGAGACTGGGCTTTGGCTGCAGGGCTGCATGGTGAACCCCACTGCTGGGGCCTGAAGAAAGCATTAGGCTTTGCGAAGAACAAATAAGAAAGTGGAAGAAAGAAAAAGTCATGGTTAGATTAGCAAGAGAAAGAAGCGGCAGGAATCAGCTGCATGTTATGCCACTCTGGCCTAGCACATTTTGTAGCTGACTGGAGTCAAGCGCTGCTGGAGGTTCTTGTCTCTGGGTCTGCCCAACATACGCTGCATGACTAGGGGAAGCCACAGGGATGCAGATTTTCAAGAATCAGTTCCAGGATGGGTGCTATGCTTTAAGGATCTCCTAATTAAGGCAGTTTAAGAGGGACCTTTTAAAGCATATGCTTAAAAAAAACAAAACAAAACAAAACAAAAAAAACCCCAAAAACCAAAACCCACAGGAAAAAAACCCAGCTGATAAAATGCATTCCAACCTTGCCACCAAAACTCAGGGGCAACCTGTGTTGCAGAGAATTTGAAAATCCTTTATCCCTCTGTGCCTCTGATCTTCCTATATATAAAAGGAAAGAAGATTCATGCCAAAGCTGTAAATCACTTTGATGTCTTGGCCTAATTCCCTTTGGGTAATTACATACTGCCTACTGAAAACTCTCTCTGCACTTTCCACTTGTACCTGCAGTGCATTTCTGTCAATCAGACACAGAATTTGCACTCTCTTTTGGGAAAAGCATCATTAACCGGGACAGCTGTGGGTGGCCAGCATGACACTTCAGCTACACAGAGCCACCTGCCACTTTGCCATCTTACTGGCTCAAAACTGTCCTACAATTAATTTGGATTAGCAGTGCTCTTTCCCGAAGCTCTCAAGGCTTTCGCAGACCTCCCACTCAAGTGCCAAGGAGGCCCAACCCTGTTTAGTTTGTGAGTTCTCGTAAGATCACAGCCTGCGGTAGCATGGCTTCAGGATACATATTCCCATGCTAGCACTAAGCATAGGTCTCCCAAGAAGGATAAATCTTGAAGTGCTAATACTCACCCTGGAAATGTTGACTAATTAAAATTCAACAATATCTAGCAGGTTAGGTATAAAATACATTATATACATAGTTATATGTAAAATAATAGTGGATCTGACAAAGTAGCAGCTTCAGAAAGAGCAAGCCAATCATTTATATTATAGGGCAAAATAAAAACTTCAAAGCAACAAGCTTTTTCTCTCTCACAATTCAGGCAATTATTAATAAAGTTAATAATATGGGTATGGGAACCAAAAACCGCCAATTTTTAAAAGGGCACTCATTTTCTCTGTCTCAGACAGAAAATAATTGTATAGAATTTAATTCTATGCACTTTGGTTTTTAATCAAGGATTTTTGTCAACAGTAAAATCTGCATAAGCCTAACACATACAGCTCATTTTCACACACACACCGGCCCTGAAAGTATGATTTAGTAGCTCCTGGCTTTGGGGTGCAGGAGTGCGCAAACACAAACCGCCTGTCAGAAGTTACTTCCTCCTCATTTACCAGCTCCACCCCTGCAGTCCTGTAGAGACATGCTCATGGCAACGAAGTATTTATTTCCCAACTCTTGTTTTGTCTCAGGAGAGAAAAAAAAAAAAGTTTTATATAACCTAGAGCATGCAAAAGGGCACACAACACACATGCAAGCTCACACATGCTTGCCTAACCACATGTAAGTATTATTTCCTGCTCCTGTCATTTGACAGCCCCTGTATACGCGTTTTCAGTCTCTGGACATTTTGAGATGTCACTGGTTCTCCCACTCCTTCCCCCCGTACTAGGGTGAAAGGAAAGAGCACTTGACCTTCCCATGGTGACTACAGGCAGCCTATCAAGGCACCCACATCCCCATTTTCAGCCAATTATTTCCCCTTTCCATTTCATCTGCAATTATGCATTTCTTACACGTCACAATTAGACATCATCATCTCCATTTGAAAGGGAGACTACGGTTTTAATCATTGGGGGCTGCTAAGAACAGCTTAGATAAACAATTAGTGATGGCACAGATCCTTCACTGGAGCAGGGAGATGGACTAGATATCCTCAAGGTCTTTCCTACTCCCCTCCTCTCACAAGCAGCTCGAGTTCAAACACACCCAAGCATATCCATGCACACATGCCATTTAACTGGTAACCTCTGCTCCTCCTGGTGAAAGTGCTGGGGCATGGCAAAGGCAATCTTGCTAGAGAAAAAAGAAGTGGCCAGTTCCCCTAAGTACTCAGGGATAGGCCTCCAGCCAGTATAGATCAGCCCAGAGTCAGAGACAGCAATAAGTGTAGTTTGTACTACACAAGAACTGCATTCCTTTAAAATCCTGCTCGCCGGTAAAGCGAATCAGCGTGGAGAAGGCTGTGTCTGAAAGCCTTGAGCCTGATCCTTGTGCAAACTGCAAGAAGCTGCATCAGAGAGAGCCCCACCCTGCAATACACTTTGGAGCCGTCAGTTTTGTTGGGCCAGTGGCTCCTGTCGTCTTCCTCTGAGATCAGGGACTCCACGCCTGCTAGAAATTAGCCTGGCCTTGCACCAGCCCAGCGCAGCCTTTGAAACCACTGTTGAAACCACTGAGCAGCTGTGCAAGGACAATGAGTGCTGGGTTACCCTGGGATGAATTAGAAGCAGTGGCCTGAAGGGCTACATTTCCTATCCAGTAACATGAGCCAGGAGTTTTTCTCCTAGTTTAATAAGAAGGGAGTCATTCACTCAGGGTAGTTTTCCTGGGGGAGATGTAGCTATGAGCTGTCCCATCCTTACCAAAAACCAAGTCAGATTTTCTGTTTTACAGTACTGTGGGTGCTGATGGAAACGTTCCTGTTGTAGGCAGGTTGGCAGATACAGCTATAACCTAGAAGCTCTCCTGAGTTGTTCTATTTTGCACAGGCAAAAGAATACATTACTAAGGTAAATTACAGCAATTTCCTAAATGGCAAAAGCACATTTACGCTAGTATAATGTCATTTAAGTTATGACTTTACTACTACAGAAGGGCAAAAATGACTAAGTCCTCTACCTTATTCCCAACCTACACCCCTGCAAGCACAGTTCCACTAACAAGCCTTTCTCATGTAGATCTGGCTGCCATTTTGAGCTATGCCTAGCAGTATATTCTGTGAAGCTTAGGCAGACTACACATTTCCCCTATCCAGGACTATTTTCATTCCAGCATTAATCATAACAAGAACAGATGGTTGCATGATGTTTGCAATTAAATTTGTTCAGCTGTGTAAGTAACCTCTGGAACTTAAAGTCAACATTGCACTCACTCAAAAATACCTAATAACTATACCTTTATCTGCAGGGAAGGGCCTGACTTGTTTGAGCTGCTGGATGAGGCGAACACACTGCGTAACAGCCTCCTCTTCAAGCTGTTCTCCCTCGATTTGGAGCTAGGGCTGCCCTCCCCTGAGGGCCTGGAGTTTGATTGTCGTGCGAGACAAGGCTGAGGCCAGCACTCTTCTGAGCTCTTTACTCCCGTCTTCTCACTCTCCCCTGGTAGAGTTGGCATATGCTGCAAACCAGAGGCACGCTGGAGGCAGCTGCCGTCGGCGCCCTGGAACTCCGAAGGCCCAAGGGACTGTGCTTTCATTACCATACCATTGGGATGAGACTGTCCGTCCAATCGGGGTTTATAATCTGGCCACATAGTCTGCCTCCGGGTCACCTTGGTCCCACCATTGCAATTGAGGTAGTTTCCATATTTGTCTGCCCAGTCTGCTTCAGGAGTCTGAAGATACATGTCTGGGGGTCTGTCTTCCCCCAGGAGCCCAAGGGACTGAGCTCTCCTCCTGCTGGTGGGGCTCCTTCCCCTCAGAGTGTTTGAACTGATGGCAGAAAGCTTCTGGATGTCATTGAGTAGCCCAGAGATATAGCCTTCCACTTCCACAGTGCTGCCCCTCACCACTGTCTGTGAAACATAGGGAAGGGGGTGAAAAAGTTAGAGTTATAAAAATTGAGGCTCAGTTTATCTTGACAGAGATTTGGTTTTGTCTGTTTAGCCAAAGATTACTCAGGGAATTTAGGAAAAATGAGAAATGTTTCTTACTGTCTTTTTTTTTCATCCTTTACTGAAGAAAAAAACACAGGAATCATTGGGTTACCTCCTTCTGTCAGAGGCAGCAGTGCTTTCAGCCAGAACAGTGAATTCTGCTGCTGCACTCACATTCTGAAGGACAACATTATAGCAAAAATGGGATGTTTTTAGCACTCCTAACTCTCTTGTGCTGAAATTGTGCTACACTACATCACTAACTTAGGCTCAACAAGCTCCTGAGAGCATTAGTTCTCAGACGTTACAGCATGTCCTAAGCTCTATCTGCAAAAATCACCTTGCTATTCCAATACAAGGTTCATCTCTCCCCTGTAGCACTCTCAATAGCTTTGTAATCATCCCCCCTTAGTCTGGTTTTTGCTAATGCATCTTAATCCTGACCAGTAAAGACCACACGGTTCCAACAATGCATCCCTCCTCTGTTCTTCCAAGCTATTATAATTAAAAATGATGAACAAAGGGTCACAACAGCTCACAACTGCCTTGTAAGCAAACAATGAAGAACAAGGCTTCCATCCAAACAAGCAACAGCACTATACAAGTAGGACACTTGAAGCTGTTGGTATATTATGTAGTGCTCTACCTTGCTTATTCTGGAACTGAAAAGCTTACAGACGCTTTTTTAGTGCTGGGAACCAGAACGTTTCATTTCTTCACAGAAATTCACAGCATAGGATCACTCCTACACTTTCATGAATCTCTGCCTGAGGAAAATCTTTCCCTGGAGTGATGGCAATCTCCTGTTTGCTAACTGAACTCCAGGGATCTTCTAAAGATGCTGGATTAATTACACCGAGCCTAATATTTAGTTGGTGCAAAACAGCCGTTCCAGTAATTTCAACAGAATGCCACCACAGTGCACAAAATGAGCACCTGGTTTGCTCAGTGTCGGAGAATGAAAGGCAGAATCGAAGATTTTGTCAAACAAGGTGAAGAAAGGATAATCTGACTCATACCATTGCATACCTGCGTCACCTGCAGCAGGAAATTCTGCTTTTCAGTCCTATTGCAGCAATACACCTTCCTCACCACATACATGCATCCTTCTCTGTGGCCCCAGCTGCTGTCAAGTAAACAACACGCCAGGGACATAGATCCTCAAACGGTTTCTACCACTTCTGCACCAAACTCGATAGGGGAAAAAAATACAAAAAGTAAATTGGTCAGAAACCCAGTCTCTGAAATCTGTCAGTGGGATAGGAAGTCTCTTCTGTCCATTCTAATTCATCCATTAGAAATGGCAGACATATCAGTTTACCTCAGCAATGCATTCAATTAAGAGCACTAGTTCATAAATGAGTCTGAGCAGGGACAGATGTAATATGCACACCAAGTCACAGAGCACTTGGCAAGATGCCTCCACACCCTTGCTCATGCTTCCACAGGCAGATGGGAGATGCTCACTGATGGTTCAGTGTTTCTACAAACTGGGAAAAAGAATTACTCAGAATAAAGTTGGCAGAAATCTCAAGAGGCCAGCTAGTCCAAAGTAGATGGTCAAAAATAATTCCAGAAAGACTTGTATCTAACATGTTCTCAAAATGAGAAATCTCCAAGAACAGATGCTATAGCCTCTCTAGAAAATCCATTCCAGTGCTCACCTCATCTCCTAGTTAAAAACTTCCTAAAATTAGACTCAAGTCACTACTGTTGCACTTCTAGTCTATTAAGTGAGTAGTCTCCCCAGTGGACAGAGAAGATGGGAGTTAGTTGTACTTCGCAGCTGTGTTTGAAGACTGCATCAGATTAATGCAGAAACATCCAAATTTGAGCCAAATCTATATGGATAGCTCTTACAAAGATCTTGCCTTGCTGGCCGAAATTTAGAAATTATCATTTTAAAAAGAAAAGCAACACTTTACAAGCTACAGACAGTATATGTCAAAAAAAGAAAAAACTGTGATAGTTGAATACAGGACTCTATGTATAAGGGCTTGGCCTAATAGGGCCAATTAGCACTTAAAAAAAAAAAACCAAACCAAAATCTTACTGTTGACTGGTATCACTGAACAGGAATTTGTTCAAATGAAGTTTACCAGAAATAATCAACTATGTCATGCAGCCTAAGAGAGTATTTGTACTTGGACTTACAGGGGTAAAAAAAGACAGTTTAAGATTCTTCTCTAGTTTTTAAAGGCTATTTGGCATTCTAGCCTTGTTCTTTAAAAGATTTGCACTTCCTTTCAGCTTTTACCATCTACAGGTTTAATAAGTCATAGATGAAAGTACTGACCAGTATTAAATTCAAGACAAACTCCAGTAAATCTCTTCATGCACATTTCTATTTTGACAGTGATGCCTCATGCTATTGTTTTGAGTATGCTTTTCCTAATACTGGAGAAAATTTGCTCAGTTTGCTCTTGGAATGCCATAGGTACAGTGCAAGAGCCTAACTGAAGTCACGATATAAGAGAGAGCCATCATTTCTCCCTGACCCAAAGCCTGAGACCCTGTGATTGATGGAAATTGGGTTGCTTGACATAATTTGTTCTTGATAAATCAATGCTGGCTGCTAGCTATTACCCTGCTATCTCCTAGGAACTGGTTGCAAATAGATTACTTGCTTATTTGTTCCAGTCTTTTTCTGGGAATTGAAATTATTCTGACTGATCTCCAATTCCTTGAATTTCATTAGGCCCAGCTGACTTGAAAATATGTAACTTATCTAAGAAGTTACATTTCTGGTCATGTTCTTTCTTATTCTAGCCTGCGTTCTTATCCCTTCATGCTTGTGTTAATTGTGTTAGCCCACTGATCACAGTTAACCTTTTCAATAAAGGCTTAAGAAAAATCATTAAACATTTACAAATTCTCAGTGTCATCGTTATTAACTTTCTTCCAAAATGAGTAGTGAACAAATTTTTCCCTTCATCCTCCTTCTCCTCCTCAGTGTACTTATGATGTCTCCTTAGTGCCCTTTCTGTTCTTTGAGAATAACATCTTTTTTTGTGCCTTGGCCTTCCAGTTTTGTCCCTACATAAATTTCTTTTCTATTTGCCCTTTATAACTTGACATAGTTTCCACCCTTCTGAGCAATCCTCCTGCAGTTTAAGCTCATTAGAGAGTTCCTGGTCTAACCAACTCGGTCTCTTATTGCACATTTTATCTCTTCTGTGGATTGCAGTCCTATCTCCTACTACATTTTGAACCTCAAAGCACATTCAGGACACCATAAAACAGAAGGCAATACCTCCTCCCTTTTTCTTTTACCTGTTCTTCCTGAGCAAGTTTTTCCTTTCTAAATTAGCATTCTGCTCAAAGTTGCTGATGTGCCATTTAAATTGGAGGTTTGATTTTGCATTGATACTTGCATTATACTGAAATGTAGTCCCATTTACTCCCTGCGTTTTAAGCATCTGTACACAAAAAGCTAAATTCATCAGATAGACAACTATTTTCTTTTATGTCCTTTCCTAAAATCCAAGTAGTAACGTCTCTATTTTAGAATTTACCTTTCAGGTTTTAGGCCCCTGTAGGGTTTTTTTAACTGGGAACAAAAACTTCCCACAAGCTAGCAAGACTTTAAACACAATAATTCTGTAACCATCTTTCATTTCCTTTTCCAAGAGGTCATCGTGAATCTGCCTCTCTTCACACAGCAGGTCCCTGCCGTCACATCAACACACAGTCTCCAGATGCCATTATCAACAGCCATCCAAGCAAGACAGCCATTTAAACGCACCCATCTACAAGGATCGGTAACTTGTTTCTCCTTACTGAAGGAGAAGTTGCTTTAAGGACATTCTCCTGTTTACTGTGTCCCACTTTCTGATAAACTGCTGTTTTATAAACCCTTTTAGCCTAAAACGTAGTTAAGTCCTGCTCCCTATTGTCTTTCATTCACTTAGCCATCCATGAACAGCAAGCTAGCGCTACCCCACTCTCTCCCACTCAGGCTTCCCTGTCAACTTAATTACCAGCCAAATTTGCTCACCCACGAGAATGACAAACTTGCTAAAACAGGTCTCTCCACGAATTTTCCTCTTCTCTTCCCCGTACAACAGCCGAACACATCCTAGGCCCTGTCAGCTACCACAGGAACTTTCACAGGTCCTTGTTAAGGTGACAGGCAGCCAGCTGGTTGTAACAGTGACACTACTGCAGTTAAGGATACTACTGTCCTTATTTCTGATGAAGTTACTATGGCCTTAAAAAAGGAAAGTGTTAAGAAAGTCCAGACCCTGCTATTCACCGAGTTCCTTGCAGACGTCACCCTTACCTCCATTTAAATATATATGGGGCACTGCAAACACTGCCTCAGCTTGGGCCTCCCTGCTAGCCAAGGGAACAGGAAAGAGTAGTCTTCCTTTCTTACCTTCATAGGCTGGAGTTGCATCCTTGTGATCCTTGAAGGGTCTACCACTGGCTTGGGGCGCCTCAGCGTTTCTAGAATATTCTGCCATTGAGGTGGCAGGCCCACAAATTTGCCCTCCTTTGGGTCAAATGAAGTGTGGACACGGTGCTCAAAGTTCTGCGGAGCTGAAATCTCTGGGCGTTTCTTCTTCTTCTTGCGGAACATGATGCCTGAATCAGAGAAGGCAATACCATTAGTGCTCAATTATATTACTTAATTACATTGTATTAAGAACATTCTCCAGTGACAAGCACTTTAACGATGGAGTTGATCATCTGCTTTTACGGATGAGGAAACAGAGGCAACGAGAGCAATGACATGCTCCAGACCACCTGGCAGGTCAGCGGCTGAGCTGAGATTTCCAGTGACTGTTCTAGTGCCCTGCTCACTGTGAAACAGTGCTCCTGTTTCAGAAAAGAGACAGACACCTGTGACATCTACAGCTGAACTCCTACCACTTGGCTTCCTTTTTTTCTACTCATATTGCCTGATATAAACATTTTAAATATATATATATATATATATATATATATGAGATACATACTTATATTTTACAGGTTAAATGGCTTTGGAGTCCAGCCAGTTAAGACAGTGTTGATTCCACTACAAACCTGGAATGAAAGGTAGTTATGAACAGGGCTCAAGCTGCCTTCTCAAGTAAGTAACATACATTCAATTCCTATTTAAAGATGACAGAGTTGTTGCCAAAGGAAGAGCTGCCCAAGACTGATTTTGGATGTCGGGTTTTTTAGCTTAGACAGAGAGGAGGCAGTAGGTGGAAATCAAACTTTGTCAGCAGGTAGCTGAAGAAGCTAAAATTAAAAACTAAGAATCCTTTCCCTTGGGGGCTGAGAGAAACAGTTTCTGTGAACAGCCATTACAACAAGCCAAAACCAGCTAACACTTAAATATACCCAAACACAAGAGACATTCAAAATCTGATTTTAGACTTTATAGCCAAAAAAAAAACATAGATAGATAAAAAGTCAGAAGTTCTAGACCTTTTTGAAATTGGGAACATAGGAAGCAAAAAGAAGAACCAGAGCTCCACATACAGTCAACAGATGTGGGAAAGCTTGAATAACTGGAGGACTGAGATGGATGGACACAACCCCTTCACAAAAGACAGGCAGGGAAGATGGGGTGAGAGAGCAGTTACCCTTTCCATGGAGAAACACCTCAGAGGTAGGGAGATTTTCTGTGGAGAGCCAGACTTTTCACAGTGGAGAGTGGTGGGAATCCGAGGCGACAGAGAAGGCCGGACTGGATAGAAGGAAAAACTTTGTCATGACCAGGCAAGTCCAGCATTGGAGCAGGTTGCCCCAACAGGCTGTGCAGTCTCCATCCTCAGAGGTTTCCAAGAGCAAGTTTGCTCTTGAAGACAAAGCCCTGTGCAACATGGTCTGACCCTCAGAGCAGACCCTGCTTTGAGCAGGGGGTTGGACTACAGATCTCTTGAGGTCCCTTCTCCCCTGAATTGTTCTATGACTCTATTGACTGGTTTGATGGCTTTAAAGTTAAAAGTATTCGAAGTTACATTTTCCTATTTGCTGTTGGAGAAACATGTTTAATGGGCAGATTACTGTTGTAATTGTTACTGGATGCAATGGAATTGGCATGCTCCAGAACTCATCTCCTCTCCAAGATGCTTTCTGTCAATGCACGGAATGAACTGTGCAACAAGAGCCACAAAAGAGGTGAAACAAAGCAGAGACCCAGTGGCAAAACTTTCTAAGTAGTTCAGTGCTAAAGCTCTCTAGCTTAGGAAAAAGTTATACAGGTTTCTTTAAGGCAATTAATATCCACCAGTAGAAAATAAAAAAATGTTTTGATACTGCTCCTTTTTTACTGACAACTTTAATACTAGCATTTGCCTCTCACTAATATTGCTTATAAAGTGATGAACGCTACCTCTTCGTTGACATCAGATAGAGGATTTTTGCCACTTGATCTTCAACTTTGTAGTGATCACTCTTCCCCTGTACAGGACCTCAGGTTCCAACTATTTGTGCTGAATAAATATTTTCAAGGGTCAGAGACACAGAACACATACAGAGATAACATGTTGTGGTGTAGACATGAACACACTTCTAGAGGGCACTGGTCTCAAAAATCAGCACACCTCATGCTTTTTTCCCCTCTCAGTGAAATATATGTCAAACATTTTCCAGGTTGTTCCACTTAAAACTTGTTTAGGGAGCAAAGTGCAGCCACCAGGTGAACAATGACTTTGCTTCCTAGTGCTAGACTGAGATCCTGAAAAAGCATACACACTGGTTTAAAATTTGGTTACCATGATCTGTAGTCACTGGGATGGGAAGCGCTGGTATGTTGCAGAAGGATCTTTACACTATCTAAAACCCCAATCATGTAATCCATCCTTGGTGAAATACAGACTTCACACACTGACAATAACCATTGCAATACTGTGTCCAGAAGCCTACTAAAGATACCTTCCAGTTGAAAAAGAAAGCAAAAGGCTAAGCAACTAAAAAAAACACTTACAAAAGAGGTTGGAAGCAACTGCTCTGCCTAGAAGAGGTTTCACAGCCAGAATAATCTTTTCTTAGAAAATATTCCAATGAAAACCCAAATACATCTTAATGGAGAGCTTATGGGAAGAGCATCTGCACTCCAGGACTGTATTGCAACTAGTCATAGTGATTCATCTCTAAAGCCCCTTAGGTGCTGCATATTAACTAATAATCAAGACTAAAGTCATAGGGCAATTCTTTAAGGAAAAAAGTGCAGACAATCCTGGAAAGGAAAGATATTCTAATAGCTCATGGTGTTAGTACTTTTCAAACCAACAGCTGGTGCTACTGAGGAGCTTTCACAGCCTCCAAAGAAAGCAGGAAGTATACCTGTAGTGTTATATCAAGTGCTTCAGTTCTGAATCGTTGGCTACATGTCAGTCACGTTCACCAGAACAGAGACATTTCCAGACAGAGTAATTTTACTATTTTAACCAGTATCTTTCCTTCTCCTGTTTCTACTCTTTCCTTCTCCTGTTTCTACTCTCACAGCTTCATTCCTCATCTCGTCTTTTAATGTGAAGATATTGTGAACATAGCACACAGTGTTTTTCAAGTTTGCTCTTTAGCTGCTTCAGGTGGCAAGGGGTCCTGTAAAATGTGGTGTTATAAATGCCACAACCATCAGCAGTTGTAGTATCAATTGTTTTCTGAACATTTCAGTCATTTCCCCATAAGGAGAATGATTCTAGCTAAACTACTTCAAAATGCAAATTTTTAAAGCCTGGGTGATATTTTTGCCCCAAACAGAACAGTGGCTCTATGCCAGCATATCAGTGTGCATAAGCATAAACACTACATTTGTATATTTACATTATATCACTATACCTGTCAATCAACACCTCGATCCCATATACAAAAGCACGCTTCCTAAACCCAGAAAGAAGCACCTACTAAGTTCATGGTCAGTTTTAGGGTGACTCGCTGCCACGGCCTGTATGTACCTTATTGGCTTATAATAGACATCTTAAAAACAACAAAATGTAATCAACTCTAAATACAATATACCCCTGGGTATCCAATGACATTTGCTTTATATGGTCAGCATCAATCTTTGGTTATGAAGACATTGCCATATCAGACAGGTGGTTTAAAGGTACAGTGCATTAAGATCAAATGAAATTCATACACTAAAAATAGTTATTTGAAATCCAGTGGATTGTAATAGTCTGTGTAGGTTTTGCATTTCACTGAGAAGGTCTGTATTTAACCAGTCTCCTTTCGCTTTGTCGTTTTCATGCAAGAGCTATTTACTTGTATTTCCAATACCCAGCTAAAGAATGTTTAAATAAAATACATAAAACAGGCCTTTTCTAATTCAGTAAGAAATTCATAAGAACATTTTATGCATAGAAGATTTTGTAAATCAAGCCAAACCTGTATTTAAACGTAGACAGCCTCCCTTTAATATAATAATACAAATACTGTGACACTGATTTTATAATAATCTACTAGACTTCAGTCTTTCATTCACTGCTGACAACTGTACTGTAAGAAATGTCACAAACATAAATAATAAAAGTCACTACCACAAGACAAAAGCAGTCGGAGATTGAAATTCTCTCAGCGATCCATTCCTGCTGCCTGGGAAACCACGTTAGATTTTTCAACTCCAGATATAGCTGTTTCCTAGATGATACACTTCCAAAAGCTGTCACATCTGCCAGCGAGCATGAGAAAAAATCCCACAGCCAGCAGATCCAGAGCAGGGGGAGGGATCGGCTGGGAAGGAGGGGCAAGGAGAGAGAAGGGTCAGGCTCAGATGAGAGGAAGGGGTGGGAAGATTAAGGATGGAAGAGGGAAAGAGGAGCGAGAGTTAGGAAGGGAAAGAGGAATGGCTGGGAGACAGGCAACCCGAGGAGCAGGGAACAGAAAAGAATCAACCCCACTGAAAAAAAGTAGTAGATAAATGTTATCAGGAATTGCTGATTACAACACAGGAGTTCAAACACTCAGACAAAGAAGCTAGCATGCACTGTCATTTCATCCGACTTGCCTCCACCCTATACACATGCAATTACATGCTCCATTAGTATATATGCACTGTACTTAACTATGTTCATACGCTCATTCACTCACACATACACTTGATGACAGCGAGACAGCAGAGAGCTACTTCAGTCTGACTTGTATAGTTTCCAGTTAAAAATAAGCTTTCCCTCCCCCTCCCTGCTGCAGCAACCGAACTCACTCATCAGCACTTATTGCGCTGCTATCACAGATCTGGACGCAGCTTCCTACATTCCTCCCGCCTCGGACAAGAGATAAGGCTTCGTCCCTGGGCTGAGGAAAGCAATTCCATCATTTCTAAGTGCTCCCTCAGCTGATACGCCAAACTACTCTGGCCAGCTACAAGAGGAGGGGGAGAGGAGCGGGAGAACTCTTCCTAGAGGACCTGAGGAACTGCAATATGCAGATTGAGTTTGGAGTAAGAAGATGAAGAAGATGCCTGAGACCCCATTAATTATAAGGAAAACTGTATTTCCATACTCTGCTATACAGGTCACTGTCATGTAATACATTTCAAATGCAATGCAAGTTAAATTGGCCACTGTCAACGCATGTTGTACCCATCTATGCATGTGTTCACACATATGTGTGTCTGAATATGCACACATGGTATTTCACTGTATTCCATACCTTCTAAAATCCTAATGTTTACCCTCCCGAGGTTTCTGACATGATTGTTATTTACAACAAGCCATAAACGTTCATATAGGTTTGCAGACAAAGAAAAATGACAGGTTACTTCCCAGAGGAGCTTACAAATCTAAATGTGACATCACACAGCAAGAAATTACAACAAAGGGTGGGTGAAAGGGGGAAAGAAAAGCAACATGGTCTGAAATCTGAAATGGGATCTAAGAGCACCGAGCCTTGTCGTGATGACATCCTCCACATTTGTCTGCAATTCTAGTTTTGGAAATACTGGTTTAGGTACTTTTTTTTCTCCTAAAGGAAGAGTGGATATTTGCTTGCTGTGCTATCACTTCCCCTAGTTCAAGTCCTTTCCTTCCACTCCTCTCTCTCACCCACCAGACCCCAAAAGCAAAGCTGTGTGTCGGAGTGAACTAACAGCACAGCAAACTGATGTAATGCTCTAAATCCTGCCCAAACACACACATGAGCACACAGATTAAAATTACATTAGAAATATGTCTCTCCCTAAGCTTATTTGTTATATTGGTGGGTTTATTTTTGACACATGAGAAAAAGAACACAACTGCCTGACATTTTTTGCCGTGCCTCCACTGAATAGAGTCTATGGGCTGTGGTGCTGCCTCCTTCTCCCTGCTCCATTTCCTTGCTCATAAATTAGGACTAAAACCTGATACACAGTGAATGCCTATTTGCTAAGCTTGTTTTGGACGTTGCTCAGTGACATACTTTTAGGTGTGTTTTAGCTATACCAGACCAAATTCATTCTGGGACATATAAAAGCACTTGCAAAGACCTCTTGAACTTTCTGAAACCAGTACAGGCATGTCCCAAATGCTAATGGGCTTTTTCCCTTGACAAATAATAAATTTTTCCATTATTTACAGTCCCCTAGAAATCCCAGCTAAAGTCACTGTCCCATTGTGCCAGTCTCTGAAGTCAGGCCCCACCCTCCAGAAGTTTCATCTAAACAGACGAAAGGTAAGGAAAAAGAATTATTATCCTCATTTGCAGACGAGACAGAAAAAAGAAAAAAAAAAAAGACTAGCTCAGTTTCTTCCCAGCTATGTCTAGATTAGCAAACCTGAAAGAGCTTCCAGGTATGTCTCCTGGCTGCTTTTTAACTCCGTATCAAGGCCAGATCCAGGCCCAACACACCCTGGCTCCCATGGAGAGAAAACATGGGTGCTCAGCACTGGTGGGAGCCAAGACATGCTCTGACAACGTTTGATCTTGACACCAGTACATAGGTCTAGACACCATGGCAGAAACCAGCAGCACAGACAGAAATCACACCCAAACCTCAACTGCAATCCAGTGCCTTCATTACAAGATTAGCCTTTTCGCATCTGTATTTGGTTTCTAAGAGGGTTACAGGTAGCAAATACCACTGCAGCACCAGGAGAAGGCTGCAACTCATCGCATCTCTTCACCCAAAGCCAGTGAGATGCATGCTGCAGGTCGTAAGGCTAAGACGTAAGCCTCTATAACAACTATGACCCTTTTTCCCCACCTTTGAAACACTTGATGTGGCTGTGTCCTGTTCTGGATATACAAAACCACACAGCACTGCATCTCTTTGACACCTGTGTTACATGTGCACACTTCACTGTTCCATGGCCAAAGAGTAACCGCATTGTTTCAGATGGGTTTACTGTCATTATTTTGCCATGAAGGATGCATCAGGGTTAAAAACAAGTGGCTGTATTTTGCTGTTAATCCAGAATACTAAAGAACTTCAAGACAGGAAAGGATATGGGGCTTCACTCTCCACTGTCTTGTGTGATAGATCCATTCAAAATGAGCATAAATATACTACTGAGATTAGAATAAGAACATTTAAGATTCCGTTTCCAAAAATTCACATGAATAGCAACATCTTACATATCAGATAGGAGGTTATGTTGGGACAAGTGCAAGGGGCCCCATCTGGCATGCCAGGTCACATGACACATGAAGGAGCCAAGGCACTCGGCTGCATCTGGGGAACACGCTACTTCCAGCACAGCACTTTGAAACACTGGGTGCCGTGTCCCGCGGCTCTCCATCTGAGCGCTGTAACCTCACTGTGCTCCTCCATGCCACGTCGCGGATCGCAGATCCAGCTGCCTCTGGCACACTGGGTTATGAAAGGGAAGCAAATGTGCACGATACAGACTTTACTGTAGGGAAGCACCAGGCAGGAGCCAAGCAAGAGTCACACATTCGGTGAGCATGGCCGATTGCTTGCAAGCAGACCTGTTCTAGCAGAGGCACTGGCAATCACACACATCCTGGACCACATTCCTCACTCCAGCAGCATGGCAAAGGGCTGGCAGAGACACCACAGTGATTCTCCAGACCACCCAAATACAGAGATGCAAGAGTTAAACTTCCTTCGACATAATGCTAAACAATCTTAATCCCTATTTATGATCACCACATTCTCACAAAATGAAATACATGCATATTTAATTGCTGTCAACAGCCTGCAAGGCAGTTCACTTGTGTTATCCCCATGGGATAACTGCTGGGAAAACTGCAGCCTAGGCAGTGTGCCCCAAAATATGGAGGAGACAGACTGGCTTAAACCCCACAACCTGGCTGACTCTTGAGTGCCTTCCAGCTCACTACTGCCGACAGCGATCCAGAAATTTAAATCATAACAGACAAGTCTTCTCCTAGGGAATATCAGTTATTCTTCTCTGTTTGGAAAGGAAAAAACACATGCCATAAGTATGGATGTACACACAGCACTCCAGATGTTAAAAGCTGAGGTGCACTCATAACACAAGTAAAGATAAATAACTGTTATTGTCTATAGCTACACTCTATTCATCAATTAATTACAAAATAATCTAATTACTAATACTACAAGTTAAAATGGCTCATCCCTAGGGTGAATGTAATTTCCTGAGATTTTTTGAGGGAAAAAGGTTTGAACTTTTAGTCTATCATCATCCTACATTCACATTGCTCTCTTATGCCAGACAAATGGAAGATCAGTCTCAAAACAACACTATCATCACTAATGACCAAATCTCAGCACATTAGTCCTCAAGTCACATGGTACTCCTCCTGCAACTTTAGAAATCATACTGAAAAAAACCAAGACCTATATCGGCCAAGTCCTGATTCAGAACTACATTGCACTGAGTCTACACAACTATAACTCAGAAGCCAATGAGACTGGTGCAGGAGCAAGGTTAGTACCACAGGCAAGAAAACTGGTCCCCTAGTCCAGAGCCTCCCTCGGTAAGATCCAAAAGTTTGCTGTACTCTCTCCAGCTATCAGTGCTGTGCAGCACAACATACTGGTAAGCCTTCATCTGCTCTTGCTAACTTCAGAGCCGATGTTCTGTTCATGTACAGAACTGACGTGCAGCTCTGAACGTGATGAAACTTCAGCATGGTACCTCTATTGGTACCCTAAAGAAAACACAATGTTCAATGCAGAACTCAGAACCTGTCTGAGTTTTTACTTGCAGTTGGAGTAGGCTAGTCCAAGCTGTTTTAAGCAATTTGCACAAAATATTTAGCTCTTTCCTCTGCTTGTGAATCTCCCTAAGCACATTAGAGAAGTAGGTTAAAAAGTGCTCTTTTTTCCTGATTGGAGGCAGGACAGCCAAACTTTTATAGTGCTTCTCCTTCAGAATGAAAATCATTTTTTGACCAAGCAAGAGTTACATTTCTCACTTTTGCAAGCCTTGACAGTAGGACCCAAGGTATTCTTTCCAGGTACATACATACTCGCACCCATCTAGACAGAAACAACCCCTGTACCGGGAACAGACTGTCCATCTGGAAGCACAGTTACTAATCCAGCAAACTATTTTCCAACAGCTCTTTCCAGTATTTGATCAGCTTTTCTACTAGATACATAAACCATTGCTCACATTTAGCACACAGGATGTACGTACCAAGGCAGTGTAGAACATTAAAATCAATATACAGCTTCATCACGCCATCAAGAATGAGGCTTTTCAGTGGGACAGGACTTGAGAGAGCGCCACGCAGCAGCGTTCCTTTCCCCAGCAGCAGTGTAGGGGCTCAGCTGACCCAAATTTTACCCAAGCGCAAAACTCAGAAAAGCAGAGGAAAACTGAGCACACTCACCAGCCACAAATTTCTCTTCTGTTTTTTCAGTACTCTGTCCCCAAATACATTAAGGCATTAATGTCCTGGGCAAAGAAGAAAGCAAATGCATCAGCAAAGATTAATGGACAGAACTGTTTTCTGTAGCTGTAAATACCTGGCTGGATATGTTCGTTACCACCTCACAAAAATAATTAAGTACAAATGCCCAACAGAATTTTAGATTGTAATAAGTGGGAGAAGATTAGCCAGCTTTCAGATAGCCAAAATACACTCACACACATACAGACACACAAGTAGTACAACGTGGTTTCAGTGGGTATGCTGAAAGGATCTTGGCTAGCATGGCAGCCAGGTCAGGAATACAGGTGTGAGGGGTTTTAACTGATGAGTCAATTAGACCTCTTCATAAGATATGGTGAGGGTCCTTGCAGATACAAGAGACTTAAGAGGAGATATTGCTATGTCTCGCATAAAGTCAATGAGCATGCATGTTCCTGACATGCTGTCTGCTTTCTCAAGCATCATCCAGAGTAATTTTTAACCCCTTATTCACCCCAATGTTTTAAGAACATCACCCTGCAAGATTCAACAATGCATATTCCTCTCCACATTCCCCATCATCCCGAGTGCCAATAGGCTAAATCGCTAGACCCCAGACACCACAGACCCATACACTGGCCCACCTGAAAGACACTGGAAAGCAAAAAATGCAAGATCTTACTGGCAGTTCTGCTGCAACAGTGCTGGTAGAGGACAATTCCAAGTGAGAGGAGAAAGAAGGGTCTGGAGGGAACGTCTCCCACTGTCATGCAGCAAAGCCGATTGGAGGATGGTGTTGCTGGGCTATAGGAGTAAAGATGAAGTAAACTCCTTCCCAAAGGAATCCAGCTCCTGGTTTTTCTTCCCTTTCAGAACCATCCCTTGAGAGAAGAAAACTTTATGACCCCCCCGAACCATTCTCCTCTCACTTTGCCCTAGGCTGGCACTGCCAACACACGTGTGATCATTACGCTAATTCTTGGCAGCGGCAAGGCTTAGCTCCGAAGGGAAGGGGTTAAGCCATAGTAGCAGCACAGCCACTGGGGAGTGAAGATGTTAGTTTAAACTGACAAACCTAGCCCTCTGTAAACAGAGGAAACAAATCGCATGAAACAGCAGCCATTAGGATGGTGTTGTTATTGCTTTAAAGCAAGCAAGCAAATGTTGATCCCCAAATCTGCAGGAGGGAGCTTACCCCTGACTCCTCATTGCTCCGTAACCAGAGGTGAGGTGGGAATGCTCTGCCACTGGAATCCGCTGACACGCCGATAAACTTGAGAGAGAAAGACGGTAGGAGAAAGCGGGAGAAGAAAAAGGGGTGGAGGCAAGTCTGACATGTTTGTACAGTGCCTGGTTCACCTAAGCTGCTGAGTTTGATTTCAGGGTGTGGTAGTAGATGGGACACAGAAGCACTCAGCGCCGAGAAGCCTCCGATTCCTGTTCCAAGGAAAATGACACACACCGACAGCAGAGCCTCTTGGGACCATCTTGCTTTCTCCTCACTGTCTCCTCCTTTTGGTCCCTAGAGGGGATGAGAGAGAGAAAGAGCTCAGAGTCACACCTGGGCACCAAGGTTTGCTTGGTCTCAGGCAAGAACCTTAGGGAGATCATCTCTCATTCCCCTCCACCCTTTTTACCCCCCCACTTCACTGCTGACCTATTAAAGCTCCGACTTGCTTGTTAGCTCTTCTCTCTCAGCTCCACAGCCTCGGGGCCTAGAGCTGCTGCAGTTTCTAACGAATCCTGACATCTCTGCCTGTGTCGCCTGGCTGCAGATTTCAAGACCTGCCACCAAATCCTTGTCATTCCCAGCAAGAAAGCTTTGCTTGCTTGCTATATGTCTGCCTATAGAAGAATTCACCAATTTATTTGCATTGCAGATGAGCAGCACATGACCTGGTGCTTTTACTTTTCCCTCGTCACTCGGCATGAGTCAGTGCTGCGAGGTCTGGAGTCTAGTATCACCCTGTAATCCTGCTGCGCTGCCTGTGCCGTGCCTCAGGGTTTCCTGACTCCTGGAAACAGACATTTCCACAAGCGACTCGTGTTCAGGAGGACACCAGCTCCACCACTGCTTGGCGGTGGCAGATGGGCATAGGTGGAAGGGGGCATCATTAGAGGACACTTTGGGGATTACAGCCTGGGAGAGGTCAGAGTTCATGTCAGCAAACCCATCAGCTGGTCTTTCTCCACTGCAAATAAAGAGGATTCTTGGCCTCTCCAAACCACTAACAATGCTGGCTTAACCCTAAGATATTTTTAGGTCCAAAGAGCGGAGATAAAAGCCTTAAAAATCCACCCCCATGATTTTTTTAGATTTTTTTAAATGCTGGTTTTGTTGAACCACCCTTAAAATAAATACATGAATGACATGCTACAAATAATCATGAGGCTGTCATCATTTCTGCTGGGAGTGGTTTGTCCAGCAGACGTGGGCCAGCCCAGTGACCTTTTAGACACGTTCCTCCATTCCTTTTTTCCTTCGTACCTATTCGTCCCACCTAACTAGGCTGCAGTATCTTTGTACAACAACCAGAGTGACAGATCTAGTTGGAATGCACAAGATCTACAGTAATATTATGAAGAAGGAACAGAACTGGGGTTCATATCGAGAATGCAAAGGAAACCCTAGCATTATAGCTGGTGGTCTGAGGTTCATAATCCTCACTTCCAGACCTGCTAGCTAAGTTGTGGAAGGCTGCTTCCTGAAGGTGCAGTCGCTGCTTCTACATTACACTTCAGGTCCTTGCATGCCAGAGCCTGCCAAAGAGACTGAGGTTTCCTGCCTGTTACCTCACAGCAGCATCCCTAGGGTATAGGAAATAAAGTTAGCCAGGTTCCTTTCTGTCTGGGGATTAGCTTGTCTCGTCCTACAGGACAGGCCCCATACACAGATGTAATCAAAGAAAGGAAAGTTCATGTTAATAGTAGTAAACGACAAACTACAATCAGGAATGGGGGACAGCATTTTGTCTCCAGAAGACTGGAACTTGCAAGGCAGAAGCAGTGCGGTGGAGGATCGGAGATGAGGAACAGAGCATAATCCTGCTAGGTGTGGAGGAAACACGACAATGAGTGCAAACAGTGATTGTCATCTGTTGCATCTGTGCTTGGCTGATGTGCCAATCAGTGAGGAGTTGTCTACACAATGATAGCTTGGGAGCATCACAAAGAAACGTCATTTATATTCTGCAAGGAGTCACCCAGGCTCAGAACTGGCTTCAGATTTGCATAAGTATTATGTTTCATGGGCTTACATGCTAAGACAGTCTTCTAGAACAAGATGCAAGTTCTTTATAAATGGAAGAGCCTGATTTTACTTGTCAAGACACAAGCTTGGATGAAACCAAGGCAGCTTTGAGTTGTGAACTTCTGCTGCCTACAATCTTAATGAAAAATTAGAGCATTTTCCAGTCCTTCTATTCACAAGTTCAGTCCCAGAAGTCCTATACACTTTGAAGAAATATTTCCCAGTAAAAGTGATGCATCTCTAATTTTCCCCTTTAGCAATTGTCCCTTTATGAAATATTTCACTGCTCCCTCCATGCCCACTGCTCCCTTCTTACCTAGAGAATTGCACAAGATAATATAAATAATTATACTCACACATTTATATAAACACATGCATACACACCCCACTCCTCCTACGGTTGCTATACTCTATGTTGTTCATTCTGGTCCTGTCTGTCTTAGTTATGGCAGCCATAACTGGCAAGCAAGAAGTGCTGCAGGGTGCATTGACTAAATGCTTGCATCGCAAACTGCCTGATTTATCTACACAGCAAAGGCCATTCCATACTCCATGTCCCCTCCCAAGACACAAAGCGTAGCAAATTTCAGATCAAAACTGCTGATCTTGCCTCTTTTTTCACCCTGCCCATCCACGTCACTGCGTCAGGAAAGCACCAGTACCTCAAATCCTGCGCTGTCGCTGCAATACATTCCATTTAAGCCCATTTCATCTCTACTGGAGCAGAATTTTTTGAGAGAAGAAAAACTTTTCAACGTTTTACTATGGGCAAGACTGGGCACTTCTAATCTTAAAAAAAAAAAGTTAGACACACCAAGGCCAAGTCTACCATATACAGTGGCTTTCTTTTACATCAGCCAGGAGGAACATACTTGGCCACATGTTTGGAGCTTGAAGCTTGTGAGAACCAGGCAAGCTCTTAAGAAAAATTTATCTTGCTTCAGCAAAGGTTCCAGGAGAAGTCTAATATCAAGGCACAGTAAATCCGATGGAGTCAGGAAATCCCAGTAAGAACTAAGGCAATTCCACCCATGGAGTTAGGCTGTGGTTCAGAGGTAGACCTTCTAGCAGGGCTCCTCTGAGCTCTGATTTGCCAGGAGGCACAAATGAACTTCCATCAAAGTGTGGTCCCTTTTCTCTTTCATGGTTCTTGAAATCCAGAGTAACTTGGCCAGGGAAGTTAAAAACTACGCCAACAATTGGGACAAAGGGGTCACTAGGAAAAAGGGTGTGTTGCAAATTCACAAAGCATCAGCATCAACTGGTGCAAGGAAGCACAAGATAGGAATCAAGTCTGTGAGTCTCATAATCAACACATGACATTAGCCAGGACTGGAGATAAGGAGGGAGCAAGCCAGAGGCAGTTTCGCTTTAAATAAGTGCTTACAGTTTAGCTACCTTTCCCCAAGGCTATTGCATTCAGAGGTGGGCAGAAAATTTCAAGAGAGCACTATTTCAATTGCTAGCTTTAATGTTAGGGTTATCCTCCTGCTTACTATGCATTCCTGACATTATAAAGGTAGTGTCCTGGAGATCCCAGCAGGACAAAGCCTTATCTGCACTCCCACTTCATGAGCTCATTCAGTGTGCTTGTTAAGTGTCTCCAAGGTTTACAGTCTAATCCAGTTTCCATTTTTTTGGCCCAGTTCAAAACAAAAACCAAATGTGCCAGAGCTGAAGAACTGGAAGTTGGTTTAGGAAGTCCATCACCTCTGCCAGAGCAGTGCATGCTGCTACAGATCAGGACACATCCCCATGCTCAAATCTGGCAGGGCAGCATGGTGCTTGGGGTCCCTCTTCACCATATGCACACCACCAAATACAATGCACACTGGGTCACATGAAAGAGGAAAAGCTGCTTCAGGCTCTCATCAGCACTAGGGCAGAATCACAGCCAGGCTCTCTTGGGCCAGGCAAGTCCAATGGTGGAGCAAAGCAAAGCCAGTAAGGAAGTAGCACAGGCACCTGCAAATTCTGACAGACAGAACATTAGGCTGGAGCAGCGAGAGCTGACAACATAAGCAAGAAAGCAGATTAAGCTTAAAGAGAGTAATAAAACAGCAGACTCTCTTCAAAAAGTTTAACTCCCACTCTGATGAGAAGTTGAAACTAAAGCTGAAGAGGATCACCTGAACACAGCACACGCTGTTTTGCTACTGGTTAAATTCCTGTGGCTTGGTAGACATTCCCTGCAGATAATATCAATACAGTTTGGATCACAGCCATCTCACACTTCTTCCACATCTTTTACTTGCAAAAATTCACAGACATATTAGATTATAACAGAAGTAATGTCATGCTCCACCAGACAAGTCTGTGCCACCTTTTACAAAAGGTGTATCTGCTGCTTCCCAGAAGAGTCAGGATGATCAGTCCTGCAATGGCAACATTGCAGCAGAAAGTCAGTGTAGCATACCTTTTCCACAGATTTGCCAGGTCACCTTGGGAAAGTCATTTTGCACACTGGTAAAATGACTGTGATAACGCTTAACTCCCACAGAACAGAGGCGGCTTAATCTGTTGTTTTTTCAAGCATGCTGCGATCCTTAAACATGCTATAGAAATGCAGATTGAAATCCCTGGCTGACATAAAAGGAATACAGACTACAGCTTCTGTTCAGAATAACTAGGTCAGCCAGCTATTGCAAAAATATTAACCAGAATTCAGAGAATTCCTAGTGGCTAAAATAACGGTAGCAAAAGTCTAACACCATTTACTGTTATTAGTCACCCTCTACCTCTGGGTACATTCAAACCCAACTCTCAAGAGCCTAGAATAATTTGAGGGCTGGAGCTCATGCTTGTCCAAATCCAGCCACGTGGCTCTGTGCAGCACAGGAGGCTCCCATCCCACTTGCTGCCTTGTGGAGGCAGGGAAAAACTGCCCTCACAGACAGTACAGCATTAAGCAGCCAAATGCATGCTGCCCATCTCAGAGAGCTGCACTGTTAATCCTGTGCCAGGGAATGGGTGTCACAGTCACCCTCCCAGCAGCAGCCACCCTATAGCAAGTGCAGCAGGGTGCTTTGTACTACACTGGTGTATGGGTAGCTTATTTTGGGGGAAGGCTGGTAGAGCCAGTGAGCAGCTGTTTGAATGGAATCCGGAGAAGAGGGGACGGGTTGACCATTGCGATGGGGATGAGTATCCAGAATTTATCTCAACCCCCTTCAGTCGCTGAGGCTGGACCGAGCATTTGCTTTCCTCTCACTGTTTAGCACTGCTGCATGCCACTCACTCATACTTTTATACTGCAGCTCATTTCCCCTAATTGTGCCACTACAACTGTACAGCTGCCTGCGGATTGTACCATGCAGTTATTCAATACAAGTATATGCATCAAAAAAATGTTGGTTTTCGGATAGGAGGCAGGTGAAGCATTAGACCTGGAGACCTGATTATTTAATTTTTTTAATTAATATTTAATTTATTTGTAAACTCAGATTGTTTCAGCAGTCTGGCATACAGCTCAGCCATGCAGCCATGCCACCATAACCCAGAAGCCAGCAACCTGCAATGCAGGAACTGGACCTTCTTGTTTTGCCACTGAAACAAGCATGTCATAATACCGTACCCTCAGTTTCCCTGTCTCCCTGAGCCATGAATGCACTGGAGTCCACAGAACTGTTTGCAAAGAATTCATTGGTTATAGTCACCACTTCAAGATTTATTTATGTAATGTAAAAAAATACGTTAGCTGTGACATCATTGTCTTGCGTAGTGGCTGCTACAACAAAGGAAAGAGGGGAGGCAGCAATTAACAACTTCTAAGAGGGATTTTTGGTCTTCTAATAGTTAGAGAAGCCTTTTACATTCTTTATCCTCAGCTCTCTCCTCTAGTTTTCATTCAGGCTGCAATTTATAATAGCCTATATAGTAGCATAAAACAGACTAAGATGCTGGTTGCCCTGGGGCATGGTGTTTCAGCAGAACACAGTGGGCACACGATAAAGCTTCCAGCCACCATTCTCCATTAAAAAAAACAAATTCAAAACTACCCAAAACATTTGTGCAACTATTAATGCTGTCAGATTCCACAATAAGAAACTAAAATGTGCACACAGTCAGGTGATGTGTGTTACAAAGGATTGAAACATGCTGGCTGGCTGTTTCTGGTATCATAAGAGCATTTTTATACCAAAACCCTACCACATGATTAAGGAGAATCCAAATTGAACACACTCACACAGTCTACCCAAATACATGGACCTGCTGGCATTTGGCTGCAATCATAACAAATGTCCTTTCTTTGGAACAAGTCTAGGTCCTGCTGGCTGCAGTAAGGAGTGAAACCATAGTGGAATGACCAAACCAGAATCATCTTCAAGATAACACCAGACACTAATCCATTGATATAGATATATATAGTTAAAGGAAATGTCCAGATTCTGAATAATAATAATTAAAGAAGTTAAGAAAGGAGCAACATCAGAAATAGCTATTTAAGCTGTAATAAAATGGTATGTCTCCTATTCTGCAGATCTGGAGATTCTGAAGATGGCATTGTAAAAATAAGTGGAAAAAATGCTGTTAACATTCTACTTAATCATCATTCATCAAACTACTAATTCAAAAACACATTTCTTGCTCATGTGCTTTCTGGAGTGCCAAATAAATTCTATAAATAAATGAATTCAGCTAAATGTGTTCAAATAAAAGAAGTATTAACTTAGTTCATTTCCACATGTGACCTTTCAAAACAAATGCTTGTTAAGATTCATAGCGAGCATTTGCTTGTTTTGTTCTGCAGAACTTTGATGAAAACTGAAAGCCTGGATAACAGTTATGCCCAAGTGCTTAAGCAAAGATTCCACACAGAAATACTTGGGTAGTTATCTGGAAAATTCTTTCATTTCCTTCTTTCGACAAATAGCAATCTCAGTCCAACAACGGCCACAACCCATTATGAAGGTGATCACAGGCCACAAATTAGAAGCAGCCAGATAATTTAGGTGACCCTAGGTTCTAAGAGAATGTTTTAAAAACGTGCCTTTAAATGACAGAGAAATAAATGGCAATGTTCTTTAAATAAGTTATTGGCTCAGCTTTACATCACTCAGGCTGCTATTTTGCAGAAGCTTAAGGAGAACATATTTAGAACTTGGAAGAGAACAGAAAAGCCCAAAGAGCTTTGCAAGTTCCTGATTTAGGAGCAAACAGCAGAATTAGTATTTTCTTCTGTATTATAAAATATGCACTGTTTGGTGTTAACAAAGTCTCAGAAATCAGGAAGTTTCCTCAGTAGCAGTCGCAAACAGGAGCATCTTGTCTACTAACATCACCTACGGTTGACAAGGTAGTACAAGACCTAAACTACTTGTGGCATTATACATTTAGGTTTCTAATGAAATAAACACAGCACACATTTTTCATTTTGTGGCCCAAATATTCCATAACAACATCTAAGTTTGCAATCTGATTTTCCACACCTTTCACTACACACTCAGGAGGTCCGATTTCTGCAAATTAATTATGTGTGTACGCAAACTGGACAGCTTGCTGTAGCATGAACAGCTCAAAGATGACTTGCCCAGAGAGACTTCTTTCCAGAGTCAGCTGTAACATCTGTTATTCAGATCTAACCCAAAGTCCCTTGAAACCAGATTTTTTTCACTCACTTCCACAAGTGCTAGAAAGATTCTTATTCTAAGCTGGATGTTACAGGAAAGAAGTTAATTTCTAACATTGTTGTATACTTTCTTGGACAAGGCCCAAAGTACTCATTATGAAGCGCAACACCCTGCTTAATTCTTCCAGAAGCCAATCATAAGGCTACTATGAATTTTAATGAGCACTGAACTGAGCCCCAGATGGTTTTTAAAGCCAAATTATCCTGATCTTGGTTATTTTAAGCTCTGTGTAGTGCCTTCTGGCCGCTACACATATTAACCCCTCTGCTCCTGGTCCAGATTAAGGAAAGAATTTCATACCTGTTCTCCCCACCTAAACACAGCTCCTCAGCTCTGTTGTAAAAGACCCTCAGCTCGTGTTATGCCTTGAAGAGTCACAGCTTTGAAAGAAGACTCAAAGGTTGACACAGGTAAGGAAAAAAGCCATACCCACAACACCACAGGAAGGACAATGGCCTGATCCGTACTCTTTCAGTAACACAAGCAAGGCTCTGGAGCCTATTTAGTACTGTCTTCTGGACACAGTAACACGAATACAAACAAATTTACAAGAGATTAGTAAATGAGATCAATGAAGATTTTCACCTCAATGAAAAAGGCAACAGAGTATAAGAAAAATAAAATATAGTTGTTTATAAGGCATTGTGCATTGCAGAGAGGAAAGTCAGAAAACTGGAACGCCATCAGTAAGATAACACTGACACTACAGACAGTCTAATTTAACCAGATTCTCAGGGGAAAAATAATTGAGCTGAGAGCCATCAAGTTGACATTATCAGTTCATAGAGACACTTGTCTTGGCTGAAACTGCCAAGTAGGTTTGCTTTCTATTTTGAATTGGTATGTTTCATTTTAAGAACTAAAACATCTTTTTCATACAATGGTCTTTCAAGTATCTCCACATCACATTGGCAGGATACCTGTCCCTGGCCAGTAGATGCTGACTGCAGTGCCTCACCTGGGTCTCCACTAGAAAGGACACTGCTCAGAGCTGTAGTTTGGCTACAGCCTGATTCTTCAAGCAGACTATGAATTACCTTCCATATCTACCACAAACCACTATTATCTTACTCTTTCCTTTGACTAAATTTGTATTTATTGGGCTGTGCTCGTTTCCCGCAAAGCACTGCTGCTACAAATGGTAACCTGAGCATCGCAGAGATACACAAAGCCTTCTCCCTTCCCCTTGGCAACCTGCAGGAGAAAAAACTACATCACTCAACTGTTTACAAAGTGCACTTTGGTTGGAGCATTGTTATTCTTTGCTAGACTTTAAGCAAGTCCAGAGGAACATTAATTCTTCACAGAGACTTTTTTTTTTTTTTTTTTAGGAAATTCTGTGACCGATGACTGACTACAGCAATGTATGCCAGTTTTGGAAACAAGGCAACCAGAATGCCAGCTATTTCAGGGTGGTCTTTTGTTGTGGTGTTTGGTTTTTTTTTGGGGGGGGGGGGGGGAAATGTCGGGGAACGGATAGGTGGTTGAGTTCTTTTTCCAGGTTTGGGTAAGGGGGGAAGAAAGAAGAAAGAAAATAAAAAGGTTCTACTACCTGCTTACTACCTGCTTTTCTGGTCCCCAGGTATCCAGGATCTTCTCTTACTTTCCTGCCTTAAGCAAGAACAGTTCTCATTCCAGTGTCCCAATACCTCTGTTCTTTGTTAAATCCCCTTTACACTCACTTGTGTGTTTTTTTCTTTTTGTATTCCAGGATTTTTTTTTTTTCTTCCCAATTTTTTCTAAATCTTGTCTGGTAAACAGATGGACATCAAAGAAAGGAAAAGGATGAAATGGAAAGAGTAAGAACAACTGAAGAGCAGCATTATGAAAAGGAATTATGTTATGTCACTGTATATTACTCAGTTGAAAATTGTTAATGAGTTTATGCTATTTAACCACCCTACCAGAATGGGCATCACAGCTTGAGGAATGCAGACAGAGCTCTGAAATGATTTCACAATTAGAAATGAGGGGTGGGAGGGAAATGAGGAAGCAAAAGATGGTTTAATGTCCTTTCTTGCCTCAAGATGCATGACACATGGCCCAGTCATCCTAGGTCTGTGCGTGAAATACTTATTTTTAATTCATTGAAAACACACTGAGTGAGCAGCAGGAGTGCAAGCGACACATTTAACTTGCCATCATTTGCTAAAGCAGAGAACAAGCTCAATCTCCCGCCTCTCTGCTGGGATTGCCAAGTAAAGCATCAACAGCAGGTTCAGTAACTCAGACAATTCTGCCTTCTGAAATGGCCCAAGAACCCTGAGGAGTTGTGCTATAGCAGGTTTCAGTCCCTTTTGATTTGAACCACATTTGAACTTCTTAGCAGTGAAAAATCCTTCTATCTTGTTACTATTCCTCTGAGCAATTGCACACACGCCCCTTTTATTATTACATTAGTGTAATTTTGTCTCTGACATTCCCCCAAGAGAAATTACTCATGTCCTGCCATTATTTATTTTACTACCAAGAGCCTGGTTTTTAGCAGCAGTTTTAATTAAATACCAATCCTCCTCCTCAATTAGGATCACCTTTATCTAGCTTGCTATGCTTTGTGTTCCCCAGCAGTATCATTTGCTTCCTCTTCTCCTATTTACCCCTCTGTCCACAGTTCTCTCAGGAACTGCAAAAAGCCCCAATCCCACCAAACCCTATCAGCAAAAAGAAACACAAGATTTTATTAAAGATCATGGAAGATGATATGGTTCTTAGCACTGGTTATGCAGAATTCCAGTTTAAATTGATGTCAAGTGACGCTGCCAAAAGCAGCAGCATCTTCCGTACTGCCCAAAGCCATAATGTCTTCTGCTCTGTCCCATGCAGCAGCCCACAGCACGTTGTTACTACTGTCCCTCTTTGGTTTCTCTGCTTCTCTCTAGCCTTGCTTGCACATCCATTGCTCCCGTACCCTCTGATGTTGTGCCCATCCTCTCCAAATACACTACTGAAAGTTGCCAAGGCAGGTTTTCTTTGGGAGTTTGAAGTTCAGTATGTCCACACACTGGGTAAACACCTCTTCAAAGTCTTTGCTGTCCCTGGATAATGAATCAGATCACAATGTATTCTAGACTTCAGTACACAGGATTCTTGGAAGCTGCCCTAGATTAATGTTTTAAGAGTTATTCATTCATGGTCCCCAAGTGTCAAAGGCAGAACTGATGACTCCTGACTGTGAAGTTGGCAGGAATTTCCTCATCTCAACTATTTGTACAAAGTGGAATCAAACTGCAGCAACAGCATCCAACTGCATTAACTGCTCCAGCGCCTGGCAAAGCCAGCTGCGAAGACAGCATAAAGTTACGCAATGACTGCTGGCACCAAACACCCTCCTAGCCATCATTCCCTGCCTAAATATTGGGCACAAGTACCCTTCCCCAGGCAATCTCACCTAACCACTCCACAACCTTCACAGAGCGTAACTTCCCCTCTAGGCACCACTCCACTCCTTACCTTGCATAGGGAAGGGAAGAGCAGGCAACAAGTCAGAGATCAGTTTGATTTCACTTCTCACAGACTTGAGAAGGCTTTCTCCTCCTTCTCAGTTCTAGGTGCAGAAGTTTACTAACTACACTTACTTTCCTAAACATAATATGGTTTTGCTTTTATAAACACATTTTATTTCTTTTGCAAGCACAAAATGGAACTGCATACAAGTATTGGATCACTTGGCATGCAAAGAGAAAGTGTAGACTCACGCCTACACTCTCCCCTGCACTTCCAGGCTCAGCAAGTGCATTCCTTAATGGCTCCAGCACCTTTATAAGATTCGTGCTCTGCTGTACTTTAATCATGGACTATAATTTATACACCGCAACCTAAGCATACAATTCTCAGTCTGGAGGGTTCCCAACTAGGAGGAGTTTCAGGTTTTGGTTTATACTGGGGAGGAGAGGATAGTGATCATAAAAGATTTTTTACATGTTACTCACCATTTTTTTCCAGACCCATCTCTGTACAGTCAAGGTATTTTTTTCCTACCTTAAATAAGGCTTTTCAAACAAGTTGCCTGCAGCTGGGACAAGGAGCACTCTACTACTTTCTGGCCCCTCCACAAATAGTTTTCAACAGTGATAAACTGGTTGTTCAGGTGTAATTCAAATAGGATTTTTTTTTAAAGCATCTATCTCCTTGCTCTTGTTTCAATAGCATTTCTTCAGACCAAGCCTATTAAAAACCTTTGAGCTCAAATTCCCAAGACAGGAACCATCTTCATTTTGTCTCCTACAGAACAAGTACTCTATCAATGTTTAAAAGCACTAAATTAAGTTAATAAACCGTAAGCATATGTCTATTTACTAAATTTTACTTTCATTCACCCACTGTTCCTACAACGCCCATCATTCTACTATTTAAGTACATGACTTAAAAGTACAGTCAATGGTATTTATTCACCACTAGAATACAGGCAGGCAAAAGGCAGTGTTAAAAACCTCTCCTCCCCCCACCCCCCTTTTTTATGGCTTCAGACCTCAGAAAATTAGTTCTTATTTGCTGCTTTAAATTTCCAGACTAAAAAGGAAGAGCCAGAGACATCAGGCACTTATCTCAGTTCTACAGCTTAGGAAAGTAAAAAAATTTTAGAAGTCATCTCAATTTTAGTGTTCAGAACATTGGACCCTGTTGCCCCATCTACTTCCAACAATAGGAGTCTTACCTTGAAAAAAAGATCTCTGAGAAATACTTCTGGAGTGAATTCGGTCCCTTCTTCCTTCTGACTGCAGGTTGCTGCTTGTCTTAAACACGGGAAACATCCCTTGCTTCAGGCAAAAATTCTCAGCAATTTCATCTTAAAGCTTCTTCAGAAAGATCCTGGTTCAGTCTCATACACATGCAAACACATCGAGCTCGCAGCTGCTTACTCATCAGCGCTACCCCAATGCCAGCTGCTGTGGAGGAGTGTTCCAGAGTGCCACACGCCCCCTCTTCTCTGGCAGTCAGCAGAGGTGTTAAAAGAATTCACTGAAGGTAAAATATCCTCACAACTGGAGGACAGAGGAGACCACAATGACAAACTCCAATTAAAACCTTGCAGTTAAAACTGTTGAGATGTCATTGTAGACACATACCACTATCAAGATTCTGTAATGCATTGAGTCAATGTTTTCTGGGACCTTTTTTATCATGGGCTGGTGCTGTGATCTCAGCAAAGAGGATGGGATTGTGTGTTGAGTGACATTGTGCACAAAAGGCAAGAGCAAGATACTAATCAAGATTCTAGTGTATAAAGACTATACATGCATTTCCTCTCAACTAAGCCTTGACATCACAGGATGGCTGACTTACACTTCACTCCGGGGTGGGGAGGTAGTTAACAGACATTACAAAGCCTCACACTTTGAGAATCTGTGATTAAAGACTCCTGTGCCCTATAGAGGTATAAACTGCAGACCATGAGTGGCAAATACAGCGTTATTCCATCGCTCAGGCAAACCAAAGTGTTACTTATCAATCTGGTAAAGCATTGCCACATCCCTTTCTGGGTATAAGAACTCTGTGTGCATTGTGCTGATCTTGCATAACTTGCCTGCGTCCATGTCATGCAATTTCAAAAATGCGAAATATAATACCAAGCTGACATTTTTGCAGGCTAAATTTCAGCAACAGATCTCATGGCACCCTGCAGAAGAAGGAAGGTAAATTGTTCCAAGGCTTTAGACTTCATAGGGATGTAAATTAGGGCAGATTTATTAAGCCGATTGAAGCGGTGACAGTTTACACTCGCTGAAACTCTGCAGATGTAACCATTATGTTCCTGCTACTTGAGTCCCAAATGGAACCCAGCAGAATCCAATTCTGTAATCAAGACAGCAAGTGACACTTCCCCCCACTGCAGTTCGTTTAGAAATCAAGTCAAAGTCAGCAGGGCTGCCAGTGAGGCAATTAGGTATTTTCCATAGGTAGTCTGATAAAGAAGCCAGTTATTTACAGTTTCCTGGTGTGTCAGTTACTTTAGTATTTCCTGGACAACATTCAGAAAGGAGAAGCACTTTTTTTTTTTTTTAAGATAGAGGCGTTGTATCCAATAGACAATTCATTTTTCTTCCTTTTAGAGTTGGCTTTTATTTTCTCACCTGGATAACCACAAGCACATTTTTGTTAGGTAACAAGAAAGCCTGCTGCTAATTCTTTCTCATCAGAGCCTGGGGAAAAATACAAGTTGTTGGGCAAAAGCTAAAAAACAAACAGGAAAGATCAGAAGGGGGAGAGAAGGGGAGTGAGAAAATAACTCAGGAGTGAATCAGTCATGCTACTCCTGTTTAGTCACCTGTAGTGCTTCTCTCCAGACACACCGGAGATAGAGAATAAGATGCCTGCCTGCCTTCCACCTACCTCGTCCTCCTGACAAGGACTTACAGAAAGAGATGGGGCAGAGTTTTAGCAGACGATCATTACAGATGCAAGCTTTCCAGAGAAGCAGAGCTGACAGTAGCCTGTTTGCTCATGTTTCCCACCCCCTCCTGTCACCCCTACACTATTTCTCAATTAAATCATCCTGAATCAACCTGTTCATTTGCTGGTTTAAGTTTCTCTGATGGTGCCCTGCAGTTTTGACATCGTAGAGAGTTGCCATGGAGAAGAGAGTGATGTCATTGACACAAAAAGCACTGAATTTACAAATACGACAGGAACAGAGCTATTTATAAAGAGCTGCTTTTCTCCCCACACTCTTTGCTGGGGTTGGTGGAGGCAAAGGCAGCATTTCCATTCTTAATGTTTCTGTCAACAAGTCTCAGAAATGAATTTTTTTGTTAGAAAATATCCTGAGCCTGTGAAACTGCTGAATGCTGTCAGCTTTCGGACTTCATTCATTAGAGCTGGATTTAGCTTTCCAGCTCATAGCTATTTTTGAGGTCATATAACACTCATGTTCGTATAGTAACTTCTATCCTGAAAAATCTATGCAGTATTACCAAAATACAGCCACTTCCAAAAGGAAAGACATGTCACAAAAAGAGAGGGGACACATACCCTGTTTTATGTAAAGGCTTTGTACTGTTTATAATCACTTTGAATAGTAACTGTTGGTTTTGCCTTGACTATGTGGGGTGCCATTGCACATTAGTGCAATCTTATATAATGAAACATTTACTGCATATAAAAATTGCAAAACACAGCAGAGACAGAAAAGGGAAGATAATAACTTAGACATGAGCACACAAAAAATTTAGAAGCATTTGGAATAAATTGGGAGGAATAAAGGGTGGTTTAAGAACATGACAGGGAAGCTATCATAGATGTCAAAAGAGTATTATTTACATGTACGGCACCTAAACTAAACATGCAACCATCTATCACACCGAAAACTGACAGGACAGTGACATTCCTAAAAGCTGGATGCTATGAAGAATTATTTCACCAAGATACACAGGTCAATGTCCAAAATTCAGGTTTGAGTTTAAAAAATAGCTTAGTTTTCAAAGAAAACAGCTTGGATCTTAACAGCTGGTAGAACTACTACATTCCGGCTTAAACCATATCACCAGTCAGAGCAACGGTTCCCCTATTTTACTCTCTGGATACTAATACCAAAACCTATTTTGGTGAAATGTTACTGGTTGCATTGTACAGTTCATCTGCCTGGAAGCACTACAGTGATATGGAGCAACAGAAAATACTAATCCAAATGCAGGTTTGGAAACCAATAACTAAATGTATCAAAGTGTTACCTTGTTTTTATGAACCATTTCTCCTCCACAAATGTGAAATGTTTATAAATATGTATATTTAGATATGAAAATATACATAAAAGTACAATATCAGTTTTATAAACAAGAAAACCCCAGGACTTAATTGTCCAGTATCATGTGCAAAGCCAGGAGCAATGCTGACAGTAGAAGGCAGGTCTTCAGTCTGAAACCCCATTTGTCTCAGTAACAGAAGTTTAACAAAACTATAAATGCTACAAAGGGCATTTACAGGGCTTTGCCAAGACATCCACAACTTCTGCAGCACAATACTCAACGGCTTGGCTTTTACCGTAATGAAATAGTAAGAAGATTCAGGCGAAGCACAGTTTTTTTACCTCTCTTTTACAAGTCCAACTACTCCAACACCATTTCCAAATTTGCTGTCTCCCATTTTAAGAGGACCAGTGTGAATTTACTAGGGAAGCAAGGAAAACTCTAACTTCCTTCCCTGAGCCTCATCCAATGCAACTGTGCGTTCCTCGTCACATGGCAGTTGTTCTGCCTTTCTGCCTCCAGCCGTATTGCTATGCATCCATTTCTGGAAAGCATATTGATACATCAGGAAAGATCACTGTGGAAACCACAATAAAGGTTAAGAAAGTGAAGAATATGCCATATAGTGAAAGATCACAGAAGCATCAGCTTGTAATTGAGAAAGTTATGAAGCAATTTGCGGACAGTCTAAAAGTATATCTATATACTGCTCACTTTGATAAAAATCTCCTCAGTTTAGCTGTTAGAAAGCAAAAAACCATTTTGATCTTGGTGCATGGAGCATGTGTAGCAAAAATGAATGCTTATACCCAAGAAGCAACAAAGATGGCTCCAATGTTCAGTTGTGTGGGAATTTCTCTGTTGAAAGAACTGAGAAGAGGATCACAGTGAATTTTGCATTGCTGTCTAGCTCACCAAGTGAAAAATACGCTTTCCCAGGAGATGAGGAGGAATAATAACTTTTTTAATTGCATAAAAATGGACTATTCCTGTTACACATTCCCCATATGTTAAGCAAATGAGAGACTATCTTTACAGCTGCCCATACCAGTTGCCAGTAACGTTTTCTGTTTCAGGCTAGGCAAGACTACTTTCAGCTGACACTTAGGTTTTAGATCTTGATATAAAAACCGCTGCTTTTACTTGTACAGGACCTAAGCAATAGTTTCCAAGATACGAGAATATGGCACACTCCACTAAAGCTGTATGAAGAAAAGTCTTCCATGGTTCCCCTACAAACATAGCAGGAACAGATGATGTGCCTCTAAAACAATAGGTGCCTACTTACAGCTGGATTTAATCCCTGATGTGCTTATCTTTTCAAACAGGATATCAGCAGATCTGGACTGTGAAGCCATGGGAAAAGACTAACAAAAGGACAAGTTGTAGCCAGTTCAGTTCATAGTACAGGTAAAATATGAATCTAGGTTGGCTGTTTAGGAGTAAATGCAGATCTAATGGTGTGGCAGAACAATACAGAATGCCACTAATTCAGTGGTGGCTGGATCGGACCGGCTGTTGAGAAAATGTACCAAGCAGCCACATCCAGCCACCACTGAATTTTTGCAATACTCCAACACTTTTTTCCCCCCTATGAAATGATTCCTGAGTGAATGATTACTTGAAGTATTACACTACATCAAAATACATTACTAGTTTATCCTCAAGAAAGGAGCTATGCAATTCAAGAGATACTGAAGAACTGTGCATCAAAAGAATCCAAAGCATTGGAAAAACAAATGTAAGCTCAGGCACAAAAACTGAACAGAGGACTAACGTTTGTCTTTTGTCAGCATTGTGTCACTTAGCTGCTGATCCTGCTTGGTAAATCACACTTCCGTATCAGCTGGAGCCACGGGATCAATAATTAAATAGCTTTGGATGGTACTTATTACAAAAGGAGAGCAGGGAACAAATATTTCTAGAACCAACAAAAGGAACAGCGTTCTTCCCTGGTCTTACTAAGTGACTTCAATATTCACATGCTTGTTTAATAATTTAAAATACTCTATCAGATAAAGAATGAATGGAAATGAAACCTCCTTATTTCTAAGTTTCTAAACATGGCATTCTGCTAGATTAACCAAGCAGAGGAGCAATGAGTGTAAAATAGTAAGAACCAAGAGAACGAAACTGTTAAAAGAGCTTCAGTCTTCCTTCAGCAATCTTTTAAGGGCAATCTTTTTAAGCAAATGCACACTAATGTAACTGCAGTGCCTATAGCCCAAGGCTAAATGAGAGACTCTAACCACCAATTCTCAAGACCACAGTCAAATAACTCATGTAGAATAAGAACACTAAGCTTTTGTACACCGAAGCATCGCTGGGGAAATCACTAGTGCACAGCACGGAGCACACCACCTTAGAAGTTACAGTTTAGCCCAAAGCCATTTTGGAATATTTATTATTTGGGAAATCAGCAGCAGCACAGAGGAAAGATTTAGAATTATTTGCTGATACACATGCAGGAGGTTTAATTTGTCTGCTTTTAAAAGTATTCCTAAATTCCATGAACTAAAAAACAGTTGGATCTGATTTATAGTAGGTTTGGTAGAATTAATTAATGTATGGAATCCACAGTCTGGTAGGTCAGTCAGAATGACACAAAATGTGAAGTGATAGTGTCCTTCATAAAAAATAATTAGGATTTTTTTCTTCTATAATTCTTTCAATTTTAAACTAAAGTTAGGACAGATGGCTCACCGAAGCCTTTTTCAAATTTTCTTTTCAAACGTGATTATACTGACTCTTCTCAACTCGGCAAAACTTCAGTGAGGTTGATGAACAGACTATTTTCTTATGTAAGACCATATTACACTGTAGTGAGGAAAGTGACACATCAAATAGGTAGAAAATAATGGAAGTCAATTTTCAAATTAATATGAAGATATTAGAAACTGGAATAATTCAGCTTATTGAAATAGTTCAAAACCTTCCAAACATTCAGTTTCAAATCACACCAGTTGTCCACAGTATACAGAACGCAATTTTCTGAGAACAAGAATAAACCTACGCTTAGGAGAGCCATAAAAACAAAAATTCCTTGGCTGTGTCCAACCTGTGGGACTAGGGAGCATTCCCACTTACTGGGAGCACACTCTGTTTGTGTCCTGACTGTAGGAGTAAAATCTGTGTGTCTACTCTTTATGCCTTGCTGTCTTATCAGATGGAAGAAGAGCGCCGAGATTTGCTGGTGTGGAAGACTAGCGGACAAATACTGCTGTACAGGCAAGATGTAGCCCTCAAGATTCAGGTTCTGTATGTATCTAAGACTTGGCAAGTTCTTAAACATTTTGCAGAATAAAAGCCTGACAAGAGTCATAAACATAACAGTTTTGCTTAGTCTTGAAATTAGTGACTAACTAGTGTCCCATGTAAATTTAAGGCTACTGATGTAATCCAATGTAATTACACTTATGTGTTGCCAAATTCTTGTTATTTTAAGAATTCCTAAATTTATATGAATCTATAACATAGACTATAATCAAAATATTATATAATTGTATGATTTCATATCAAAAGCTGTAAATAGAAGTGTGGGATTTCATTCACCAGCCACATGAAATGCATTTGCCTTACTCATCAGTTAAATTTATACAGAAACACCTAATTTAAGTATTACAGGGGACATACATCAAGGTAGAGTTCAAGATACTGTTTCTAATTCATTCAGGAAGTCTTCTGTGAAGTAATCTCACCTGCTAGCACAAGTACAAGCTTACACCTCCGACAATGTATCAGTCAAAAGGTGCATGTTTCTATCATGTGGTTTTCATAAGCTTTCTGTTTAACACCGAGCCTAGGCTAGTAGAAGTCTCAGATATGAATGCATTTGGAATATATCTGTCTGAGCTGATAAATACTTTTACCAATTATCTCAGTTTTAGGATTTTGAATCTCCTACAAATTAAATACCTTTTTAGGACAGCAGGTGATGAGCACTACTAGCTGACACATTTCCTTAAAACGATCTCTTAAGATGCAAAGTATTAGCTAGTTAGTTTCAGTGCTTGCAACAGTTTTGTAAATATCTGTAGCTATACTTTAAAAAGTAAGTTCTGTTCTAGTATTATTGTTTTAGAGCTCCGATTCATGTCCTTGCCTTCTGCAGCTTATTTTAATCACTTTTCTGTTCTTCACTGTCAAGATCTGCTTTTTCTTATCATTTGCACCAACGAAGTCAAGGAGAAGAAAGAAGGTTATGTAATATTGGTGGGCATTACACTACATAAATATTAATGAGGTAACCTGTACCAGCTGTATTTCACAGGTATAGACAGTGATCATGATGAGCCCTGGAAACCCTGGAAGCAGCTCCTTTGAACCCAGATGCAGCTACCAGAGCTTAATGAGCAGGAAATGACTCAGACCTGTGGGTTTTGCCCCACTCACACAGTATATGTACATCTCATGTACATTTGATCAGCCTAGATTTTTTTATCGGTAACATTTGTTGGGGCTTAATGAATTTTTGCCATTATTTCTAAACCCCTTTCCACTTTGTATAACCGAGTGGACAACATTACTGACTTAGGTCTTTTACTGTTTCTGAACCAAAGCAGACAGTTTATATGAATGCAGAGGAAAGGGGGGCCCCTATGAATACCAACAAATTGTTTCAAAGAACAAACACTCCAGAGTCTTAGCAGCAGACAACCAGACCAAGTATTCCATAGTCTTGGATAAAAGTATCTGGGGGGTTACTGCATGCAGGGCTATTCTGTGAAGTGTACATTCAAGGCATCCAGAGCATCAACCAAATTGCTCTTAATTTCTGAAAAAGTTAAAAGCTCAGCTTTTCTGTATCCTTACCCATTTCTGTAGCCTTTGAAGAACCGTTCACTGTAGCACTATCCTAGCAAGGAACAGGGGCAGGCTTTGTCTCCTGTTCCCTTCACACTCTCTGGCCAGTCAGAACTCTGGGGACAGATCTGAAGCTTAGAGCACTGATGCTGCTGGCACATGGATCATAAGAAAAATGGCAAAAACCAAGATCAGGTGGAGAGGAGTCTAGAAGGAGGTGCCTAACATTACAAATCACTTCCATTCTTCCGACCTTTTCTGTCAAACACCTGTGATACTACCGAAATATTTTAGAAGCAGGGACATAGGCTGTGCATTAAAAAAAAAAAAAATTCAAAATTCTTACTGCAGGGTACCCAGGTAGGAGAAGCAGCATCATCTGGACAATAATATTATTCCAAGTGTAGTAACATGCATAGCTTTGAGACTGTACTTGAACTGCACCTAATTAGTAATTTCATTGAAGAAAATTTGCTACTGACAGAGTAGTCAGAGAGCAGGATATCGTTACTGTTTCTTCGGTTAATATTCATGCAAAACCAACTTTGTGTTCAAATGGAAAGCAGGCTAAGGAAGAATGGCAACATCTCAGAAATCATAGATATATTTCTTTTTTCTTCTTTCAGCTACATGAAATTTATTCCATTTTCCAATTTAAAAAAAAAATGAGAAGGTCTCCTTTTCTTATAGAATAAGAATTTATTTTCTAGGATGCTAAAATAGTATATCTGCTTCTACAGTTCTGCCTCTCATCTCCTACATTTACAATAGAGCACTTCCAATTCTGAAACTTAACCACAGATTTGCCAAATTCAGCAGGCATTTATATTGAGAAATATCACACAACTTGTGTTGTATACACCAACTGTATGATTAAGAAAAGTCATTCTGATGAAAACTTATACAACAGTTTACTTATTGAAATAAAATAAAGGTTAACTTGTCTAAGAGTTCGATGTTTTCACATCAGTTAAAGAAGAACTAAAACCAAGTAAAATGGATGTGTAAGATTTCAAATGTGTGGCATTTCCCCCAGGAAACATTAGTCACCTTGGCACCTTCCTCTCCAGATGCCAATGGTATTACTTAATGGTAACTGAACATGATCAAACCTATTTGCCCTCTGTTATTAAGCACACATTAGCAGGCATGAAGCCATGTTGTGGGTTTTTTCTCTTTTAAAGTAACTGTCTGCCTCAGACAATTTTTTCCTAAGCATCACTTTTTGAATTATTATGTAAAAGACAGATGTGTTCTGAGACATCAAAGGCCAGGATTGTAACAGACCAGTCATGAAACAGAAGACAGACCAGCCGCACCCACAAGATGCCAAGAAGTGCCACAGGGTGTAGAGGGTAGGGTGAAATTATGTCTGAGGGCCAGGCCTAGAAGACTTCATGAGGTTATCACTAAAAAATATGGTGATGGAATCCAAATTATTGCAAATTTTAATATACTGTTTATTATATAAATAAGAGTGCACAAAAGAAAGTTAAGTCCAAGGAATGTAATGGATCACGGTTGCACCCAGTTGCTTGGAGAACAAAACTTGCACAGAGATAAAACAGGGATGTCTGAAAGACCTCCCTGGCCTCCTTTTACATATTGGTGCAATCAACTGATACTATAAGGTAGGCAGAGACTAACCTGTGGAAGAGATGCAGAGTTCCATTGGAGTAGAACTGGGAACAAGCAGCAGAAGAGGTATGTCTGGTTGTTCTTTTTTAGTTGCTAGTTCCTCTTCATTAGTTGTGTGTGTTTGTTTCTTATAGAGAAGTTTGTAATGACATTGCTAAGTGTTTCTTATTTTACAGTATTGGGAAGGAGTTTCCATAATTTTCTAGTTATGATAAACTGAGGTGCTTGTGTTGTGTGGATCATACATGAAGAATAATGAGACATGCTCTTGTGCAACTGACTGAGAGTAGTCTTATTAGATGGAGAAGCATTATCACACTTTTTGTTCAAAAAGCAGATGCCAAGCCAACCTAAGAGTAATAACAGAGTATTTCAGCTTTAAAATAGACTTCATTAAGGACAAATAGATTCACTTACAGATTTTAAAGACACGAGGAACAAATTTCCTGTACTGAACTTCTGCTGAGCTCTTATCTGTGTGTTTAGACCGTTCTCGGTAAGCTTTCTGTCTGAATAAGGTTTATGAAATAGGTGAAGAGGTAGTGAAGTTGCTCTGTGTTGGCTGGAAACATGTCTTGCCTGAGAAGTCCTTCAGATGACCGATACTTTGTTATGAGCATTCTCTTCCTAAGCTACCTGGTTTCTATATCAGTGCTGGAGGACTTAAACTGAAAAGGCTGAAAGTGAAAAGACAGTAAGTGAGATCCCCCCAGAATTTGTCTAAAAGGAAGTTAGAAGATCAGGAAAAGAAAACAAACTTCAACTAAAGGAAAGCACTAACAAATATGCAAGTCCTTTTAGAGCTAACAGAAGTTAGTCCAATGCATAGCTCCTAGTTGCTCTACCAGTGATCTTTACTTCAAACTCTGGCTCAAGATAAATCATTATTTCATCTGCTTGCTCAATAGATGACTAACTAATGATTTGTATTACAGGAACCATTGTCTGAGGCACTAATAGACAAAAAAAATTCTTCAGCAGCAGTTTACATTAGATATTAAATTTGCTGATAGACATGCTTTAAGTCCTATTCCTGAAATACAAGAGTATATAACCTTCATGAAGGGACTATAAAGAAGGCATTAGGTATCTGGAAGAGCAGAAGAACACAGGTCAAAGCAAGAGTAGTAGTGATGGACATAAGTAGAAAGAACAGGAAAGAAGGTGGCTTGTAGTAACTTAGAAAACACAGAATTAAGTTCTGGAGCAGAATTTAGAGATAACAGACAAGCAGGGGAGAATCAAACAGAACCATGGCTGGAAAATTTGACCAAATGAGAAAAAAAAACCCACTTACAGCCAATTTGGTTTTACAGGGAGAAGGGGAGAAGAAATTACTAGTGATGCAGCCTTCTACTCTCACTTTCATGTCAGAGAAGCTGTGAGGAAGTAAATCCCAAGTCTACACTTAAGGTACATAGCATCTTGGTTTTGAATCCTGTAAATTCTGTTCTCTTAAATAAAATGAAGCCTTTGTATTGGTTTCCACAATACGGTGCATAAAAAGTTAACACAAATATCTATCCACAAAACCTGCAAACACTTCAGCAAATTTAGACTTCAGCGGTATTTCTGAAAGCTGCTTAATCCAGTCAGTAACTCTAGTCCTTGCAAAAGTAAATAAAACACTTGCATTGAGAAGCAAAAATTTAAGTACGCATCTCTTTCACTCATGACTTTATCTACTTTTTCTTAGGACAATCATCCATGAGAGCACATTCCAAGTAGAATCATTCAAGTTGTGTTCAAGTGTCCAGGAAGTCCTGTGTAGTTATGAAAGCTGCCACCAAATGAGGGGCTTTTGTATCTAGCAGCCACAAACAATTCCCAGTCAGGCAGAAGCACTCCAGCATGGATACCAAATCAAGTCTTTTGTAACCATCTGACAGTAACATTTAATGTGACAGAGTTGCTATCAAAATACAACTTTATTGATGAAACACTGATTAAAAGACCAACTAAACGTAGGACAAAGATGTTTCAAAGACTGCAGCGTGAACTAGGTATTAAACACATTTTTAAGGAGCTATACAAAAAGAGGAGGGGGCAGTTATAACTACCAACTTTCTCTGGCAAACTGTTCAGACACAGACTAGTTCATGTAGCAGGCTTAGGAGGTTATCTATGCATTGATGATATCAACATTCTTTAGCAAGTCCCGTGTGTAGTACTGCAGAAACAGCTTCAATCACTGTTCATTCTTACATTTGAAAATAAAAGAAGTTAACAACAAATTCCTCTCTATAATACAAAAAGGATTTGTCCTCTGTGAAATCACAGGAAGTTCTCCAAGAGGAAAGTTTCTCCCAGTGCAGCTAAGGATTCACAAAGTCGTTCTTGGAAACAGCTGTCAAACATGTCACTTATTTCCTCTCTTAACTCCCTCAGCAGAGGCACTGTGGACTTACCATCTGCATTCAGAATTCTCCCAAAAAGTTTACTCCAGAAATCACTGTCAACAGTCCTAAAACAGACAGAGCAGTTTTCAGTGAAACAGTATGCATACACGACATGTCTGTCAAGATTTCCATTTATATTCAGCACTAAACGCCCTGGGAGAACCAAGTCTGAAATTATTATTTCACTCACATAAGTAAGTGTAAAGGAAAACTAGGAATGTATTGTTAGTTCATATGTGTGGGCCCCTTTCTCTTTCTCTAGTAGGCTTCTGGACAGGCTGTTCCACAGGTCTATCAAAACTACTATTTTTACAGTTACCTCTTCTAGTGTACCTGACTGCTATCACCATTCACACTGAGCCATGGCACTTCTTAATTAAAGGAGTTATCAAGAACTTTCTTTGAACCAACAAAGTTGGCAGATTCCTTTCATGAACAAGGGGTAGAGGTAAATCTTATTTCCCCATTTGCAAGTTAAGTTCACAGATCAATATTAAAGGAAAGCTGCAAGAGAAATACAAAAGAATGAGTGGTTTACAGCCGGTTTTACTTACTTTTTTTCCCCTGCCTTCCATCTGCCAGAGTTCTCATATAGATAACATTTCAAAGACAATTAATAGTAATAAATCCCCTCTCTCACAGATATACCCACACCACATGAATAAAAAGGTTAAGTGACTCATTAAAGTCTCAGAAACTGATTATCAGAGCTAACCCTTTGTTCTTCTTGCACTGAAGTCCATAGACCACACTGCTTCTGACTACTGAAGCACTTTTCTCCCTCAAGCTAGGAGTTACATTGGCTTTTGAACAAATTATCTACCTCTGCTTTATGTGACTCATAAAACAGCAGCAGCCATAAGTCTCAGAAGGAATCTGTCCTTTACTATTACACTAGTAACTCCTACATTTTCTAAACTAACGAAGTCATACAGAACCTAACAAAACAAAAAAAAAAAAGCAAGACTTGAGGCCATTTTCTTCATGGACTTGAGACAACTAAGAAGCATAGCAGAAGAGGTTACATGTTGGGTAAGGATGTCTAAGGAGTTACGAGCGACAAAAACAGTCCTAAAAATTCAAACACAGCTTCTGTACACTACCTCAACAAGGTATATAAGCCTGCACAGAGGAAGTTTCCTACTATAATGAAAATAGAAGAAACTAAAAACACTCCTGGAACTGAAAAATCTCCAAATACATTCTTTAATAACGGTAACATGCTAAAACCTCCTCCCCTGAAAAACATGTTGTCAACCTTATAGTAATGCTCAAAGATGAAAAAAAGGAACTTGATCAGAATTCACATTCTACCTTTCCAGAAGTCTTTACTGTAACATTGAAATGTTTTGCATTCATTCATCACCTTTTCAGTGGGTTCTGCTTTAATGAGTGCCATTGGCCTTAGAAGAACAATTTTGTGCTTTGCCTTGCAATTTCCCACTGCTTTGGTATTTTGTTGAATTGTTAGTAAAATTAGTGGCTCTACTAGTCATTCTACTATCTTTAAATTTGTTTAATACTTAAAAATAAGTCCTTTTTTAAAAGCTTTCCTAGGATAAGGAGGTCAGGGTTGTTGCATTTAACACCAGCCAGCCTTCTATTAAAAAGCCTTCTTCCATTTCTTACTGCCTAAATTCTCAGAACATTGAGGAAAGTTATCCTGTCAATACAAGCCTCAGAAAAGAAACCCCAAACCAACCCCCAAAGAAACAAACAAAAAAACCCCCCACTTTCCAAGTCACTTATAGAACTTTCAGCAGAAAGAAGTACCATGATCTTTACAAAAGAAAAGTAGAACTACTAAAAGCTCCAGGAGAAAGAATCCTGTGTCTTCATGGGTGTTGCAAGTGTCACTGCCACACGTGGCTGTATTTAAAGAATAAAGCTCAAGATTAAGTACTTCTCACAGGAAAGTACTTAATTGTGCACCCCCTTCTGGTGGCTGAATAAGAAAAATCATGCTTGTCAAATTATTTGAGACTTTATTGAAAGCTCCAAATTGACTAGAGGAAGTGTCAGCAATTAATAAGAGCCAGACATACTAAAAGACCTACATGTGAATGAAAAAAAATTTCAGTGCAGATTCCTTATTCCTGCATAACGAAATACCCTGTTTACACTGTCGATGTAAGACTTCAGTATAACATGTAACTAAAGCACCTATACAAACATTTATTGGAATTCTTGATGTTGAAAAGTAAGTATAGAAGATTAATAAAAGTCTATCACACTTTGAGAAGCAAAGTAGAAGACAGGGTAGAAAATGGGAATTCCTTATTTGTACTCCCAACTCCAAAGCAAAGTTATAAACTAATGTACCCAAGTGAATGATGAGCCATTACAGCCTGATTCCAGCTGCACGGAATTCATGCCCAGGCTTTACCTTCTTCCTCCTTAGTTTCCTCTAGCCCTTCACAGGCCTCACTCCGCTTCTACCCAAGTCTCCCTCCAAGTTCTACCTCTACCCAGTATCCTACTTCTTTCAATCCAGTATCCCCAGCTTTAACTGAAATTCCTTTCCAATTGAGCCCTCCCCTCCAAACTCCCCATAACAGCCAGCCCTATCCTTCAGACTTAATCCTCAGACTTAACTATACCTGCTACTCAGTTCTTCCTGCTCCACTTCCAGCCAGCTATTGCTATTTTCCCCATATTCAAATCCTGATGAGGTCCCCAACACCCTGTGTGGTTTCATCTGCAGTAGCTCAATTTAATCTCTTGTAGAATTAAAAAATTAAATAATAAAAAAAAATCTATAAGGCAACGCTTATCAGAAATCTGTCCCTCTATCCCAACAGAATATTGTTAAAAACAGATCATGTTCTGATAGAAATTAATATACAGGAGTCCTATTTTTCAGAACAGATCAGGCTTTCATAGCTCAAAGATATGTTAGAATATCTGTCAGTAGAGAACAAAAGCCAGACTCCATTAATGACTTAGTTGCGTTTTTCCCTTTTTTAAATAGTATTTCTGAAACAAAGGCAGTGTAAGATACTTATTTACTGCCAACCTATACATCATTGATATTCATCTCTTCAGATGGCAGTCACCCACCCACAGTGATTCTGCTCTTCACAGCCTAGTCCTGTAAGTTGATCCTCTGAAGAAAAAACAAAAGGTACAGGGTACAGTAAGGCGTGCATAGTGAGTACTCCGCAGAAGCCTGCTACAGCCTTTTAAGTACTAGTATCAGTGGCTGAAAGACAGAAATAGGCCCAGTAAAGAAAAAAAGCATTTTTCCCCTGTACATAGCTCAAGATGATGAGATTTTTTTCACAGGTTGAATACAACAAAACTAGGCGGTGTAAGTAATGCAGGTTGCTAGGGAACTGGACAACTCCCAGATTGTGTAGAAAAACCAGTAGGTTTTCTTAAAGCAACGGCTATAGAAGTACATCCACACAGCAAGTGTAGCTAATATACCATGATCCTGAATGCAGACATCTGTCAAGTGATTTCTGTCATGAGCAGAGAGCTCTGGAAAATCCTTAAGAAACACTAAGGCAGAAAATTCTGCAGGATGTAACTAACAAAATGAGCAAGTGTTTAGTCCAAGAACAAACAAAACAGTAGATGAAGGCAGAGTAGTCTTATAGCCAAAACATGTGGCTGAAAGAGAGCAGTAGAAATTAACACCCAAGGACAAACAGCAACTTCCAAAAAGAAGCTGCTTGCACACGCATCTTAAATTATAATTTTAAATTATTTTCCTTCTTGTGCACATATGCCGTTTCTGCAACTATTATAGACAGAACCCTGGCATCAGTGTCTTAGTAGCCTTTCAATGAAAAAAGCCTAGAATTAAAAAAAAGCAGAAAAACAAAATAATCTCCATTTATAAAGCAACATGCCCATGTAATTTTTTCCTCACCATCCACCCATTTCTAAACTTCTCCAAGCTTGGTCTATCAAGTGCCAAGAGAGACTAAAGCAGTCTGGTCTCAAACGAAGCAAAAAGCAAAAATCATCTTAACTGGACTGTTAGGCTCACATTCAGCTTAAAATTGTCTCCTACACAGCACTAAGGCTGCTATACAATGAACAAGTGCAGTAGCTTCAAAATTTAAGCCCCTACAGAACTAATGCTTTTGGCAACAACAGCACTAAATTCTGTGTTCTAAGTTTTGAAGATGGCTCCATTGTGAAGGAAGTTAGAAGTCTGTTCTTCCCCAGCAGCCTCCTCTGCAAAAGGACTTACTTTGATAGATTTTGGCTGATTTTCCAGACGAAATTCTCTTGATAGACCTGGACATGATCCCCAAACAGCATCAAATGGACTATATCTGCAATGCCAACCAAGTCTACCTGCAATCACAACAAACATTAGAAAGTTCAACTTCTGTCTAGTTTTGCAATCCACTACAGATTTCTACTGTTGGTGCTTTTACACATTTAAGTCTGACTTAATCTTTGCATCAGAATCTTCCAGAGACCTGCTAAGCAAGAAAATTTCAAAAAGTATAATTCTGGTGTTATTGTATGTTCCTAAATAAATACAGTAGTCACAGGCACTGTGACTCCAACAGCAACTCCAACAGCACTGTTAGTGCCTTTGCTTAATGCCAAAGGTGAAAAGTCTTCTTTATTCAGTATTTATTGATCAGAGCTTTCAACAGAGTTTGCAAAACATAACTTAAGAAAATAGAGATTTTGTAAAGGAAACACAGCAACTAAGATGTCCTGCTAAATAGAGACTCACCTGATAAGGAAGAGAACTTTTTGCCAGAAGCTGTTGTCCATGAGGGGTCTGGGATATGGGAAAGCTGTTGGGCAAGCTTACTTGAGACTGTAATCTCAAATCTAGACTATGAGAGAAATCCACTATCTTCAGAGCTCTTGTCATCTCATCGTTAGCAAACGGATCACAGATCCTGAGCAGAGGAAGCAAATTAAGCATAAGACTATCCATCAAACTTTTTTTTTTTTTTAATTAAATTTAACAGCATAGTGAAGCTGAGTCTTAGCTATGTCAATGCTCCCCTCTGATGGTTAGCTTAAGAACTGCTGCTGAAAGGACTACCCCTGGCTGGGGGACCAGCTGGCAGCCTGAAACTTGGGAGATGATACTGGTATCTCCAGAGGAAGCAATGGGTTAACCCCCTAAAGGGTTAAGGAGGATGATGTTTTGATATTTGTCACAGTTATCTGTAACACAGTTGGTGGAACAAGAAAATAGCATAATATTTAGCACTTCTGCCCCTCCTTCAAGATCTCAGAATACTTTATACAAGAAAGAACGAATCTTCATAATACTTGAATAAAGCTTTCCTAGTCTACACACTAGGGAGGACAAACAGAAAGGGCAGTGAGGAGCATCTGTATAGATGACAGTGTACTGCCAAGTCAACAGTATAAAGAGATCACACTTCTCACTACTATTCTTCTTACCTACCTGTATGCTATGAGCATACATTTTGTAATTTATACTAGGCACTTATCCTAGGATACTTTTTGCTATCAAAAAAACCCCAAAAATCATTATCCTAACTTTTTGGCGGTTTAGTTTGGTTTGTATTTGCCTCAGAGTGATCCAGCAGGAGAAATCCAAGTCCATCAAGCCACTGTTAGATCAGTGACTTTCAAAATAGGATGCTTGCACCCTAAGGAGTGTGCAAGACAATCCATTGGGGTGTGTGAAGAAAATATTAGAACTTCAGTAGTACATGTGTGTAACTTATAAATAAAGCATATAAAGAAATTATAAATAAAATATATTGGGGGTGTGCATGGTAGATGAAGTTAATAGCTATTTTTAACATATCAGTGAAGATTAAGAACAGCCTCAGTCAATTTCTAAGGGAATTATATCTGAATCATTAGACTTTCCAAAGTTATTATCTTCCCACCCTTAGTTCACAGATCACATTCCAAGGGATATGTGACTTTGTTAACATAATACGGGAAAGCGCTTAAAGAAGAAAACTAGATCTATGCATCAAGTTACAAGCTGGACTGTAGTGGAGGCTAAGCAGTCTGTTTAAGAGAGTGTCTGGATATTCCAGTCCCATCTGTCCTTTGTCTTCTAATTTCCTATTTTTCAGATATGTGAAACCAAAAGGCAAGGTATCTACCAATATCCAGTTAGCTGTCCAGTACATTGGTAAAGCAGAAACTTGAGAACACAGGCAATAGCAAAAACGTTTTGTTTGGTATAATACGTGTTACAACATCATTGTATACTATTTCTATAGAAATAAACAAAAGAAAGGTTTATTCCTAAATGAAGTGTTTTCACTATTTTTAGAATACACTGTAGGCTAAAAATAATGGGCTGCAATATCAGTACCCCAGCTAAAGAGGAGAAATTACAGAATCACAAGAGCTGTAACTGGAACAGCGTCGTATATCCTCCCATATTCATACAAAGAGACGAACCTGTCTCCCAGAAAGAACACCTCTGGACTCAGATCACCATGGACAATCTCTGCTTTGTGGAGCTTCTCTACCACACCCAGAAGATTATAAACAACCAGTAGGATAACTTCCTCTGTGATGGACTTACAGCCACGAATAACATCCTGAAAACAGGGAATAAACATGGATCTATATGTTATTTTACTGTAGATTAAGTGTAATATTTATACCTCAACTTTTTTTTCCCTGATCATCTGTACAGAGATAACAGTCCTACCCTAAATTCAGTATAATCAGGTTTTGCCTATGACCAGCCCAGCCAGAATTAAGAGAGCCACGAGGTCTTAGGAAACACTGTTAATCAGAAGTGGACAAAAGGTCAGGAGGAGGAAATTGAACTGAAGACTGAAATAACTATTTAATTTGTATCCTATTTATATGCAACAATTAAAAATGCACCTAAAAGACTTTACTTAAAATGTAAATCCTTCAGCAAGACATTAAATGCTATGACCTTACTACAGCAGACTGGAACTCATTGAAGATGCCAAGTTGAACAAGAGTTTTAGATGCAAACCTTGTTGTGGTATAACGTGTGGTTCTTTTGCTCAGGTCGTTTATCACTCATAAATAAAGAAAAGGTGAAAAATTGGTTCACCTCTGAAAAACACATGATCTATAAATGAAAAACCAACTCTAAGGCTATACTAGATAGTCCTAATTCGTATATAGATTAAAAAATAGAAGATCTACATTGCAGGCTTAAACATGTGAAGCCATCTTCAGCAATGAGCAGAACAAGAAACAAAACTCACTAATGGTACCTGTGCAACAGTTCACGTCTTTTACAATTGTACTTTGTTTATCTGTACTGACCCCAAGTGTGAAGCGATTTATATCCCTGTGCAAAATAGCACAGCCATCTTGATACAAGTAACAGCTGCAATTCTCACTGAAGCTTTGGTCAAAATCAGTATTCAAACGCTCCTGCAACTGAAGTGTGATATAAAAATCCCAAGGCACAGGCTGGGAGTACACCTACAAGAAGGTATATAAGAAGAACATTTATTTTTGGAATAAAGCGAAAATTGCTAATCCTCATATTCTTCTCATCCTCTTTTTCCTCCCTGCTTTACCAAGGAAGACATTTTCCACAGCCAGAAACTTTTAATCTATATCATCAATTAGAAGGAGAGCTTGGAGTAGCAAACTTCATGTGCGAAATTCAGAAATTGAGACCAAACTTATTACATTTTAATTTACATTGGCTGAGATTTTTAACATTTCACACTTCTTGTATAAAAAACATTGTATACGTTACCTTAATTGCAAATCCCTTTGCATCCAACTGGGGAAAGTTAGCTGGAATTGCAAAAAACATCTTGTATTCTTCATTGGACCAATATTCCCATTTGATACAGTAAGTCTCGTTTCCTGTTGTGAAAGTTTACATTTATGAGCTGTCACAGCAATGGTATGTACCCAGGCTGTTCAAGTTATTCCCCATCTACACCACATAAAATTAGTGAGGATGAATATGAAGCATGTTTCAGACCAATTAGAACATAAATAGATCCCTTGCACTGCAGAGTGTCTGGCATACCTACCTAGCTCAACATCTTTCTCAAACTCCATGACAGGCAGAGCACCAGTCTCCAAATGAAAATCCGGAGAAGTAGTCAATGATTCTGGCAAAGGATCTAAAAGCTTTTTACGCTCTTCAGCGCACCACAAGAACTGAGTTGCATCATCACCTAGGAAGACAAGTAACAGAAACAGCAGAGCTGAATCTACGTGTAAGAGTCTCTTTGTGACTTGATTATATCTGTTGAGAAAGAGTAACCTGGATATTGGAAGCTTTCTATCTGCATACTGATTTGCAGATCGATCTATCTGCATCACCTTTCAGCAAGTCAGTTAATCTCTTTCCAGTAGTTTTGTGTTCTGTGAACATAACACTCACCTTTAAAACTACCTTGCACTGTCTCATCATGAGGTCTCAATGATTTTACTGTAGCATCATGTAAAATGTGTCTTTCACAAGATACAAAGCTACGAATTAGATTAGGTGCATCTGCTCAGACACGGCAGAATTCAAACTCATTTTGCAAATTAGCACTCCTTTTTTAAATCTATGTCCAGAGTAAGTGATCTGTTTGTGATTTTTAAATGAAGCGTTTTACTGAAATTCACTCCGTTGAATATAGCAGATGTTTTATTTAAGAAAAGGAAAACAAAGTTGGACTCCAACTCTGCTGCTCACTGCAATATTAAGAATTTAATGGCTTTACCTCCTGGAAAACATACAAGATAATTACATGTAGGTCTGGGTTTATTTTCCTGCATAATAGGACAGAAAGAAAAATCATTCAATAGATGAGTTCATCTGTACAAAAACAAGGTATCCTGAAAAGTGTTGATCTCAAATGATCAGGCAGAGTAAAACATAGCAGAACTAAATGGCTTCTACTGACTACTTCTCCAATAGACTGTGACTACTAATGGATGGCAACATTTTAAGTTTTCACAGTACAAAGGTAAGAATCGGAGTATCATTACCTACTGTTATACTGCATTGCTTTTCAAATAAATGAGTAAGATACTGGTCAGGAAGTCATTTCGTGAAAGTACATCCAGGAAACATTGTAGGTTGAAGGCTAAATAGGTGTTCCAATGTTTTACTGTCACAAACCTATTAAATTTACTGGCATATTTTAAGGAATAAGCTGACAGACATCTGAAGTAATTTTTCTGCTCTATGCAGCATTAAGGAGTCCTCAATAAAATTACTACATCCAGGTTGAGAACTGCAGTTCAAAGGAGATGTGCAGAAAGCAAGAAAAGCAGCAATGGGAATGATAAAAAATTTAAGAAAGGACCATTAAAACATCTGAACAGATTACTGCATATGATAAAAAAGGAGGATAAGATCTATCACAAATATTTCAACTACTTCAGTGACAACACTCTTCTCCAAATTGTATTTTCATTCCAGGTCCCAAGCATACTTCAGCATAAAACAGTCTTCAGACACACAACAACCTATTCTTCTCTAGAGTAGATACACCGAGAATTTTCAGATATGCAATTCTAATTAAAATACCATAAACTGAAACCAAAGGAGTTAAAGCAGGTTGGACACCTTGAAAATGGTCATTCAACACAAACCTAATTCTACAGGCCAGGTTTTGAAGGCTTTTTGTGACCATTCCTGTTCTAACTATAATATAAAGATTTTTAACAGAGAGAAACAAAGATCTTTGGTTAGAAGAAAAAAAAATTATCTATTTAAATACCAGTATTGTTTTCCTTCAGTCAAAAAAAGAAACATACTGCAAAGCAGCACAACAGTTTACAGCAAAGTTGAGAGTACAAATTTAAAACCAAAATCATGCAACTTTCACTAGATTTCAAATTCATATTCACCTTTTTCAACATGGCACTTATCAGCACATCAGGAGAACACATAGTATGATTACAGAGAGAAAAAAATGAAGACAAAACAAAACAAAGGTGTCTTAGAAGTTTTCACTACCATCCATGGAATTTTTCATTTCAGAATTTGACCTCATTACTCCGATACACTCCCTGCTTTAATACCTTAAATAACTTCTCCATCACCTCAATATTTACATCTTTTGGATGCTGACAAGCATGCTGTATTGTATACCTCACTACAACTTCTGACAAGGGAGACACAAGTTTAGTCACAAGTCAAAATAATGGGAAACACACAGAAACAGTAGAATATAGGAGGTACAAAAAAAAAAGCACCATAGTTTAGTGTCAGCTGCAAGTTATTTGTTGTGAGTGAAACTTAGTTAATACTAACCAGTAGTGTTTTCACTGATACCTCCTGAATCAGTAACTGTTTCAGCAGGCAAGCTCTGAGCAAGTTCCAGTTTCTCAGGGATATGCAGGTATTTAATAGTAGATATTTGTGTAACAGAGGAAAGAGAAGATCCTGAGGAGACTGAAGAACCTGATGAGCGAGTATCTTCCAGGCTTGCTTCCATGATTGGGCTGTAAATAAAGTTATCAACTATTCAGACTTTCAGAAGATACAGTGTTTAGATAATGCCAGCCTAGTGACTATGAAAGCATGCTGTGCACTCCCAGACTTCTTTGTGTTAAAAGAAGTCCTCTCCCATCTTTAGTGAAAAACCGACAGTTATGTCAGGGCTTCATTTTAGCTTCAATGATTGTTTATACTCAGAATCTTAGTTTACAGACAAAATTTATCTTCTCTTCCATTATATATGACTGCTACAACAGAAGATATACTGAATATTTATTACTCCCTTAGCTACCAAAATTCAGACCTACAGTACTTTTAAAGCAGCAGAGGGTTAGGTGGGAAATAACTCTTGCTCTTCCCTCTTAATTATAATCAGCATGGTTTCCCAGGGAACTTGTAAAGTAAACAAACACCTTCTAGCATGGTTTACATGTTTACATACTAACAGCTAGCAAATCAAACTCAGTTTTAAATTAAGAGAGCCTGATATAATGGATGCTTCTTTCTTTACAATGATAAGAAACAGGAGGTTGTTTGCCAGGTTTTTTTTCTTCTCTCCAGCTTTTCTGCTCTGCAGAACGAGTCTAAGCCATAATCACCAGATGCATTTTATATACTAAAATAACTACAGAAGCATACGAGTATAAAAGGAACTGATGATTCTACTTTTCATCTCTAGTTACAAAGACAGAGTGTGAATTTCTTTGCAAGTTATTTGGTAGAAAAAACATGGGAGTTAAGTCCCACAGCAGTAATGCTAAAAAGCCAAGTGGGCTTGCTATTACATCTTAAATCTGCTCAAGACAAAATGGACCCCGAGCTAGAGAAATGGCTGTCTTCAGTGCATTATGATCGCTTCAGAAAACTGTTTCTTCAGCAACAGAATAGTAAAACCACAACCAATGAAAGATACACAGGAAAAGGGGCTTAAGATACTTTGTTGTTAATTACCTCAGTTTATTTACACAAAGAGCTTCATTGTACACTCCTTCACAAATGGGTGTTCCCTGATTCAGAGGTGCACTCTTAGATTCTGGACAGTCTTCCTTCAGGACACTCTGTGAAAAAGCAGGAGCTGGGACTCTCTGAGCTACCACCCCATGAAAGGGTGTTGAGGCCAGATGGGCAGCCCTAACAAAGTCACACGTGTCTTCTGGGTTGGCACAAAGGGTTTTGTTCTTGTAGGAGCCGGTCACAATTGCATCTTCAGTTAAAGGTTCAATTCCATTCAGCTCATCCTGAAAAAAAGCAGGAAAAGACAGTGAAAAGCTTGTAGATTTTATGTCATCTTTTTAAAATGTACTTAAAAGCTGAACATTTCTCTCCCCTTTTTTCCACCCCACCATCTTCTAACATGAATCTGACAGTCTTCATGTACGCTACTTATATTGTTCATTCAAATTGAGTAATTGAACCCTAACTGTAATATAGTTGCATATATTTCCTCCAACTAGAAAGCAGAGCTTTGTTACCCTCCAGACTGCTGTGGAGCAGCCATGAACACTTAAAGGCTATTTAGTATCTACCACTCCAGAGTACATTTCAGTTCAGTTATGAGCACATTATTAAAGTGTTTACTAAAATGTTGGGCATTGAAGACACATAGGCCATGTAAAGCAGCACTATGCAGTTATCCAGACTGACTCTAGAACCAAGATCAGCATGATGTTTACCATGCTTAACCCCTGCTAAGTATTTCATATTGTAGCTGTACATAAAATGGTTCTCAGCTCAGAATAAAATCCTCTCACTCAACCAGTCTAAAGGTCTATGGCAGCATGCAGTAACTAAGTCCTTTGGTGAGGTATCAACTACCACCTCTGTTGAAAGCTTTACAAACATCTGCAAAACTGCCACATAAAGACACACAGCTTAGGAAACAAGATACAAAGGTTTAAGGGAGTCAAGTGTAAGGTACTTCAGGTAAGAAACACAGGAGCTGAGATGCTTGTTTGGATGTGTGGCAAGTGGATAAGCAGGAGGCAGCATTTAAGAGTACAACTCTTCATTACACAACTTTTTTAAATTTTCAGAGCGGCCACTAATCAGTTGCTTAAAATTTGGATGACTTCTTACCATCATCTCCATATTGGCCACCTTAAAACCTATTAAAAACATCAAAATTTCCAGTGTAATCTTAACATCACCCAATTCAAATATTGACATGCCAGACAGAAGTTTAGAATCCTTGCTTATCTCACATCATGTCATTCCAGCCAAATCTCACTCAGTTCAACAGTAGGACATTTTATGTTGGTTTCTCCTTGACAGGAAATCTGCTATGGTATAAACTGTTTCCTTACACAGGCTTCTGGTGGTATGTTTTCCTTTGCAGTTAGAGAATCTGAAGGTTTACGAACAGCAAGAGGGCAACAGGCACTTTGCTGGGTATGATCTGCAGAACAACTAAGATAGTTACATTGCATTAAATATTTATTAGGGTAGCTTCCGATCTCCAGCAGACATTCCTCTCAAGAGTTTAAGTCTATTTCAATCTACCACTTTTTACTACAGAACTACCAGTAATCTGCAATATATACAGTTCTTCAGAATAAAGAGAGTTTATATAGCAGCTTAAATAGTTCTAGATATAGGAGGAAATGTTCTGTTGTTCCTCATCATGGACTTCGCAAGTAGAGTAATGAAATAAAACAAAAAATAAAAACAAAATGAAAAACCACCCCACATCCATACAAGAAGCAGCACTGTATTTTAGCTGCTACAGAACGTGATCTGATACTTCAGTTTCCCCTCCCTCTGAAATCTAGGTCTTGAATAATTCAACCTTTTAGTCTGATTTGTTGAAGTAGAGGATTCATCAAATATGGAGAAAAACGTAGCAGGATCCGGTGGGGGAAGGAGACCTACATCTGTAAAGAAAAAACAAGAGGCTCTATCAACAGTTTTTCCAAACAGCGTATCCAATGCTACTTAAAATGTTTAATACACAGCCTTAAAAATACCAGTCCTAGCAGGAAGTTACAGAACTGACATTTAAAGAAAACTGTTTTAAAAGGCTTCATTTTGTCATGTTAATGAACCACACTTTTACCGCTATATTACATTAGCTAGCTTGCTCTTTTTAGAATATGTTTCTGAATTTGTACCTTTTTTCCCAAGGCTGGCCTCATCTCTCTGTTCCTCCTGTTCATCCTCAGACTCTACAAAAACACTTCCCCTCTGTGTATCTGGGCATACATCACAAGACTGGATAACCTCTGTCAACAGTAACAGTAGTCAATTTGGGTCAAAAGTAAGTTTCTTCAGCACACAGCCTTCCCAACAACACGACAATATATTAAGTCTGACTGTATTCCTCTACCAAATCCTCTGATACTATCTTAAGTCCTTCTTTGTCCTCAAACTTAATGTGTTAAACTCTTTTACAGATTTTAGTAAGACTGCATATATGAAAGTGTGAAGAAAGCTCTTCAGCTATTAAAAGGAAAAAAGCTCTTCTGCTTGAAAGGCCTTTCAAATAATGACAGTTCTCAGACCCCAGATGCTCAGTCTTTTGCTGAATATGGTTAAAGGCACTCAACACTACCACATTCTCATTTTCATTCTTCTAATCCACCTAGGCTTTTGGTTTTAGTTTGTTGCAGTCTTGCTATTCATACAAAAGAACACTTCCCTTCAACACGGCCTTCTCCTTAATGGTAAAAAATTTAAATACTTACCCTCAGAACAGGGTGGTTTATGTAGTTGAGTATATTTAGAGACTGGGCATTCACTGTGAAAAAGATACAAACTTGATTCTTATAATTTTACACACCTTCACAAAACATAAGCAAATTTTGTAAAAAAGGTAAGCCAAGCTTACGTATGCTACTTGTAAGAAGTTAAGATCCCTCAGACAAATAATTGAAATTATATAGGGACAGATTACAGATCCTTGTTAAAGGCTAATGCCTAGGGGTATATTCCATTCTCTGCAGCAACGAGGTATCTGTTAGTGATCCGTGTTACCTATAACTAATTATCCCACAAATTCTCTCATTGCTAGCAGAGTAAGTCCTGTATTACCTTTGTAACTGAGGCTGTTTCTCCCCAACTTCTGTTGCACTTGAAAAAGTAAATCCTTGCAATCCCAAAGGTGGTGAAGCTTCTGTTATCTCTGTTGGCTGTAGAAACAAAACCATATTTTGGTTCTACAGTGATGGAATCACAAGCCATGCAACAAGGTTCCAAGAACATTATAATAAACCTGTGTAGGTCATTAGAGCCCTGATGGATTAATAATTGTCTTTAGACATTTTTATTTGTTTTTATTTATTAGTTTACTTGCATGAAAAAAGTCCATTCTTATTGTTTAGTGTAGTTAAAATGCATAATTTTACTCTTTGCAACTGTATATAACTTTCATAGGAGATTTGAGTTATATTGCAACTATTAAAGACATATGTAAGAAATTACATAGCTTACAGCAAATTCACACTTTGTATTGCATTATTTAAGATATTTACTACTAAGGCATTGTTTTGGAAATGGGGAAGGAGGAAATAGAGCATGCATGCATACGTTATTAGCTCAACTGATGAAATTGGGAAAAGGAAAAGCTTTAAAATAATTACTTTTTACTTGTTATTTGCAACTTATAAGAAAACAGGGGTTTAAACACTACCTAGCAATGACAAACAAAAATATACTTGCTTGGAAGATACTCTGCTGAAGACTGGTCTATGTAGAAAAGGAAAAAAAAAATCTAATACATAATAGAGCATACTACTCCCTATAAAACTTAGAGACAAATCATATGGCTTTGTGTACTGGTGTTGGCTGGAATAGAGTAAATTTTCTTCATAGTAGCTGGTATGGTGCCATGTTTTGGATTTTTGACCAAAACAACATTCATAACACACTGGTGTTTTGGCTATTGCTGAACAGTGCTTACACAGCACCAAGGTCTTCCATTCCTCATGCTGCCCCACCAGTGAGTAGGCTGGGGGCGCACAAGTTGAGAGGGGACATAGCTCTGACAGCTGATGCAAACTGACCAAAAGGTATTCCATACCATATTACGTCATGCTCAGCAATGAAATCTGGAGGAAGCTGGGCTGGGGGGAGGGAGGGGATGATGTTCAGAATTACGACATCTGTTTTCCCAAGTAAAATAGCTTATCAATACTTGTAACACTATGAAACTTGAAGTTCTTGATTTGCATTCCTACAGTGAAATTATATGGCTTGGGGGCAAGCCAGGGAGAAGAAAAGAAATATGTCTCTGAGCATTCATTTACTGGGTGATGTATGTGTACCATAGGCTGAAGCATCTTTTCAAAAAAAGTTTTAGAAGCGTTAGCTGAAGAGAAACTTATTAGATATTATTCCTCCTTTGGTACTTTTACTTAAGATAGTAGCTATTTGTAAAAGAGCAGTTAAACTAGGACAATACCTGTTCACACGGTTGTTGCTGCTTGTCATCTTCCTTCTTCTTTAATTTCTTCTCCAGCTCCTCAATTTTCCTTTGTATTTCTTCCTTTTTCTGTGCTATGGCCTGCATCTCCTCTAGGGAAGAAAAGTTTTTAAGGCACAATGCATATTTCACATGCAACCTGTGGCTAAAGCCTGCATTATTTTTAAAGGGGCTAAAACCTCTGGTCTTCTTTCCCCGTTTCACAGCCTACATGTAAAGCTGCCAGATATGTTACTTCCTCTATACCTCAGAGCAGTTGAATAACTATTCCAGTAGAAAGAAAGAAAAATAGCTGCAATAACTGACAGCTATATGCTGATAGGAAGCAAGTATAATTTTATGATTCCATCTCAGAAAACTTTGTCATCCCATTTTCAAGCATACCTTCGGTTTTCTTTTTTGCTTGCTTTCTGTAGATCTCAGCTCTGATCTCTTCCAAAGAAAATTCTTCGACTCCAGCATAAACTTTATCTTTACAGTACATCACCACCTCTTTCTTTTCTTGAGTACCCTGCTGATGACTCTGCACTCGCTGTAGTGGATCCTCCTCTTTCTCAGGTTTGCGAGCACTTAGAACACGGTTTATGCTGGGTTCAATTTTGCAGGGAGTCCTGGAAAAACATGCAGTTATTACTTTGATTATATGTGCTTCACTGTAACAGAGAAAAGCAAGCATAGGAGAGAAAATAGCTAATTTCAGAACCTAGATGTAGAATAGTCTAAAGACATTCTGTTCTGTGATGGAAAAAACAAACAAGAAATATGGAATGATAGCACGTAAAAGGCAAGCATACCAACTCAGAATTGTGTAATCAACAACAACAACAAAAAAAAAAAGGTGCCCTATTAAAAAAAAAACACACTGAAAAAAAAAATCACTGTAAAGGAGTCAGTAGCAGTCTGTTTCTTAGCTTGAATGTGCTTTCTGGAAGCGCTACATGCTAATTTCAGGACACAGGAACCAGAATTTGTACAGTTTTCCAGATACGAGTAATCCAGATGACTCCAGCAATTATCTGTACCTTAATAAAAGATGATCTGAACAACTGACCTTGGAAAAAAAAAAAGCGGGTTAACTGGGGTCTGGGTAAACAGTTAGTTCAAAAGAAAATTCAGCGCACAATTTCAAGATAGCTGTTTTGTTTTGCATGTGAATCGACTCACAACCCTAAGACCACCTGGGAGATCATGAGGCAAACAGGTGCTTCTCATGGTTGGGGTTTTGTAAAGCTCTCTTTTGGGGGATGGGGGCTTATTACCAAGATCACTACAGGGTCCTTCTACCCAAATCTCCAGATGACAACTGATGGCATGATTTGTAGCATATTTATATGGTTTCAAAGCAACACCTTCACACTTGATTTGGTTGATCACCATGGCATCATGGGAAAATGGACTTGAAGGCAGAAAAAAAAAAATCTACTTTTAAATTTTCAACTACACAGTATTAAACTATGTACAAACTCTCTGCTCAAATTGCTTAAAGCTAATTTAGCATGTTCAGTTCCCACCCATTCCTTCCTTTTCCCTGGTAGAAAATGATGCTGCCTTCTGTAAATAATATGTCTTCATCTAAGAGAGACCAGCACATCAAGAGACGTAATTCCATGAAATCACCGACTTTCAGAAGCAAGAAATAGTCTTCTAGCTTAGACAGAAAATTAATTTTTTACATAGTCTTAAACTAAATTATGATATGTCCTTGGTCAGAGCTAGTCTGCAGTCCACATGCAACATGCAAAACCCACAGGAAAAATCCATGCTGTTAGCCACCTTTCAGCATTCTTTGATTATATGCAATTCAGAGCAAGGAAGCTGTCCAATATCAAACATTCTTTTCCACTTCTGTCTTAGGAAGAGCCTATGCTTTCTATGGCCATCGTTAGCCACAGAATAAGAAAGTTAAGCAGCTTTGCAAAAATAACGCGTTTTCCTTTGCTCTAACAAAACAGAGCAATCCCATCTCCTGGGATTTATCAGCATTTCAGTGAGCACAGTACAAGCAGGAAGGTAATTTGAGGCAAAACAGCATATTCCTCGATAACCTGAGCAACACTGTCGTCATGGAAACTGATAGCTTGTTTCAGAATAAAACTCCAGATAGAATCCTATAGAGTTCCCAAAATAGAAGAAAACAATAAGCCTGACTCAATTTATGGCTACTTTCATCGAAAACAGCATTCCAAGAGAGGTAACAGTGTTTTTGTGTAAACGTACAGAATTAAGTTATTAAACTACTCAGCATCTACAAATATGATAAGAGTCCCACATAACGAGCACCAATAGTCAAATACTTCCCATGTCCTTATGCATCCTCCACTGAAACCTTGCCATCAAGCGAAAGTACTAAGAGCTTCCATGTTGACAGGGTTTTTTTTTTTTACATTCTTGTAGGTGTGGAGGTTTGACTACTTGGCAAAACCCGTCAGAACCTTACAAAGCAGCTTTGAGAATTTCAATGCAACCCCCATTTCAAACTGAAGACTCACATAACTTGTTGCTGAGCTGACTCTTCCACATACGGGGTGAAATTGGGCAGTGGGCAGGGCACTTCTATACCAGAATTTGCATTGCTGCGAGGACGCTGAGGAAAGAAGAGTCAATGTTAACAGCTTAAACATTCATGTTCGGACTCTACGTTACTCTATACTCTGAATCTCCCTTTTCGAAGTGCTTGGCTCATTTGTAGTTTTTGTTATTTAAAAAAATTAAACCTGATAGACTTATTAATTTACAAAATTAATTCCATTCTGATACATAAACAGATCATCAGCTGAGCGTCTAAAAAACAAGACACACTCCTCCTGCATGTCTTCATCAGTACCTAGTTTCTATTATTGAACGAATGCCGGTCAAGCAGGGTATTCCAGTTGCTCCTCTCGTTTGCTTTCCAGAAGTGCTACAGTCATTTTTCAGCCAAGACTGTCCCAATTCTATGATAGCGTTCCTCTGCTGTCCATCAAGAACCTCCAGGAGTTCTCAATTTTCCTCTCAGAGGCCATTCCAACACCACAAAAATCCCTTAACTGCTTCTAGGTTCCATTATTTAAAGAGAAGACAGATGGAATTTCATCTGACAACATGCTACTCATCTGCCTACTTGAAATGGGTATTTCAAAAACTGACTTCTCTTTTCCACCATTTTTCAAACTGCGTACTTAGCCATCTTCACACTGGCAATAAGAGAAATACTCTATACAGCTTTTAATAGCTCAAAGCATTCACAAAAGATTATTCTTTCACTGTAATACAAGACAGAATGAGCACCACACTTCACTGAAGGGGAATTATACATCCTCAATTCTCCTGCCAGTTACAGATATTTTTATTTTTTTTAAATTAAATCTGACAAATTTCATTGAAGGGGGAACAGAGAGAACTCTTAAGGACAGACATTAAAAGAATACGGAAGCATCTGAGGACCAGAATGAATGTGTTAAGCAGCCCAAAGCAAGGCAACTGATAAAAGAGGTTTTACATTAATAATTCCTCCTCCTCCTCATTCTTCTCAGCTAGATTAAACCTGTGATTTACTGAACTTTTCCATTCACTTAATCAAATTGCTTTATAACTGGTAGGAATTCTTCCTGGAGTTTCCATGAATTTCAACCCATTTTCTTCCCTCCCCCCATCCTAGTTTTTGTTTCTAAGCTTCTCAATGTAGAAGTCTTTATAACTGAAGTCTAAAATATTTTTATTATCCTATTACTTTCTACTCTTCCCCTCTAATCTACAAAGAACAAAGGAAGACTGGAGGTTATCTAAGAACCTAGGAAACAAACTTGATTTCATAGGATTAATTCCTTTCAGATAATGCCTTGGATCATTTCCCTGCAACAGCTTAAACACCTGTAGCACAGCTGCTTCTTTTCACATCTCTATCATTAGTTTAAAGCATTGGAACCTACTTTCTGTCATGCTATCGTCAGGATAAATATTCTACTGATACAGTAGTTCTTCAACTCTTTTGATATCCACTCTTCATCACAAGCACTTCTAAACAGACTTGCAGAATGCTATACTTGCCTTATTTTCATAAGAAGTTGTTCTTGTGAAAGAAGAGTTCACAAGTTCTTCCTTCAGGTTGTATGGTACAGTATCAATTTAACTCTTGCTTTTCTTTCTTGCGTAATTAACGAACACTTGGCTTCTCTCCCTTTCTTTGGCTAGTGTTTTCTCTCTTACATTCCTTTCCTGCCCTCCAAACAGCTTCGCAGGCCATGTCTACCAAGATTTCTGGTTAGCAAGAATTATGATTTGTTGATTTAAGAAGTCTAGAGAGGTTTTTAAACTTATTTTAGCAAGATCAGCTTGCTAAACTTGAATAGGTTACACATAGCCAGAGACTCTTTAGGAGGAAGCTAGTTACAAATAGACACAAAGCCCATGCAAGGGAAAAAGAGTATGACCTTTGTCTCAGGGATCAGAAGTCATCAGCTTACACACATCCTCCTCTCTTTTGCCAGTTCATTTTGAGACTCCTTACCCTGCCCGAGTTCCAAGGCCCTGCGTTTAGTTCATTCTCCTTGGCTCTCGGAGCTGGAGGTGCTGTCCATGACTGTGGTGTAAGTACGGGAATCTCAGGTCCAGAAGCTGAATTTTCATCAAACACAGCAAAACCCGGATTGTTTGAAAGCTGCTGAGAAGTTAGAGTCTGGAAGTTTCTGTTCTGGGTCGTGGCTACAAGCAAAATTATTCATGCAAATTAACCTATCATACTCAAGTGCAAATTCCACAACAAAAAGATGTAACTCTTCCAATAATATGTGGTTTCAGGAAACGAATGTACCTTTAAGTGCATCTCCTACACGACTAATTGAGACTCTCACTGTTTTCTTCCCCCTGCCTTTTAGATCTGCCAAAGAGCTTCTCTGAGGTTCTGCAGCTCCCAGAAGATCCATATCTTTTTCATCAGGAGTTTCCTCAAGCCCCAGTAGTGTCTGCCGAGAAACACGCGTCTGAAACTGCCTGAGAAAAATATTGGAGAAGTCAGCATAAACTTCACTGTACCAGGTATCCACTGAAGTACATAAGTTCTTCCCTTTAGCTGTAAGCTTACCTGTGATGGGACTGGAGTTTGTCCAAAGGCTCAGCCTTGCGCTGAAGACCTTCCTGGAATATCAGATCTGCTTTCTTAAAACTTCCTCTAGCCTCAAGTACTTCTGCCCATGTGATATATAGCTGTGCCAATGTTGTGCCAATCTCCTGGCTACGCAGGTAACTGTACAGATCCAAGGGCTCGTTACAATAATTTCCCTGAAACAACCAAGTATTTCAGTAATTGCATTGGACAGCAAAGGATTCCAAGTCAACATCTGTGTTTTGGTGCCTCCAGCAAGACCACATTGATTTCAATACAAGTCTTACAGGAGCAGCTGTAAGGCCAGGACACACAATGTATCATGTCACAGCACACAAGATAAAGAAAAGGAGTTCAATAGGAGAAGAACAATAACGAGAGAAACCTCTGACTGCGTGTATATATTTATCAATATTATTACCAATCCCTTAATTCTAGCCTACATATTCCAAGTCAGTCATTTCTTAGTTCAATCATTGAATTATCTTAGATTTAAAAAAAAAATATGTCATATTAGTATTCATGGGAATAGTTATTTTAGCTTTATCTAAAGTACAACATATTTCTTATCAGTTTTTGGAACTGGTAAATCAGCTCAGGAAACTAAACCTGGAGAAAGGTTGCTTTAAGAAGATGAGAACAACAACAACTATAGCAATGGAGAGGCAGGGCAAGACCAGAACACACTCAGCTTAGTTTTGCTTAAAACACAGGAAGTGGATACAAGACAGTTCGAAGTTAAAAACACTGGTAGGACAGATATAACACCTAAAACGCATCTTTAAATCACTTTATTTTACCTTAAATAAATAATCAAGCTCTACTTATTCAAACTAGCTTTTCCAAAACAAAACTTATGGAGTTTGTAGCTGTCCAAACTGAATGATCTTAAAAAGTTCTGAAGATTTTATTGAAAATGAGAAGTGGAATTCAACAGTAGGCAACATGTTTGCAGAGAGATACTTCTAATATTGCACTAGTTGTACACCATATTCTGTGACTCTGTTGTCACAAAAATCAGCTTAACTGTGTGCAAATGACATGGCAAGTACCAAGAAAAAGCAGCACCCAAGACATATTCACAAAACACTCACAAACTTGAGCCAGAGATTAAGATAGCGGGGATCTTTGTAGTATCGCTGCTGTTCATTGAGTGCTTTCACTGCCCTTTCCAATATTGCTGCGAGATTACTCTCCTTTCCACCTTGGGGGAAGGTTTGCTCTGTCCACTTGATGTACCTAGAGATGGAACATATTCATAGGAGGTCAGTTCTGAATAAGATACAAGGCTTCTGTTTCTGTACAATGTAAGGCCATCTAGAAAAAAAAAAACTTTGGCATAATATTGAAACACAACATATTATTCAAAAAAACTGTTATAGAATTTATCTTTTATTGAGTTTTTTATTAAATTAGAATATTTTCCCCCAACTTTTACAAGGATATCTTTCTATTCTTTCTTCTGAGATAAAAGGAAACTTACCGGTCCCAGACATCCAGTGGATCATCTCCAGAGTAAAATCGGATTTCTGATTCAAACTCCCTAAAAAAAAAAAATTATCCATCCAATAAATACATGTGTATAACTGTAAAGATGTTTTCTACACCGTAAACTAAGACTTTCACTCTCACTTATACCATTTTGTAGGTCTATTTAAAAAAAGGCTAGGTTAACATATATTTAGACTTGAGCTTTTACTGAGACCAGAAGAATAAAAAAAAATAAGCTTTTGCACTCTTCTTCAAACTGAAAGCGCTGGGATATGTATCATTATTTAACAAGAATATGCATCTTTCCAAAGCATATTTCCAAGAATGTCTACCCCAAAGCTTATATGGTACCCCTTGACAGAATGTTTGTTCTGTTACGAAGAGTTATTAGCAGAAAGATATATTGTGAACTTTAATTTTTGCATGAAACGTCCCTTATTTAAGTATAGGAGGAGGTTGGAATACACAGGATGATGGAAAAGCCTGATGATCAACTACAAAACTGAACCAGAGAGCGCAGTGAAGACACATCTAAGTGGCCACACTGAGAGTCATCACCTTGTCTCATTCTTCAACTCCTGTGCGTCATTTCATCCCTACAACATGACTTCACCCTCAAGGCAGCACATAAAGAAAGAAAACCACCTTGCAGCTTGAGTTAGACAAGAACATTAGCTTGTGTTTAGCAGTGGCGTTAACCTACAGAGTCATTTAGGTTGGAAAAGGCCTTTGAGATCGAGTCCATATCTTGTAGAGCTCCCCAGGCAGTGCCTTGTTCTTGGAAGGCTTTGTTCAACTGTAACACCTCACAAACGTAATGAGTCAAGTTGGACAAACCCTCTTGCAGAGCCCAGTATAACAACAACTCCATTGCTTTCCACAAAAATAAACAAAATCAAAAAAAAACCTCAAAACAGTTCCAGCTGATAAGCACTGGTTCAGTAAGTACTGAGCAGGTACCAAAACCTGTAGACGTGGCACTTCAGGACATGGTTTAATGGGCATGGTGGTGCTGGGTTGATGGTTGGACTTGATGATCTTAGAGATCCTTTCCAACCTTATTGATTTTATGACCCTGCTGTCTTCGCAGGAAATCACCCAGATGGTTCAGCATGACAAACACCAGTGCTTCCAAGTGCAACAACACATTACAGACACAACAGCAGACTCTTCACAAAGTCAACTTGGCCTTCACAGGACATGCAAATTTGAGAATCAGACAATAGAAATATAACTGAATAGGTCTGGGATGCAAGATGCCCTTTGAAGTCATACAGTCGTATCTGTGGAAAACTGCACACAAGACAGACAAAACCCAGGATGACTTTGCTCACTCAGGTGTCTTTGTGATTCAGGGAAGACATACAGAGATAGCTGTATTGTGCCTACATTATGATAGTAGGAAGTATTTATCTCCTAAGAAATACCCTGCTTCAATAGATTATTGTAGGAAAGTCAAAAAAAGCTCTCATCTTTGTAACCCATATGTATTTTTTGTAATGAGTATATTTAAAAGCGCAACTGCATCTCCCCAGTGTTTGCTATTTAAATACTCCATTGCAAAGCTAAAAATAATAGTCTATTCTGCACAGCACCCACAGCAAGTAGTCCTAAATACCTGGAGTGTGATAGTAGCATAGACATCAGTTACTAAACTTCTGTTCTTTTATGCTTTTTTTAATACCTATGAGATTAGTGCTGTTAAATAAGACATAGAAAAACTGATAAGAAGGCAGGAAGGTAAGGGAAAAGAAGATGTCAAAACATTGCTCACTGTTTTTTGAGCTGAACAGCAGTGTGGATGGAGGTGTCCTGCTGAGCCAGTGCTTCCTGCAAGGTGGACATGACACGCCCCTGCCGGAGGGGCTGCACGTTCTCTTTGCTCAGCTCCCACTCATCGTTGCAGTCCTGTGACATGACAGCCTCTCGTGGAAATTCTGCGTTAAGAAAACCAATAAGGAATTGATTCATTAGGTTGGATACTAACCGGAAACCTGACAGATCTGACCGTCATTAGCCGAGTCATCACCACACCCTTTCTGTGTAGCCATAAGCACACCGTTTACGTACCCAACTTTTAGAGGGAATTGGGCGTTTAATTCTCCTCCATGGGAATTATATGAAACAAGAGCTAAGCATTTCTTTACAATCAAGAGCCTCAGACAGGTGACGTTAGAAGGAAAGGCTGCTAAAATTAAGCCGTCCCTCCCCACCTGCGTGCTCCCTTCCTTCCCCCGAGATTACCACCCTCTCCGAGGCAGGCGAGCGGCGGACTCCGGCCGAGGGGAGCCTCGGCAGCACCGTAGACTGAGTCGGGCCCCTCGGGCTCTTCACCTACGCGTAGCCGTAGCGGGCTGGTAGCATAGGCGAGCCTCGACCCCGGCCTCCCGGAGATGAGGCGACGCCTGGAGGGGACGAGGAACGCGGCGGAGACTCTCCCCCACCGCGAGCGAGCAGGCTTCCCGCTAGCACAAAGAAAGGAAAAGCCGTTTGCTACGCAGCTCCGGAATGGCGGTTCGTCCCCGGGACGCAACCCCCAGCCCCTCTTGCCTCACGCCGGGGTAAAGGGCTCCCCTGGCAGTAGCCGGAGGAAAGAGGAAAGCTCCCCTCAGCCCGCACCGCCCGCCAAAGCCCACAGCCACACGCACCAAGCGCGCGAACACCACACCGTAGCAACAGCCCTGCCTCAGCCCCCTTCAAAATTCAAACTCCAACCGCCGCCAGCCTGCTCCCCCATTGGCTACCGCCTTCACCACGCCCTGCCTGATTGGTTCCGCCCCGAGCCCGCCCTGACGCACCGGTGCATCATGGGAATTATCGTTTCCATGAGGCGTCTCGCGCTGCCGGCAGGGAGAAATACATAATTCATTTTATAATTATCATTAATCTCATCTGAAAGGCAGCTGTCACCACAAGGAACATTCCTGCGTCCTTCTTTTCTAGCTCGCATGTGTTCCCATCGTCTTGTTCAGCTGTGGTGCTCGTCCGTCCTGACACAGTGGCTCTGATAACCACCGAAATATGCTGATTTCTCCAGGTTATTTCCCTGCCAGAAAAACAAAAGATAATGCTGTAATTTTCTCCGGGGAGAGCATTCTTTTCGGCATTGCAGCTAGCCGTTAGCTCGGCTTTGTTGTCACAGAAAACCTCACTTTTCAGGTATCCCTGTCAAACACAATGCAGCGTTTGAGACCCCCAAAGTGGCTCCAAGTAACCTCTTGGTCCAAACAAAAGAACGTTTACAGAGGTACTAGCTCAGGCCCCAGAAGCACTATTGCTGTGTTAATGTGATGCTTAGCCTGGTTAATTGCCTTCTTTCCTCAGCATCGAAAGAGAAAACTAATTAGCCCAACAGGCTGCAGTAATACTGCTGTACTGCTTCCAGTGCCAGAGCACGATCGTGCAGCGAGAGACCTTTTTTTCTGCTTTGCCCTTATTTACATGGTATAGGCATGTCCTCAGAGTTAGCAACCTAAGAAGATGGCTGAAGTGCTTTGACAGCTCCCCAAACTAGTTTCAAGTTGTTCTTCAGTGTTGGCTTGTGTAGGCTAGCTGAAATGAGTTAGGACTAGTTGTTTGCCTCTATTTAAGTGATTAAAGTTGAGATCTTAATAAAATCCAGTATCTTCAGGGCCTTAAATGTATAGATGTCTTTCTCTCTTCTGTATTCTGTATCTGCAAAAACTGAAATATGAGGCAGCTGAAAAAAAAATTGCCTTACGCATGGACAAAAATTTCCTATGAGTGATATAGATTAGCTGCCTGCTATTACTGGAAAGGTGATCAATAAAAAAATATTTCTCATAAAGAAAATTGAATATTTAATGAGTTAAAAGTGTTTTTTTTCTTCACAACTGTCCTTAATAACTCACAGACTTGTGATGCCTGTGAGTTATCAAACTTTCATACTCACAGATGAAATGTGCTAATTACCTTTCACTGTTTAGCTATTCCACAGCATTCATATGATAGCAGTAAAAGGTATGACTCCTCTTGTGAGAGCAAGTATGCAAGGTAAACACAAAGGATAATCACAGGCTGATATTTGCGTTGTTGGAGTTTTTTTTGCGAAAGGGTGCCTATATTAAAGGCAAACTGTGATCATGTCATTGATGGGTGATTGCTTCTTCACTACATAGGCGTTAATGACATACCAAAAAGGAATATATGGCCTTATATCCCCCTAATAAATCTGTTATTTCTATACCTGAACAGTTAACATACTTATCCTACAACAAAATACATAATGTATGCATAAAGATATATAAATCCAAGCATAACATCAGGCATAATATGGTCTCTTAAATTTTTCAGCTATTCCAGTAAGACTTATCGTACAAGTGTTTATCTCAATTTACACAACATCAAGGTGAAAATAGAACTGCAACCTCTATCATTCATCACAGCAACCTCTCTGTGCCTTATTTAACATAAATCAGATGCTGTGTGCTATTGTGCGAATGAGTGGCCTGCACACAAATTGTCACAGAGCTGATGGTGCTCTTACAACAATGGCACAACTGAACTTTTCAATGTATAAGGTCTTGTTCATGAAGGAAAATTCAGATGTGCCCAGAGTAATGATAAAAGCCTCTTTCTCGTTCTTTTTGGGCTCCTCCAAGAGCCTGTGAAGAAACAGGTAGAGGATGACACATAATGTGATCTCTTGACCTTTCTGTTTCTACAAATATGGAGTATTTTACCATGATGCTTAATAGCATTAATCCATCTTCATTTGTATTCTACACACAAGGGACAACGTAGGATGTTTCAGAAATGTTACAATGCAGTAACTCAAGGACTGGGTAACAGAGCTGACACTGGGTTGCCAAAGAGACAATCAAAGGTTTAGCCCAAGACAGGTGCTTCACAACATTCAGAAGCTAGGAAAGTCATTTAGCGCTGAGATCTTTTGTGAGAGTGCAACTATGTTTTCCCTAATGCATCTTTTGTTTGATGTGTTACAGGAGCACTCCAAGACCTTCATCTCATGGAGTTTCAGAGAGGACTAACCTGTGTTATAATAATCACTTTCCAAGCTTGAGAACAGACTGTTATCTAGGCTGTTTAAAGAGGAAAAGGAATGAAAGCAAAGATCTTCACCAGCTCTCAGGAACAAGGTACAACACATTAAGATCTAACATGTTTAGACTGAACGCTAAATCCTTGTTTTTCTAAGATTATTATTTACATCTGAATTTCGATCCTTCCAGATACATTTTTCTGTAGGACTTTCATATGATGAGTATTGACATTGTTGTTGTAAGTAGAACTTTTGTATCAGGATGTTGTGATCAGCATGTGTTTATCAAACTATGGAATTGTGTGGTGAATTACCTGTTGTTGAATATTGCCCTGATTAATATTTCTGAGAATATGTACTATTTTTTATAATAGGGGCTGGTTTTCATTCTATTCCTAAATTCTGGCTCAGATATAGAGCCATATGTGTGTGCCACAACATGTCCAGCTAATAGAGATACGAGCAATAACCCTAAGCTGACCCTAGTAACAAATGCTTAAATTTTATGAAAATCCTGGCTTTCTATGACAGTGATTGTCTTGGATGACAGTCCTCCAAGTTTGAGTTGAATCAAAGTTTTCTTTTTTTAATCATATTACACACACAAGTCTTAGAACACAATATTTTTATCTAGTCAGATGGCAGTGAAGGAAATTTGCAATATCTTGAACGCAAGTCAGTGAGTTTATGTGCCTTTCTGATTTTATAATGTAAAATTTGACTGTGTTGAGCCACAAACAGGGGAAAGAGGCATTGGGAGGAGGTTTTAGGAGGAAAACTTCTTGCACATATGGAAAGAACAGGCAATTTCAATTGAGGAATGCAGATTTTCCCACCCCCACCAAATCTTTGTGCTTGCTTTCACTCTGCTTCAGTCACTGCCTTTGCTGCTGTAACCACGACCATCATTTGGATCGTTCCCTCTTTTAGGAGTAAAAGATGGGATTGTACTCTCCAAAATATAATTTCTATCTAAGTATTGCTACTGGGTCACTGCTGTCTACAGGTCATTTCTGCAGCCTCAGTTTTTATTATGGTTCCAAATCTGTTCCTTTGAATCTGTTTGGTGGACTGCTTTGTTTCTATTGATTGGGTAAAATACATACTTATAAAAACTAAAGGCCATAATTTGTTTAAAGTCCACATGATGGAGTTGATGCTATTTCTTTTAAGTTTCCATTTGCAGGTCTACTGATGGCAGTTTTACTTTTATGACGACTTAGTAACCAACTACTAAGAAAATAAATTGTACAAGCCAGAATAAAATTGAATTTACTTTTTTTAAAGGAAAAAGGATCCCTTTCAGACTGAAAGACATTATATAGCAAAGGCAAATCAGTTTAAAACAGGTCTTCTGCAGCTGACTTTATCATTTGGAAGTTGTTCTTTGAGATCAGAAATAATTTTCTCTGGATTATGTGATTGAAGAGATCAGGGTTCATTACTGCTTCAGATAAATGCTAGATAGGTCTGCTATCCTACATACAAAGAGAATAACTCTCCAGTTGTCTTCCATCCCTTCAAAACTAAAGCAAGAAATGTCCTCTGCACTCTAATTAGCCAGGTACGAAAGCAGTTTTTCTCTTGAAGGCAAAAATGGCAAAAGGATGCACTTGCTGTCAGCAATGCCAATGAAGAATTGATGAAAACCATGAGGTTATTCAGTTCCAAACTGGGACAGAATTTAGGCTAGCAGAAATGAATTTTCAGACACCTGGGAATTTTTTTGTTTGTTTCTGTTACTTCCTGAAGGTCAAATGTCTGTATTTTACTTGATTTTTCAAATTACCTGCATGCCTCTACTGATTTCAATTCAGCTTTACAGTTTTCTAAGGCAGCCAAGAAGGGACGTTGCTTCTTTTCTCTGTAGAGGCCAAGAATGAAAATGAAATGGCCACTGCTAAGGTGTATGTTACCCCAGAAGAGGGTGCTCAAAGCTCAGAAACGTCACGAGCATCCTCTTCCCTTGGCAGCCGTGTCTTCTCTGCAATACATTTCAGTCTCCCTTCAACTTCCTGCTGTAATTTCTGTAATCTCAAATCCAGATCTACCACTGTCAGACAGAAACTGCTATTTTCCCCCTGCAGATTTGTTGACAACTGCGAATTTTCTTATCCTGATAAGGCAGGGTTATGCTAACAGTGGACCAAATTCCTTAGAATTGTTCCCTGCGTTCATTCACCTTAGATCACAAAGGTTTATTCCAAGCTGTTGCAAGGAAAAGAAATCTGAGAATTATTGCACAGTTTACATTGCAACATACTTTTTCAAAGATCTTACAACTGGCATTGCATTAGAAGAAAAAAAAAAAAAACCTTCTCCAAGCCAGATTCCCACATTACATGCAGTATGTTAGTATATTTTAAGTCTGACACAAATTTAGAGAATCCACATTCTTGAATTAATGCTTCTTTTCATAATCACTATGTGACAGTTTTTCGCTCCTGCCTCTCTGACTTTTAGCCAATAAGAATGTGAGTTTCTGAGACAATATTTTGAACCAATGGAGAAAAACTGCAGTGAGATGATTAGAGGTTGAGGATCTTTTTTTCATTTAGTTTTTAAGTCCAGTAAGCAAGCATTGAAGATTCCTAGTTCTGTGTAATTTGTTCCTTAGTGGTTTGCCCTAACTGATCTTTGCATCACTAAAACAGTCAGATAAAATAAGCAATAGAGAAAGGCAGTCATCTGCAAAGCCCAAGTCAAAGACCAGATTTGTCTTTCTATAGGTCTGCATAACAGGTATTAAACAAATATTATTCTAAGATGGTACAGAAATAAAAATTAAAGCCTGATTGTGGATGGGGTGAAAGAGATTTCTTAAATCTACCTGTAGAGTTAAACTTTCAAAAACATTTGAATGTCTTTGGAGTTTAAGGATGAGTTTTTAAAGGTACTTAGATACTTCTTTGCCATGAAAAAAACACTTCAGTTTAAGCACTTATATGCTTTTCAGTCCTGCACATAAAAGGGTCCATGTAGAAACTAGTGCACGAAACTTTATGCCTGTCTCAGAAAAGTCATAGTGCTCCTCATAATATTCATATCTCAACCTATGATATTTATTTAAAAGCTTACTGAAACACTTTTTTGTTACTTGGCTTTATCAAAAGTCTTCTGACTGATCCAAAAAATTTATTAAAACATTTCTATCACTTAGTATATTTTTCTTTTTCATACGTATGTTTATAAATGAACATGATTGTTGTACAATAATGCAAAAAGTTAGTCAGCCTTCTCGTCCTAAACAGACAAACAAATCCAACCAGATTCACTGTAATCTCAGATGGACTTGAAGTTAAAAGATTACATTTTCTTCTCGTCCCTTTCACATTTGTCTTAATTTCCTTTCAAAAAATAATGTGAGATTGAAAGGGGAAAAATACTCTTCCTCTTTAAAATCAGTAATCTTCTTTGTTGTAGATATTTTCCATTAAAAAACACAAAATAAATCAGAAATAGCCATAACACATTAGAAGTAAGATAAAAATGAAACGTTTTGTTTGCCATTTTTCACAGTCATTGCTATTTTTTTATCCAGTTCCAATTATTTTCTTAAACCAAAAATACTGTCAGGGCAGGCCCAAGACAGGAGACAAAGACATAGGATCTGGAGGCTTTAACAGGCAAAAACTTGAAGAGGCTGAGCTCTGCCTTCTGCCAAGTTTTATTAGCTCTCCTCACAACAACAACAACCACTACCATAGACATAATATTTACAAAACATCATCTCCTCCAAACGGATACAAGCATAACCCTGAAAAATACCAGACACTGTGTCTGTATGTGCTGATTCTAGAAAGGGAAGAGCATAACGAAAAGACTGGTTTAACTGGACCGTCCCAATTTCTGTGTTTGAAAGATGAATCTTAAAGATATACCTGGAATTTATTGACATTTGATATTCACGTAACATGAATATTACTAGAATATTTTTCCATTAATGGACTTTATTTTTACCAATAGAATTTCAAATTGATTTCAAATTTGTCAGTTAGACACTTCTCTTTTACCTGGGTAGGGTTACTGCTGAGATGCCCAGCCTAGAGGTAATCCTGTCCATGGAAAATCCTGGAAATCCTGGCCAGGCTGTCTACTGTTTGGTACTTTGATGAACAGCTGTACAAATCAGCCTGTGGAGTCCAGGGCTGGTGCTGTTCAGGTTTAGCTGCCAGCAGATCTGCTAAGTCTGTATTAGCACAATATATTTTAGGTTATTTAATGTAATGCTCTTGATTAATGGTATCTTCAAGTAATGGAGGATGATATGGGAGACTTCATAACCATTCATATCTCTCAGAAATTATGATGGCATAAACAGAAGACATGTAGGGATCTTGTCTTTGACCCACATCCCAGGAGAGGCATTTCCTGGAGGAAACACGCCAGAAATATCAGATTCCTTAAGTGAAATCTGAAATTTCACCCAAAAGTAAGAGAATGAACAAGTGAAGCATGGTGGAAATTGTTGCTAACTTTCTTTGCGTGTCAAATTAGTGCCACGGGATTTGAACAATGCTGGGAAGGAAAAATGAGATCCCTCTTCTGTATAGATATCTCTGCTTCGTGTGCCTGCATTCTGACTAAAGGGTATGCCAGGCTGATATTTGTATCACGGAGATTATGGGGTCCTTCGAAGGATGAGAGCCACTTCAAGCACAGCTCCCAAGCTTACTATGGTGCAAGGGAAAGGAAAGGTTTTCTTGTGCCCTTTTGCCTTCTGACCAGGAACATATACTTTACCATCTGTGAGGCCATGACCTTTTGCAACATACTTGGAAAGGTGAAGTACAGGCGTCTGAACCCTCATGGTGTGCCGTGGCCCCCACATACATATTGCAGGCTCCATCCAGGCCCCTGGTATCCAGGAAGAGGCAGGATTATGTATGTACTTTGGTGTACATGTAGATCCCGGCAGCTGTACTTTGCTTTCTCTCTCTCAAGGGTTTATCTCAGTAATGGCAGCAATGTGGAGATTGGCTTGTAGGGAAAAGGCAGGAGTATTTATTGGTTTTGCTTCTCTACCAGGACACTTATCTTCTTGTAATCCTGGGCTGCTGGGCTAAGCTAAGAAAGTGAGATAAACATTAGCGGTCCAAGGTCCTTCTGCGTTCCTGTCTTGGACACTCCTGAGCTTTTTACTGGAGGTTAAACACTCAACAGTCCATGTCTGCTTGGTAGCTAGCCCTAAAATGAGAAAACCAGCAGCAGCACAAATTTTGTGCTGATATATCAGAAGATGCGAATGCACGCAGCCATATTCTCAGCCAGTGGAAATCAGCCCAGCTTTTGGTTGCCAGGTGGGGGAAGAGATTGGTTGATGGGAGGTGTAAATCTAGACCAGAGCATCAAACACTTTAGTCCCCACGCTGCCTGGAAGTGGTGCACTCAATTTGCTGAATTGGGGCAGGACCATAACTGAAGACAATATTGCTGAAAGACGAGGGAGGATTGAGGGAGGATGGTGGTCCAACACACAATGGTGCTGTCACCCAATGAAGTCAATCCAGAGTTCAGCAGGCTTTCTAGTTCAAGTGTGGACTCATAAACTGAGCACAGCAGAGCTGACTTGCTCTCGGCAAACTACCCCTGCTCTCAGGCTGCATCTCAGCTCTAGGTGAAGCTTGAAAGATGGTATTTTACCAGCAAAAGAGCCTGCTGGGCTCCTTATGAATGGAGAAAAGTGGTATGCAAAGGGCTTGGCACTTGAGACAAGAGGGGAGCAGAGAAATGGTGGTGACATCTGGCACTTGGAGGCAATGCTGACCTCCACCTTTAGCAGCAATGACAAAAGGGACACCTTGAGCCCTGTTGGACAAGGGAAACAATGGGAAACAACGTGCTGACCCCACATCCAGCACCTCTGGGATAATACGCATTGCTGCCAAAAGCCCAGAGAGCTGGAAATACCCCTGGCATTTTGTAGGCAAGTCCTGGCAGGAGCTCTTTATTTCCCTGACAGATAGGAGACAGACAACTAAAGAAGTACTGCACAATTAGTGATTTTATGACATGGAAAAACTGATTACAAAGTCCTTCAGTAAAGAACATGTGATCATTCCTTGCTTACCAGTGATAGAGGATACAGCAGCCCCTGAGCATGTAAACTCCTGGCTGCTGGCAGGACGAGGACCATGGTGGCACATGCCAGCTGCTTGTGCTGGGAGCACAGAGTCTGGCATGGCACAGAGCAGAGCCAAGCCCTGAAGTGAGCTCCTGGATACAGTCATAGGAGCAACTGCAGGGTCAGGGTGACTTGCACTGGCTTATGCCTGCAGCTGGCATCAAACTGTAACACCCTAAAGGGAAGAGCCAAGCAGTCAGTGCTAGCTTATTTACCCACCAAGAAGAGATGAACACCGCGTTGTATAACTAAATTGCTACTACAAGCTGGGCTAACTGCTTCAAAGTTAGTTCAGCTACATCTCTGTTGTACCTGCAACCTGTTTGGGAAATGTGATGTAAGGGGTCCCAAGGGGAACAGGCAGGAAGGTAGTGAGATGAGACATGTGTTCCCCCAACCCAAAGTCCTACATGATATTTCAAGGTCTCCCTAAAAGGTTGAATTATCTGTAATCTCTTCCAGCTTTAACCGCTGCATTCAGACAAGACAGACAGGCAACCTCGCCCTCCTGTGTTCCAGTTTCCCCCTGAGCAGAAAGATGGGCTTCAGGTCAGCAAAGCAGCTGAGATTCCCCATTTTTTTGGCAGAAGTGCAGGCGTATTTCTGTTATAGGTCACTGTCATCTTCTGTCACTCCATCTGTGCGAGACATGTCAACTATCACTTCTTTAGGTGGGAATGATGAGCTCTCCAAGGGAAAGGACACTCCCAGCCCTCTGTGATGATCATCCTTGTCATAATTGTCTTCCTCCTCCTCCTCCTCCTCATTATTCTGCAGGTCTTGGTCACTGTCATCATCGCCATCTGCTGCACTGTCCTCAATCACTTCAACCCTCTCTCCAGCATCTGGATCCACATCAGTCTTAAACCACACAGCTTTGTAGCCATCATCTGCCACGTGCCTATCTGTTTTGAGGATAGACTTCACTTCTTTCTCATGCTCTGACTCTTCTTCCATTTCTTTCTCTTTCTCTTCCTGGTCAAAGATGATGGTGGAAGCTACAGAAGCATTTGGGAGGCTATTAATTTCTTCTGCATTGGAAAAGGGCAAGGAAAGTGCTGGCTGCTCTAGCACATGTGTCATTGGCTGGATGCTGCCATTTTCTGACGTCTCATGCTGTTTGGTGCTCACATCTGGGTGTTCATCTTGCTTGTAAGATCGGTTCTGGTAACCCCCAGAGGTTTCCTTGGAGAACTACAGGAGGAGAGACACCTTGTGATTGTAGTGAAAGGAAAAGAAACAGGGCAGGGGTGGGGAGGAAGGGGTGGCTGAAGTGACTGAGCTCCTCCTTCAGCTTGTTTTACAGGTTAGACCTATTTGAAGCCTGGGAAAGATACAGCTCCCTAGAACAGCTATTTTTTATTGACTCAATTTCTGGATTTTTTCAGATAAGCAAGGGTATGTTTTCCAGGAGGGCTGAGCAACAGCAGTGTATACTGTTTGTACCCAAACATTTGAGGTATTACTCTGGAGTGGGATTTACCTTACTCAGAGGTAAACAGAAGGACTGTTGTTATTCACCTGAGCTACGTGGTCTGGACTCATGCTGTAGTCAGTGGAGTCTAGGCTCCTCACAGTCCCATCCTAAGGCAGAGACCAACATCTGGTCAGCTGAATTACGCCCTAAACTTCAAAGTAATCAGACTAGCAGGGACTTAAGAGTGCCAAAGGTAAATAGCTCAGGTGCAGACAACTGTCTAAGACCAGGCATTAGGATAGGATATGAAAGGACCTTTCTCTCCATTGACTATAGAGGGAGGATAAACACCGGTTTATAAGAGACACAGGTTTTTCAGAGACTACCTCTGATATGTGTCACGTTCATCCTAGATTTTGTGCTCCATGGAGCTGTGGTCCTCTCCTTACCATGTCTGCTCATCATCTACGACACGGCTCCAGCCTCAGAGGGCAGAAAAGAACTCTTAACAGCAAACACCACCAAAGCGATGCTACCTTTGTCGCACAAGTTCACACAAACATGTATAGTATTTAGACAGTCCATGCATACTTTAAAACCTCCTCAGATCTCACTTTCTACTTCTAAGATATTCAGGTACAAACAAGGCACTTACTTACCTTTTTCCTTATCAGATATTTGACTGGTTTTCCATACTGTTTACATATCATCACTCCAAGGAAGACTAAGGCAATTAATAGCAGTGCTGCTAATGTACCACCTAAGATAGCCATATCCTGAGCAGTGTGTATCTTATCAGAGGAGGTTACAGCTACAAGAAAAACAAACCAGTGTTACAAAGCCTAAAAATGGCAGCTAGCATGTTTAACACAACATTTCATTGTGGGAGAAGCTCCAATCAATTTTGAAAGGCAAAGAAGCATGCTATGCTGCAGAATGTGACAGTGATATATTTAATCTCACAGAAGGCCATTTGTGTGCTGTCCTAAAAGCAGGGTTTTTTTTAAGGTGACCACTCAGAATATTTTAACTTCCAATAAGTTACGTGAAGTGGAAGTAGCATCCATTTACAGGACAATGACTTTTACCCCATGATTTAACTAAACTAATATATACGTGACAGTATTAGGCAAGCATATGTTACATGGAGTAAAGCTGGGTAGATCTTGTACTTTCCCACTTCATCCATTTACACCAGCATGCAAAAATTAGGTATGTTTATACATATGTGTATGAAAATACAAATCTTCCTTTAATCTGATCACCTCTGATACTGATGAGCACATTAACGTAGGAAATAAAAAAGCATAATAGGAAAAAAAAAAAAGCATTACAAGGTCCCCAGGACAGGAAACCCTTTCTTGCCCTTTTGTTGCTGTACACCAGCCTTCTCAGGAGTGGCTTATGCTTTCAGCCACTGGTCAGTGTAAGCATATATTTATGGAGAGCAACATTATAGTAGAAAGACAGTAACTTCCTCAGGATTAACCAGCTTTGCTTGTTGTTATCAGTGGGATTCTTTATTTTTGAGTTTTCCAGCTTCATTTTGTAGTGTAAATTAGTCTCTTTAAAGTTTAATGATTAATGAAACAGTTTTGTTCTCCTGCTGACCTGTTTGTGACAATGGACTTTGAGTATTCCTTTCTCATTTGATTGCACCCTCAGTTTATCATTAATACATTGGTGAGGGTTTAGGACGTCAGTGAATTTTTGTTTCTTAATCATGTCTCCTAGGAAGTCACAGCCCACAGAGCTGATGTGAAACTCCACCACCCTTAACTCCTTCTGTGCTGTGCAACACACAGTGCCCCTGTGAAAGCTAGCACAGCCTGATGGAATGACTCACCTTGAGATCCATGTGAGCTGGCTCCAGTACCGGTGTCTCAGAAACCAGAAGCCAATGTACAGTTACCACTTCCCGGAAGGAGAGTATATTAAAAACTACTCTAGTTTCTCCCTGGATGTTGCAACACTCAGTAAAGCATTCTCCAACCTGTTGCATGCACATTCCTTAACACCACCTCTTAGAGTTGAGGGTTAAATATCCTACACATTGGCCAGGAAAATGGTAATCTCAGCTCTGTTTAGGCCATTCCTGGGTGCTGGCTATAGTATAGAATAAAGCACAATTCCTCTCATAGGCTCTGAGCCATTCAGTGTAATTTCAATCTACTTTTTTGCATAGTCACCAGCATCATTATTTTGTGTGGTTTAAATAGCAAGGACAACATTTAAAAGTTGCATAGAACTGTTGGTATATCTGTTTGGAGCATTTGTAGCTCTGTGTACTGACACTTGATCTAGCTTTCTGCTGAGCTCGACTGTGCCCTTAAATTGGGTTAGGTGGTTTTTACGCAGCCGTTTTTTTTAGCTGTGAAGTGACACTACCTTTAGGGAATCCAAATTTACACCCAGGAGCCCATTGTTTTTTTTCCTCCAGAAATCCCCACTATGGTGCTGATAAGAGGGTGAAGTAATGGAAGAGCCCAACTGGGAACTTCAATCATGCATCATCATGCAGAAACCAATGGAGTCTGGGCATTATCTGCCTATCCTCATGTGAAAATGCCTTATATTGGTTCATCTTAATCCAAAGCATAGGAAGTTTCATAAGCTTTAACTCTAACTGATTTATAAGATCTACTGGAGAGCCATTTCTAAGAAGTATGCAAGTGTAAGCTATTTTTATGTCAACAAAGCCAAATGATAGCTGGAGGGTTATGTATGTAGCCTCGTGGCTGTCTTACTTCTCATGGGTCATTTCTCCTGGTAAGACCTTAAAATCTTGGAGTATAAGACCTTGACCTGACCTGAGTAGAAAATGCCTTGGTTCAAGAGGAAGCCTGGCTTTGTGGAGGTGTGCCAACTTCTGTCTGCTCTGCATAAGACAGGAAATAATGTTGCAGTTTTCTCTATTTTTGGGTAAAAAGGAGCAATGATGTACCAAGGTGTCAGGGCAACTCTTCTTTGCCATGATAAGACATCCTGGGTTATTTCTGAAGCACAAAACAGCATGAAGCAACCCCAGATTTAGCTTTGGAATAACAAGGAAAGACACTACAATACACAGCACTACTTAAAGTCATAGGAGGCTGTTTGAGGCGTGTGGTGACCACATCATAAAGATGTTGTTTGAGTGTTGTCTCTCTTATCTGTCACTGTAGAACCTCCTGTAGGTATGGGGTTGGCTTCAGCTGAGGTCCACAAATTTCAGTGGGTGACTTGTCATTGCCAGTTTGCCCACAGAAGTGGAAAAGACTCCCCAGTCATCTCCACAAAGCAGAAGAGACACCCAGCCTACCTGTGGTAAGGATGACCTCCACCATGATTACAGTGCTCGCCTCCTGCAGGCTCACCGTATCTTTTCCAACAGCCTATGTGAACATGGGAAAGAGATAGCTTAGGGACTTCTCCTAGATCTCCAGCTCACTCTCAAAGTATGTGGTGGGCCCTTTGTGGACAAAGTACATTGTCTGTATTCTCACCACATCCTCACAATAGCCTTTCATTGTAGCTGGACAGTCTGGTCACAGAGGAAAGAGTTTGAAGATTCCCTGTCCTGGGCCAAAACCAAGTGCATCGTTTGTGTACAGCTTTGCAGCACAGTGGTGTACACAGATAATGAGGTAGTGCAGGGCAGGCAGCAATATGTATTGGCACCTCTGTCTGCCCTGCTTGTGTAGCTAAAATAACACTATCGTCAAACTGGTTCAGATAGATAGCTCCCCAGGGCATGGCATTGTGCTAGGCAAGTCTTAAGGGAGACAGTTGCCACTGGCAGGCAGATGGACAAAGTGAACATCTAGGTCCTTAAAACATCCGAAGTTATTAACTGCTTCCTTTGACCTGAGAAAAAATGTACTGGATTTACCAAAGGATTTCCAAGTTTGGAGCTGTAGCCTTTAGAGCTGGGGTATATGGCAGCAATCATAACCTACCCATACCTACACATCAATATCCTACCCACTTGGTCACCATCCGTTTTTTGTTAATTAGAATCAGAGTGTGGGAGAGAGGCTCCTAAAATCTCCCCAGTTGACTTTGTGCTTGTCTCCAATGATATCTTCCACAGGACTGGAGAAACTTTCAACAGCTAGCACCACATATAGCCTGTATCACATAGGTAAATTTGGTATTACTTCACCTCCCTCCATCCTTATAAGTTTATGATACAAATGGTTGGGGCAAGAACTGTCCTTTCATTATATCCCTTACCTAATGGAATTCCACCCTTGGTGCTTCTGTACTAGAAACTACCCCTTCCTTCCATGATCCTGGCAAGATAATGAACAAAGTTGTCCTACCTCAATGGTTACAGTTCCTGGTGACTGCAGCATCACATTTGTCAGGATGAGTCCATCTTTAGTTGCAATGAAGTCAGTGCTGTTTTTTATGTAGTACTCAATGTTTGGGTTGACTTTCTGAAAAGCCAGAAGAACAAATGATTAAACCACAGTCTGTGTTTTGCATGCATCTTCGTAACAACCCATTGGCAGGACTTGTGAAATACACTTGAAGCATGAGCAGGTGTATAGTGCAAAAAATAAATCTGGACTGAGGAGGTGAGAAAGGTTGAACTCAAGTGCATTCACCTTGTTGCTCAGAGTTCAAGAATGTATCCTAAAAGTGTTGCCTCCAAAAAAATCCAAAGTCTTACCCTGCTTGTTTTGGTATCTTTAATATTTGCCTAAGCAAAACACATTTATGCAAGGGATCTTGTAAATTTGATCAGTTCTGCTTTTAATACAGTGCCAAAGGGGGATGTACATGGAGAGTAATACTTGTGCTGAGGTCTGCATAATTTTTTCATTTGTGTCTAGGTTGTTATTCCTCTACTAGGTCCCCAGTCTTCTTATGGAAGCCTTAGCATCAATAAAACTAGCACTTTTTTCTTTATTTAATAGGGCAGGATGGGAATGGCTGGTCAGTAAATCTTTTCCCGTTCTGCCCGTATGTTGTTTTAAAATGGCTCTCTCAAAATGAGTCCTTACAGGGAGAAGGTTAACAATTTCCAGCACAGGACTGCAGGTCCTTGCTAGTCTGCTGTCTTTGGTCTGGCTTCTCTTCCAATGCCAGTCCACAAATAGCTCTCCTTGACCTGGCAGAGAGAGGACAACTCTGCCTGGGATCCTGCCAAGGAAAAACCCAGCCCTAATTCAGATCTGGACCTATTCACAGTATTTTCTATCCCTGAGCTTTACTCAGCACGCTGTTTTGCAGTGGATCAGCTTACCTAGATAGATCTGTGTGGGACTGGCTTTTGAAAGAGAGAAGTCCAGCAGCTTCTCCACATTGCATCACACCATAAGCAGTTCTGATCTATGCGGAATTTCCAGGGAAACATAGTATGGAATACTAGAGGAAAACATGTGTTTGCCTCTCCCCATGCCCCCTTCCTCATGTTTTCTAATCCTGCTTTAAGTCTGAAGCAGTAAGAAAGAATGCAGTACATTTTCAGTTTCTTACATTAGGGAAATCATCATCCACTGCTGTTATCATCAGAGGGCTTGAAGGATCACCAGCTTGGAAGACAAAGCTTCTCGGGGCCAGACCAACAAATACTGTCCCGTTGTAGATCCTGCTCTCAAAGTACGGTGGATAATCACTTTTATTGATGACCTTAATCTCTACACTGACTACAGAGTATTTCTGAATGTTGTTGACCTGGGTGGCCTGGAGAGAAACAGAAAGAGAGAGAGATGCTAGCCTTTTCCTATTAGTGATGAGACACAAAAGGATAAGCTTGTTCTGAAGCCCATTGTAATCCATGGGGTTCTTTCCAACATTTTCAGTGAACTTTGAGCCTGGCCTATCACAAGTGGCCTTATGGTTTGGAGTCCTTGTGTTTTGACTGGCTTCTGCTGTTGGCCCTCCACACAGTGTTGGTCTAGACCAAAGTCTAGATATTGCCCTCCATAAGGCCCACGTCTGGACAAATTGCCATGCTCCAGTACAAAGCAGTGAGATTCCAGCAGCAGCAGACAGTCTGCTCATCTTCATGAGGGTTTGGGTCAGTTCAGTTACTGCCTGAGAGTCCACATCTTCCTGGGTGCTTTTCAGCTGCCTCCTTTCCTCTTGAGCTGTAGCCAAAAGAGCAGCTTGTCTCTAGGGTTGAGTTACATTAACTACTGTAACACAAGCTCCAGTCATGCCTCAAGAAAGCCTTCCAGTTATGCTCCTCCATACTTTCAACTCAGCAAGATACCGCCATTCCATTAATTTGCTGTGATGTTGCAACCCACACATAAGGGAAAATGCCTCTTAACTTCAGCAAGAGCTTTGCATTTAAGTTGGCATAAGTCACTGGTCAAATACTAGGCCCTTCCAAAAGAAAGGGTGTAACTGTGTTACCTTTAATTATTAATGTAATTAATGTCACATCAAGACTGCTGCTTCCTAGAAAGCCAGCTATGCTGGGTTGTTTTCTGCAATATTATCAGACTTACCATGACTTGCAGTAGGTACGAGTCTGGGGAAGTTGCTGCTTTGTTCATAGTTAGATTCCCTGTGTCTGCATCCACTGAGAATACTTTGTCTGTATCCCCTAAAGAAAACGGAAAGACCATTCAACCATCAGATGCCTTCATAAAGTGACCTGGAGCTCGTTGACTCATTTTTTCACATCTTAGTGACAATACCCCCAGGGCATAATGCTGTTTTCCTTGCCTGCCTGGCTGCTCCAAGGGCTGGGAGTGCTGGCCAGGGATTCAGAGGGACTCAACAGACAAAAAGCATTGAGAAGATGTGTGTGAACCCAACTAGATGAGGCAGGACAGCAAAGCTTTGCATTCCAGTGCCTAGACCCAGATATAGCCAGCTTAAATTCTGCTAAATGCCTAGAGCCTAGAGACTCTGGGGCAATTTGAGGACTGGAGGTCTCCTTAGTTCCCTAACCTGAACCCAAACCCTAACTGAACCCATACTGCACTTCAGGAGAGATAAGGAAAGGATTATTCCCATTTTAAAGGCAAGAAACCAATCTACAAAGAATATTTGGGTGGAGATTTTTCTCGAATAGCTCTTGGCATCTAAAGGAGAGACATCTCTATCTGATCTTGTTACCCGTATTGTGAAGAGAAAATGGCATCTCAGTGCATGTTTTATCCAACTTACTGTGAACACTGGCATCCATGTGAGCTGCATTCTGCCCTGGAAATGCTTATTTCTCTCTACTGACTACAAAAGGAGCCTAGACACAAAAACCTTCTTGTATTGATGTAGGGGTAGAAATCAGCTTCCTACATCTCTGATCTGTATTTGAACCATAAAAACATCTATGTTGGATATATGTTAAAATATAAGCAAAATTTTAGTTATCTTCCTCACTCTGAGACACTGTGGGCTGTATTTAGACAAGGGTCCCCAAGTCTGGGGCTCCCTATTGACTGTGGAGTAGGGAGGCCACACTACATCCAAAATGCCAGTGGAATTTAAGGTTCTTTAATGTATTTATTATCAGGAGGATATTCACAGATGTGGTGCCATGTGGCATAGGTAAAGAGAGATGAACAAATGATCACTCCACCTGACCAATATGATCTACCTTTGCCTTGATAGTTATTCAAAATCCCACTATTGTTAAAAAAAAATAACATCCTTTGAATTAAATAAATGGTCCCGTCAATGACTGGGCAATCAGTTGACTGTAATCAAGTAATATTTTTGAAATCAAGACTAAAACAAGACAGATTAGATAGTGGCAATGTGCTGGGGAATAAAAACATAATTCTTGGCAATGAATTAAAATTATGCTGATGATGTGGGAATTATAGGTTCAGCTCAAAGACTGAAGGAAAGTGGTGTGACCAGACTGGCAAAATCAAGTATAAAAGCTTAAAGATAAAACATGTCTCCCAAAAAAACAAAGTCCTTTTGAAACAGATTTCATTGAGATTGATTTGTGGGACTGTAATTCTCTTTTTCTTCCTCTCTGCACAGTCCTTTTCTTCTACTTAATCCACAATGTCTGTGGATCTGGTTATGTTTCTGAGGCAGAAACAGAGGGGCAAATCCCTAGGCCCTTAACTCTCAAATGCTGTGAAGGGTAACTCCTCTTGGCCGGTAATGTAGGGGATATATGAGCAATGCAGTTTGTGGAAGGTGACAACTTCTACTCACCCCCAACAATACTGTAGACAATTTTTTCATTTATACTGTAGTCAGGATCAATAGCATAGATAGGCCCCGGCTCTAGGATGAGTGGTTCTGTCTGCAATAACAAGGCAAAGCATTACATACCACACTACAGCGCCAAATTAGCATTTGCACCATTCTCCCCTCCCAGTATGGCTCTGGTGGTTTTGTCTGGGCAGAATGGCATTTACTGCTGGGAGGTGGCTGTAACAGGGCAGAGATGAGACAGCCTAGAGCAAAGGGTTTTCCAGCTCTTGCCTCTCCTGTCATGTGCTGCAGGAACAAGGACAAGCCGTGCTGTTTGGAGTGGGGGAACCTCCGCTTTCCAGGGTGATGAAGGCTCCCTGTCATGCTGAATCATCTGCACTTATGACTGGAGATCAGCACAAGCTCATGGAAATTATGTGGCACTACCCACTGGGAATAGCATTTGGATATTGTTTGAGAATAGCATCAAGGATCCTGTTTGATCATGCCTACTTACCGACATTTCGGAGATATTGACCCTCCCAGTATAGGGGCTGCTGATACAAATGCTATTGTCCATGTTAATGAAGGTACAGGGTAGGAACCAGGGTGATCTGGTGTCAGCTTGTTCAATAAATATGTTTATTGTTGCAGTAGCTGTGTTGGTGGTGTCAATGCTGCCCACAGGCCTATCCTGTACCCAAAGGCAAAGCATACTTGAGATGCAAGTTTTATTGCCAAAAGAAGAACCCATCTGCAAAAGCAAGTGGCCCAGGACCTTTTAGCTGGTTTAACCCCATTCTGCCTAAGGCTTAGCAGTTTATATGAGATTAGCTGAAGCAATGAATTATCTCATTCTGCTGACAAAGGTCGACTGAATGCAAGCTTGTCACTGTGTAATTATGGAGGGTGGAAGGCTGTTCCAAATTCACCCCCCAGTATCCACCCTCCCTCCTGCCATCCCAGAGATCTCCCATTCAGACTTACCTTTCAGTTAAGAGAGACTGGGGCAAACATGGCATTTTGTTCCTTCTAAAGAACTTACCCTTGCATACAAAACCAATGTTGTCAATTTAAATTTCTCATAGTCCAATGCTTTTTGTAAATAGATTTCTGGGTTATTAACTCCTTTTATGGCAAAATAACCATCTGTGCCCTGGCAGGGGGAAAAGAAAAAACCGTATTAGCAGATTCAATCACAGACATGTTCAAAATACTGTTCATTGCTGTGCTTGTCATCCCAATCAGATCTTTAATCCTGGGGACCTGGACAGGCGGGCTGGCATGGTGGGCAGCTTGAGAATGCCAGATCTATTTAATCTCTGGTATTGCACAATGGAGTTGCCTGGCTTGTCAGAAAGGTTTGTTCATGTTCCTGTGAATTTTCTTCTGCAAGATCCCCTGCTTTGCCTGCCTACCTGCTCGGCAGGTACCGAATGAAGTCTTTCACCTCATTTATTTCCTACACTCAACATATTGCCAACAATCCTTGATTTTGGGTCCATGACAGCCAAGCAATCTCACATCCATGCACAAAACAGAACAAAGATGGCTGAGCCTCTGCGAGTTGGCAACATGACTTGCCTTAGCCTAACACAGCTGAACTTTGGAAGCAACTGTAAAGCCAAATTGAAATAACGTATGTTGCATTTTACTCTATAATATTCTGCACTTGCTTTGGTTCTCCTTTCATCTTATGTCTTGACTAGAATTTCTCTGAATTTCTAAATCTCTCTGGATTTACACCAATGTGAGTGCAAAGTCTGGTCCCAGAGCTGAAATTCAAAAACTTGTGGTTTCTGTTCACAACCCTTAAAATCTTTGGGGTTATGGAGGTAATGGAGGCAGCATGTCAGACACTGCTTGCTCATTCCACAATGCTTTTAAAAACTGTAAATATACATTTTGTTTTTCTCTTTAATTTCTGGGGGTTTTTTTGTTTCTAGCAAGCTCTTGCACTCTAGGCTGGCACCAATTTAACTAATGCATACAATTCATTTCCCATGTTAGCAAGCAAACCCCTTAGAGCAAATAAACTAAGGCACTAAACTGGGACCTGGGGAAAGTGGAGTCTGTCTTTGGCTCAGACAAAGACTTTTTGTGTGATCTTGGGCAACTCATGTTATCTCCGCTCTGCATGGACACTGTTGGCAAACAGGAAAATAACTCCTTCTTTCCCTATCCGGCTCAGTGCAGTTCTGAACTCTGTGAGGTACAAAGGTTTCCCTGATATGTTTACATACCATCCCAACAGGACTTCCCTGGATCATATGGCTCAGAATATCCTAGATGCAGGTTTAATTTGTACAGTGTAATAAAAGTGTGAGCAGTAAAAGAGTTCAATACCTGCAATGTCGATTGCTCTGTTCTGCTAACCAAACCAACGTCTGGTTTTTGCAAAAGATGTACCTCTTCCTGTCAGAGAACTAAATTAGCCTCAAAGTTGGGGCTCCTCTGAATTAAACACAAAGGCTTCTCTAGAGCTACTATTTTTTCCCCAAAAAACAAAGATGCTCACCGGCACTATTGTTGTGAGTTCATAAAAGATGGTGTCCAGGTCAGCATCACTAGCGCTTAAATCTTCACGGGCTACAATGGTTGCATTCACTTTTGTATCCTGAAACAAAGTTGCTGTGGTTATTCTCATTGTGAAATGGGCTGAAGACTTCTCCCTGCTAAGCCTTCCTTAGCCCCACAGCACTGGGTAACCCAGTGCCCTCTTCACTTCCATAAAACACTTACCTCAGGAACAACTTCGGTGAGATTCGTTTGCTTAAACACTGGGCTGTTATCGTTCATGTTGAGAATGGTCACAAGAATTTCCAAATAATCGCTCTGCAGAAAGGGTAAAGCAAGAGAATCAAATACAAAAATAAGACTGTTAGAGGCTGATCCTGATTAGCAGAGTGACCAGAGGGGATGGCGTAAGGAGCACAGCTGGATGGGGCTGGGTTTGCAGCCAGCCCACGGTTTGGGGGGAGGTTGTGGGTTTTGTTCCCACCCTCTCCGCATTTGCAGAGCCTTGGGCACTCTCTCTTTGACTGTAAAGAGGAGTGTGTACATCTGCAAAGAAAAGGACATCTTCTGATCCTGGTCTGTGGACTAAGAAGAGCAGAGGGAAGTACGTGGTGTCCTGCAGTACCTTGTAACAAGGCTGAGTGTTTGGAAAAGCACTCACCTGCCCAGCAGTGTTCCGACAAATCAGGTACACCATCAGCAAGGTGTCTTTCTGTATGCAAAAACAAAAATCCAGCCATTGTGGAAACAAGCCAAAATGTACTAACTCTTTCTAAAGTAAATGAGACAAATACACATATTGCTGAATCAGAAATGCTGCTGGGCTTTATCTTGTTTTCAGGCATATCTAACTTTGTCTTTCTTTCCTTTACAGCCACCCATCAGTGCTAGGATCTTGTTTATGATGGAGTCAAAGCAGACCGATCTTCCAGCTTCTCTCCCTGTGATTCGTGTAACATATCGGCAGAGCTAATCGGGCATTTTCTCACACTTCAGGGGAATTCAGACAGATTTCTTTTTAAATTGAATGAAAGAGAAATGTACCATCCAACAAGTACAGTGTTGCCTGCAGGGTGTTAACTCTGCTGTTCTTCACTCAAATAAATGTGGGTTGTTACAGTAGGGGAAAGGAAGCTTAAGGACGCTTGTGGCTGTGTACAGAGTGCTGCAGGATGGTAAAATAATTTAGCAGCAACCTAACTGAACACACTGACCTTTTATACTGCCTTTATGCTTCACACAAGGTCAGTTCGCTGCTCAGAGCTGTGTTTTCTACAGGTGAACAGAGATCATTTTACTTGAATCCTGGAGAGCTCTGGACACTGCAGTGGTCACATTTTTGGTTTTAAAACCTCCCATCACTTCAATTCATACAGACTCATTGAAGGAAGGCATACCATGCATCCCCTCCTCCCTATACTCAGCTCGTGGAAGGGCTTACCTCCCAAGCAGTGAACTCAAACCCAACTGAAATAGGTTTATTTGTCAAAGTTATTTCCGAGATCCTTTAGAAACAAGTTATGAATTCCTGGAAGTCCAAGACCCCAGGCTGAAACTCATTGCATCCCAGCATTATCCATCTTATCCTTACAGCCTGCCAACTAAAGGCTTACCTCATAGTCCACGCTTCGGCTCAGCTGCAGCTTGGTCCCCTGTATAGTGAAAAAACTGACATCGGGGGAAGTAGGATCAATCATTACAGTGAAGTCTGGTTCCAAATGGATAGTGGTCACCACATAGCCAGGAGGGTTATTTTCATAAACGCTTGGTTTGCTATTATTGACAGAACATCCTGGAAAAACATACAAATAAGACACAAAATTGCCCAAGGATTCACATTGTGACAGAGTTGGGTGAGATGTGAGACCTGAGACCCGAGACCCCTCTGTTTACCATTGGAGAGAAGGTCATTAAAGAAAGCTGTCTCAGAGCAAGAGTGTAAACATCTCCCACCCATAATGGTGCAACCTGCTGCCATGGGGGTTATTCCTCTGTGGTCATGGACCTCCTGCAAGAGCTTACCTTGTTGCTGTGCTGAAACCTGTGTTATGAAGAGCAGCAGAAGGAGCACAGAAGTGAGGAGCCAGTGAGAAACAGCCATGGTGAGCTGCCAGTTGTTGAAAAAATTCCTGTTTCTGATTAAGATGATCCTTTTCTCTCCCTGTTTCTCCCAGTGCCGTCTTCTGTGTTCACTGTTTCAAAAAAGGTAAAAAACATTGGCTGGCTGGAGTGGATTGCTACAGTTCAACCTTTGCCTCTTTGCCTCATTGGATGACTAATTGAAAGATATTTACCAGTCACGGAACATGATAACATATAAATTCCTGTTTCTATTTTGTTCCTGGGTCTTTCCTATCCTAAACTCTCTATGTAGGAGCAAGGATATATTTGAAGCATTTCAGAATTCAGAGCCAAGCCCCCTGAGATGAGCATGAGCATGAAGGAGGACAAGGGCTGACATTCAGGAAGCTGTCTGTATATTCCAGCCTCTCCCAGTAGGGAGGAAGTGGGCAAAATTATGTTTCTGATGTGCCAGAGATAGGGTTTGTTTTGGTCAGATCACTTCCTGGGAAAAGGCATAATGATGCTACTATACCCTCTGTATCTTATTGATTTTAGCCAGGCTTTTTCTGCATGGCCCACATGCCCTTTTATAATCGGTTTGCTCTCCTGCCCATGACTTACAGTTTCTCTCTTCTAGTTGCGTTTGTCATGTTGTTCCTGAGAAATAGATTTAAAAAAATAATAATTAAAAAGCCAGCTCTCAAATGTCTTATCTTTATATCTGGAAACGGCAAAGGTTGCATGAAGGCAAAGCCATCTTGGTTGCTCTTTTGTATGGATGGTAAAGGAAAGAGCTAGGCCCTGAGTAAGTCCATGGGTTGAGATAATCAGTTATGTTTCTGAGACAATCTTGTTATTCCCAGCCACCCTACAGTACCCTCGCAAGGTGAGCAGAGTGGATCCAGAGACAGTGACTGGGCTCAGCTGCAGCCCAGTGATTACACAGAAACTTTGTAGGGACAATGTATGTCCCCTTCTACCAGTGACAGCAGTGGTTCTTTGTAGGGATGCTCAAGAGAATCTCCATCCAGGTTCCCATTATTTACATCTCAGCAGCTTCCTGAAGCCTCAATAGCATGCTATTCTGCTGTCTTGTCCTGTGTAAATTTTTCCAAGCCAAATATCGTGTGGCAAGGCATTTGGCCACTTAGGCAAAGAAACTCCATTGTTTTCAACTTACCTATTGGGTAGGAGGAGAAAGGGGACAGCTGTTCTCACTGCTCCTTTTAAATTCCCAATTGATTTCACAAAGCTTTCAGCAGCTGCATTTTAGCCAGATGGCCATTAGTGGCTTGACAAAATACAGAGTGTAAACATTCCTTTCAGTAGTCATCCAAGAGATCAGTTTCCTAGCATAGATTTCCTATGGACCAAAATAAACGAATGCCAAGGTCCATGAGAACAGCATTTCAGCATCATAGTGAAGGAATGGGTGCTTAGATGAACATTTGAGAGGGACTAGCATCTTTGCAGATGTCAGGTACATCATAAAAGGTGAAAACTGATGGTGCAGGATGGACTGAGCAGTTCTGGAGTGGGCACACATGATTGCAGCTGAAGATGCCTTATTTTAGCGCTGCTCTTCAAAATCTCTTGGTTTTACAGGAAAGGTGGAGTTGCTGTTCTATCAGGGGAGGGAATCTGCCAGGCAGCGTAGTGCAGGGATAAAATTCCCTCTAGTGGAGCTTTGTCTTTAGTGGCTATGGGAAAGCTGGGCCAGTAAATACAGGGGCAGAATGGAGTGGAAACAATATTTAGAGTGAGTATCTATGTTGCGTAACTCTCAGTACATGTCTTTGCAATTAAATCTAGCACCTGGCTAAGTTTCTGCTAAATGGAGTCCCCGATGCTGGCCTTTTCATACAGCGGGATTGTGGGCAGTGCTGAGTCCCAGCTACGGAAGGTGCATCTAGAGATTCCGGCTAGTCCCAACATGCCTCATGTCAGGGAACCCTGGCAAAATGCTTCTCCCCCCACCCCTGCACACCTAATGGTTCAACACCCAGTAACGGTACCACCCTTATTACTGTTTACCACAGAGTAGCCAAAGCACAGGCATAGCTAACAAATCTTCGACTTCCGAAGCAGGCAGCCAGGGGCTAACACCAAGTGGAAGTGATGTGCTTTATTCAGGCTCCATCTACTGACACCAGTTCACAGTGACATTATTTCACTCTTGATAATCTAAGAGGTTTTATTGGATTTTGGCTGCTTTCTAGAATACATTTTTATTTGCTGATCTCGAGAGTTTTTCCTAAGCAAATTCAATAGCTTCCTTGTTTATTTTCAAGGCTATACACATGCAAAGCCATCTCCTTGGCTGTTTCTTTCCCTTCACCTTCAGTCAAAACTGCCTGTATCTTCCATCACGTTGGCAACCAGCTGCTTAGAGATGGGGCAAATGTACTGGCTGGTAATTGCAGCAGCTTCCCTGGCATCATCGTCCGAGTGGCTGTTGAGAGAGAAAAAAATGAGCAATAGTTTGTTATTCCTGGGGGCATGGACTGCAGAAAGTGTGACAAGGCCACCTTGTAAAATTCAAAGATGACTCCAAGGAGCAGATGTATGATAGAAGGACCCAGATCATGGCTGCCTGCAGCAGGCACCCCACAAATGCACAGGCAAGCTGATTAGAGTTACCTTTCCCATTTATTCTACACAACGTGGACAAGTGGTACTAAGGGCCAGCTTATTCCTCCTAGTTTTAGTGATTTAACAATGAGATGTCTAATTGAAAGTGGTTGGTAACTAGGAAGAGACAATGTCCAGATGCTGGGACAGCCCATCCTGAGGTGTGCTTTTGACAGGGTAGCAAAGGCTTTCTATTTTAATTGTTAGATCAGGTTTCCTAATAGGTCGAACAATTGTTTCAGTTCAGGATGACAACTCTATAATTAGAAAAAGATATTATTTCATTTCCCTGGGTTTTATTATTTTTAATAAGTTGCTTTTATATGGCAATTCTTAGCTGCAAATCTCAATGCCAGCTTTGCTTTAGGTAAGGCAAAACTGAGTGCCAGGTGGACTTGGCAAGCAGAAATAGAGATTACCAGGAATGCAGGCACAGAAATCAACTGAGATTGCACACAGTCACATGCCATCTTGCAGTTAGACTAAAGCATTTGCTTTTCTAGCTCTGCAAACCACCCCTGGGAGCGTGACTGCTGGCAGAGTGACGGGAGGTACAAAACTGTTTGATGGAGGGCTGCAATTCAGCAATGACAGTCTCCGAGACAGTGCCTCACAAGCTGGTAGGGAATAAGGCAGAAGTGATTTTAAAATATGGACAATTTAATAAATCTTCAACCCTTCCCCTTTTTGAGGTTATTTTTGAGGATATCAGCTGAGCCCTTCTGATCTGCTGCATTACATCAGACTTCTGCACTTGGGGCAAAAACTGGGCATTTACAAGTTACTAAAAGTCCTCTTTCAGCTTCAGTACTGTGGTGATCAGGGCCATAGAGGTGACAAATCTGTCCCACATACCTGGTGTTTAGAAAACTCTGGTACAACCACATAAAGCAAAGTTCTTCATGGCTGTTTTCTTCCTCTCTCCCCTGCACATCTGTGTTGACTGGGTCTGGAGAGCTGGTTTAGATAGATAAAGAAAATTAATAATAATTAAAAAAAAAAAAAAAAACCAAATAGTGCAACCACCACAGCTATAAAACATTGCTGTCTGGAAGGCAAGTTCACACCCCCACCAACGTGCCCCATGGTCCATCCTCTGTTAACCTGCCGACTCCTACCGTAGCTGTGCCTCTACAGCTACAGAGACAGGCAATGTCGTCCCTTCATATCAGTGGCAGGGGCAGCAGCAGTTGTATCGCAGTGCACCACATGTTATAACTGATAATGTGCTCATTTTTGTGGCTTCAGTGGTAGCTACTGGCCCTGTATTTTGGCGAGATGAAAGACCCCATATTGGCCATATACATGATTATGTCTAAAGCTTGCCCAGTTTGGCAGTCAGAGTCATGGGTGGGTACTATGAAACCCAGAGGTCTTCCTCATTCTGTTACAGAGCCCATTTATCTACAAACAGTTTCTCAGGTGCTTTATTTGAAGTAGGCAAATCATCTACAATTTCCCCCAAAAGGCTAAATCAAAATGCAAACAAAAAATCCCAGGCTGTGATCTGATGTAAAGTTTTGTGTCCTATGGATTAAGCTTGATATGCATATGCAACAGATATGGTGTTTTATGCTTAGAAATGGCCTCAGTGAGAAGGTCTGTGAACTGCTCTGCTTGCTGTGACAGGCAGGGCAAGCTGATAGGGTATCTCCGCTATTGCACAGCAGCTCCAGGCACAGCCTAGAAGGAGGAGACCAAGCCCCAGCCCACTTGCCCTTGTCTTGAGTTTTCCAAACCACTGGTCATGCCACCCCCCTTCCGTGGAGCTGAGACCTGCCTCCCTGCAGCCTGCATGGCCCAAGCTGCCTTCCCATTCCTTAGGAAGCAGAGCTCTTACCTGCGCTTGCGGCCCATGAGATTTTGAATGAATTTCTGAACCTGAGCGTTTCCTCTCATCTTGCTGTATTCACTGGTAAACAATCCATCTGAGTGCCTCTGGGACCTGCATCAGGGAAAATACAGTACAATGGCTGCTCCTCCCAGCCACGTGATGTGGGACATCACGAGACACAGAAATGTCTCTCTTCCCACCATCAAGGAGCCCTGTATCCCTCCTCTTCTCCTCTTCTGTCTCCTTTCATCTTGGGCATCTTTTGGATGAGGCCAGTGCTCAGGCTGGTTCTGGAGCTGCAGACTCAGCCCCATGGGCATCCCCCTCATTGCTGGGATCCCATCTCCCGCTGGAGACATCCATGCCCCAGGGGATGGTTTTGGCTGGTCCTTACCTCTCCTTGAGGCCCACCAGGTGTTTGACTAGCTGCTGCACGTAGGCATTGCCATTCATCTTGCTGAGCTCACTGTGAAAGAGCCCATCAGCATGTCTCTCAGTCCTGGGAGGTTAGAAGAGAAAGAAGAGGTGAAAAGGCAAGAAGAACAGGCATTTAAAACTGCTCCCTCAAGGAAAGAGGGTCCCAAACAAAGATGGGCAAGGATTTGTGCCAATTTGGCAAAATTTCACAAAAAAGGGCAAATCTTAGATGAGTTTAAAACACGTATCACAGAGAAAAACTACCTGCACTTGCTTCTTACTAATGTAATCACCTTACCATTAGGGTATGGGATTGTGAGGTTAACACTGATTCATCACAAAAGAGTAGGACAAGAGACTGGAGAAGTAATGAATTCAACAACCAGATACACAAACCTTGAGGAACAGGTACATAATGGTGGTGGTACCAAGCAGCAGCACTTGCACATGACTGATTGACAAGCCATTAAAAGAAGTGCTCAAAGCCTCAGTGAGGTTCAACCAGAGCTATTAAACTTCCAACCAGACTAGCCAGTGGGTAGGATAAAAGGTCTGGGGTCCAGCTTCTGAGGAGACCCTCTGTGTATGTGTCTATGCCAGTACAGGGCTAGGGAAGCCAGGCCAGGCACTGGTTGTGGCCGTGGAAGGGCTGCAAGGGAGTCTCAGCTCTGTCCTCTTCCAGCCTAAGTCCTTTAGTCTCCCTGCGTTAATTACCCCGCCGAATTCTTACATGCAAGATTGTGAACTGGTGAACTTATAAGATTGAGTATTTTTGGTTATGTTTTCATGGGACAAGGCTATTTGAAACAGAAACTTCCACTTCTATCAGCCTGTGTAAGTACCTAGTGGGAAAACAGACTCAAGAGTGTCTTTTTTACTGTAGTTTGATCTGTTTGGGGTCCTGATTTTACTCACGAATTAAGTCAAATCAATGTTTCCATTCTTAAGCAAGAAAAACTGTTTACAACATTTGCACTCATTTAACTAAATCAATTCATGGAAGAAAAAATATCCAACAGCCAAGCAGATGCAAGTTCTGGAAAGAAGATAAAAGGCTGACTTTATAGCTTGCAGGCTCTTTGAACAAAAAGCCAGCGAGAAAAAGGAAGCAGAGACACAAGAAATGCTTACCTCTCCCGGGATGGAAGAGATGCTGAGAACTGTGATAGGACAAGCATGGGAATAATTAGTTGCCACAGACCAGTCATCAAGGAAACCATGTTCTCTCCTGAATTAAAGCACAAGGTTTTATGAGCAGCAGAACAAATGACTTTTTGGTCTTTGTCTGGTACAGTTCACATACCACACAGAAGACATCGCTACATAAATAACACCACTATAACTAAGTTAGACAGGAATTCCTGCCAGCAAAAATAGTATTTCTATAAAATACAGAAGATGAACAATTCAAATAATTCATGTTGCCAGTCAGTTGGAAGTTGTTTGCAGTTGTTATCCCACCACCAGCCAGTCCCAGAGCATGGGTCTGAGGTTGGCTGTGTGTGATGATGTTTGTGCTGGAGTTTTGCGGTTAGTCAGTATAATAAGCCTTGAATACGCAGGGAGGTATCATGTGAGTTAATCCATCAGTGGGACAACACCATGGAATATACCCCATTCTACTATAAGTCTCTGAGAGCTGAGCCTTCACGGAGAGGATTTGAAGGACCCATGAAAACATCCCACCCAGACAGCTATTAGTATACTTGGAGGATGCCCAGGATAAATCTGTTTTTTTTCAGACAGAAAAAATGGCATGTACCAAATCAAAGTTCATCTACACAGAGAAGAAGGGAAGGGCTCTTGTGTGTGCCAATATCTGCCTATCCTCTAATATTTCGAGAACGAAAAAGGAAATAACACACATTTTCAGTAACAGCAGAACCTCGTATTTTGTTTTCTTACTGAAAAAAAAAAAGAAAAGCACATTTTCTCCTTTTATTTCCAGGCTCTTTTTGCAGCTCTATGCCTGCAGAGATTTATATGTGCGTTTATAAAAGGGTGCTCACATTTCCCCAAGGATTACCCAGGAGCCGTATCTGTAATTTATAACATACCTACCTTCCTTCTGCAAAGAAGCAAACCTAGCTTTCTTAGTGGCTGTCCTGGAAACTCTCAGATAGTACTTACTAACCCAAAATCAAAGTCCTCCCACTTTGGGTTTCTTTTAGTCTGAAACTAGACAGTACAAAGAGTATTAAAGGACTGTCAGAGTTTCCTGAACACTTTCTAGTCACCCTTCTGGGATTGTTTGCTACTTTAGAGATACTGCAAGACAAGAAGAGGCAAGGGGAGGAAGGGCAGGAGTGGGAGATTTATACAGAAATTTATTCACTGTAAGCCACAGCACAAATATTTAATGGCGGTTGCAGAGCAGACAGGTGAGCAGTTTTGCATGATTAAGGAGCCATAAGCTTCATCTCACACACACTTCTGATTCTTTAGTGTTGTGTTTGCCTTCCTGATTTGGCTTTGAGAGGGATGGAATAAGTAAAACAAGAAGGACATTTCAAAGATCACTTTCTTACTGAAGTCCGAACAAAACAGACTCCTCAGTACTGCTTCCCAGCCAAGGGGCATTGAAAGAGCTGAAAACAGCCACCAAAACCAGAGCACACCACCCTTCAGGGAAGGGAAACCTGGTTCCTGAGCCTGTCCTTCAGTCTGTACAATATCTGCTACACAATGCCAAGATCTCACCACAGCACTTTGGCCTCGCTGGTGCACCCAAAAGCTTTGCTGGATCAAGGCTCCCATCACCCTGCAGGAGCACTACTGCTAGGAGAGCTTCCTAAAAGGCTGGCACACAGGTAGCTTGTGCACCTTCTTGCTCCTGCCCATCCGTTGTGCTCTACCTAAAACTAAAGACCATGTATTTCTGGAAGCTATCTGGTCCAGCTGCTGTTTGGGCTCCATTCTTTCCTCTGGTTGATTCAGGGGAGGAAAATCCCACCTATTACCAGCATTGCTGTTCAGGAGATGAATGGCCTCATGGCAATGGCTCAGCAAAGCACCACGGAGGACTGAAATCCACCACCCTAAAATAGAAAGAGGGGAGAAGGCAGCCTGTCCAGCCTGACCATGTCAGCACAGCGATACTCACCAAACTGTGGTCACTCCAGGCTCTCAGCTGTCTCACGGCTACGATGCACCACTGGCCCACTCCTCTCCTCAGCCCCCTATAAATCTGCAGCCCTTATCAGAAGTAATTATTTGGGTAAAGATATGAACATGAGTAATCAAGAGTAGCAGCAAATAATGCATCCAGGTTGGAATGTCCTTTTAATTACTCTCTAAACCTGATCAGGTCATTCACAGCAGTTCAATGTATTTCTGCTGATGTGTAATAACTTCTGCTTCTGTGTATAATAACAGTAATTTGTTGGGCAAACATCCCGGTACCAATTGACTCATTATGATTGTCATTATTATCTCTCCTCCTGTCTTTAATTACCTCTTGATAGGAGCTTAATCTTCTGTTCTTTTTTAATTCTGGCTTGGGTTTGTTTGCCAGGAAGAGTCGGTGAGTGCATATGTGTACCTGTAATTTGGCTAAACAACATGTCACTTTTTTAGGGCAAACAATGTCTAATCAATAGGACAAGGTCTGACTTTTGCATGAGGGGACAATACTTTTCAAGCTGTGTTTCACAGCCATGTCTGGGAAAGGTTGGCTGAGAACAGACTGTATTGCAGCTTCAAAGAAAGCAGCATACTTATACATGCATAGAAAACATCCTGAATATATTCCCTGCCTTTGCTGGGGTTTGGAGATAGTTAATCTCAAATACTGCTACTAAAGGTGACATGGAAATGGAGGGAGAAAATAAGATTACACCCTTTCTTTCCTTCTTTGTTGTATAAAGTAGCTTGGAAGGATTAATCGTTATAAAGAAATCTTCTTATCTTCCAACTGGAGAAATAGGATCTCTATTGCACATTTCCTTGTCTACTTACCTTTTTTTCTTTAGAAAACCAGACGGCATCCCCATGACTAGAGGGCTGGGAGGGACCCGATTTTCCCCATCATCTTTCCCTTGGAAAAATAACCCATTCACTAATGAGCAGCAAGCTTCTGCACTACTACATGTGACTGCAAGCTGCAGCTGGACGCCTGCAAAAGGTAGGAGAAGAAACAGCAGGGACATTCCGGGTCCCATTCCAGGACTGGAGGACCGAGAGATGCCCCGGCCACCGCTTGGACAGGGGAGCCCATTTCCTCCTTTGAGGCAGTGTGGGTCAGTCCTGCACACATCCAGGCGTTTTCCAACCATCTTCCTCTTCTTTCTGTAATGACTGCTTTCTTTAGCTGCGTTTGTGCTGGCATTCCTCCTGCAACCCTCCCACCATCACTCTGATACAACTTGCTGTAGTTTTACAGCCTCATTCAATGCATTTCCTCTCTATACATCCAGGTGTGGATGTGTTGTGAGCTGCATCCTTCTCCAGTGGCAGCTGAAAACTCTTCTGGGCACCCAGCACTGCTTTGGGAACCCCCAGTGACACTAGTGATATCTGCAATTCTTGTATTTTTCTTCTTTGTATTTAAATCTCCATATTTTCCGTATTCGTATTTCATGGTGGCTGGCCTCAGGTTGGGCTCATGGTGTTGCCAAACATCTACAATGGAGAAAGACCATGTAGAAACAAGGGAAGGAGGAAAAAAAGTTTATTAAAAAAAGGCTAAACAATATATAGGGAGCTATAAATTACTAATGTGATTTCCTTTCCTCTGCAAATAACCTCAATGGCTCTCAAATGCCCCTAAGCTCTAGAGGAAACTCAGTTTGCTGTGAGAATCTAGACGGGTCTAGATAAGAGGCACGCAGAAGAGGCTGCAAGGACGAAGTGGCCCCATGATGGCAGCAGAGGGTGAGTAACGGGTGAGTAAAAACGACTGGGAACTGGAGGAACGTGAACTAAGTAACCTGATTTATCTACCTTGCAAAAAAAAATGGGGTTTGCCTTGCAGCAACTAGTGGCACAGAGTGACAAGGTGATGGGGTAGAAAAACGTGTGGCCATGCCCAGCACTGCTGCAACATAATGCAGGGTTTGAACTTAAATGCAGCTTCTGAGGCCCCTGATGAGGGAATTCAGGATCATGTAAGGAAACTCAAAAGCTTTTGCAAGCTGAAATTTGTACCTGAATAAACTGGAGCCCAAATCAAATCCCTAGTCCTGAAACACCACCTGATTCTCCTTTAACCAGAATTAACATTAAACTTTCATCAGGAGATATTGTGGAAAAAGGAGTGATAAACAATACTGCTTAGCAGTATCAGCTGAATGGAGCTTTGTGAACTTGCACCTTGCTTTTCCCATTCTCCATTTGTGTGAGCATTCAAAGTGGAAGCGGGGATTCCCTTTGCCTGCATCCAGCAGGCACAAAGTGTGATTAAATCATCCATTAATCACTGTAATTTAACCCATCATCTCTGTGCAGCATTATTGCAGAGAAAAGCTCCCTGTCATTGACTCTAAGAATGACATAGGAAAAGGAAAAGATTGCCCTCATCTGATCCCTGCTCCTTCTACAGCTGTCATACCCGAATCTGCAAGAAGTCAGGGCTGCCAGTGACTTACCTGTTTACGTTTTTCTCTGCTGGAGGAAAAGACAACGCAATGTTTACAGAATGTATAGCAAAGTGCCGCAAACAGGTAACACGAAGGAGCGCTGAGGCCATGCATCAACACTCCCTGTGGAGGAAAAAGGGGTCCGTGAGACTTGCGGCCATCCCCAAGCAGGAGGCGAGCTGCCCTGAGTATGTTGCCAGGTGTAAAGCCATCAGGATCTTTGTGCAGTCGCTTGTGCTTAAGCTTGACACGGACTGACATGCACAGCGTGGAGAGACTTGTGGTGAGCTGCATTAAGTAAATCCAGTTGCCACGGGTGCAAGGGCTAATCACAGCAGTCGCGCTGTTGGCTGGGGACATCCTCGTGCGCAGCAGTGAGCAAAGGTTACGAAACAGAGGAGACATCCCCACTTCAACACCAATGCTCTGCATTAAAGGGCACCTAATGGCTAGTGCCCACAAGCTGACCCATCCCAAAGGCATCAAAGCTGAGAGTGGCATAGAGGAAGAAGTTCTTTCTCCTCTTTACAGTGGGAGGGAAGAGTCACCAAACCTGCAGTGTGAAATGCAGCATCTTATAACTATGTTAAATGTATTAGCCACAAATTTGACAATATTTAAGGAGAGCACATGAGCCTGGCCTTTTTCTCTGCTGGAGGAAAAGACATAAGAAACTGCATTTTGAAAAAGCGAAGGTTTCATCATAAATCTAGGTATCCTAACCCCACACCACAAGGAGGATGCAAGCAGACTCTCAAAAATCAGCATACAAAGTTTTGGGGAGTCAATCTGAGTTTTGAAGTGGAGAAATTCCCATTCACGCGTCAAAGAAGTTGATACAGGAGATCAGAAAAGACCTTCTGGCTAGAGGAGCAGTGTGGATGCATTCAGACTCCATCTCCAGTGTCTCCACAGTGTCACGTGGACATTGTTGCTCCTGTCTTAGCCCAGGAAAGCCCATCCAGGCTTTGGGGTTGCTCTTTATCAAAGGCAACCCTTACCAGGTAGCATCCTTGGCCAGGTTGTCCACTGTCCAGACCCCAGCTGTGTTACTGCAGCAACGCAGGATCTGCTGTGTCTGCTCTTCTTCATGGATACACCTCGATTGCTCAAAACATGCATTCCAAAATGCTCCTATAGCCTTTGCACTGCTCTTTTTGAGGTCCATGGCTTTGAGATGGCTAAGTGCACAATGGTCAAGACAGGCTGAGAAGGCTGGGTAAGGATCATCTCATCCACCACATGTCCAGCAATGTTGTCACAAGTCCTGATGAAGCTGTCTAGGGGCAGCTGACCTTTGAGAAGCCCAGGCATAGGCAGTGACCCCATCAATGGCAACACATGCCGATGGCATGGGAGTTTGTTGAGGTCAGATGGTACTAGGAATGGCATGGCTAAATCCTTCCTACGTAAAAGTAAAATACCCTTTAATCAGCTTATGGGGTGTTCAGGAACTTCTACCCCCCCCCTTCTTTTTTTTCTTTCTTAATATGGGTGTGAGTCCATGTGTGTCATAAGGACTTTCTCTTGTATGTTTGCAGGTAAGCCTTCCCCATGCTAAGGAGCTGACCGTGACACTGCTATCTACTGAGAGAAGATTGGAGTAATTTTCTTGCACCAATCCCAGGTCTGTAAGAGAAAGGACACTAATTGGAATAAGGGGATTGGAGGATTTAGCCTTCTAAATGCTCCTTTCTTGCACAGGATGGTTTCAGGAGTGGTTTTAATCTTTACCACCTGATTTTGTAATTTTGGCTGCAAAAAGGAAGAGTGGGATGAGATGGAGGGGTGAGCAGGGGCAGCTGTAGGTAGGCTTGGGGGAGGAAGGAAAATCACAGTCCCGTATGGCCATGGGAACTCAGAAAAAAACCTACCCCACTCCCAAGCCGCAAGGTGGACTCAGTTCTTATTCCCAAACCCTGAACAAGGTGGGGAGCAGTCCTTGTCTTGGAATAAGCCCAGTGTCACAGAAGCATGCCCAGCATCTCATGATCCCTTTTGGAGGTTTGTACTTAAAGCAATGCACAAAACAGAGAGAAATGCCAGGCTTACTCTCTGTTTTACTAGCTTCCCAGCCCCTCTGTGTGTGCAAATGGGCTATATCACTCTATAAGGCTCATGCTGTGAGCAGGGAGTATGCACCACCCCATGCCCAATATGACAAGATATCTGGGTTTCATTCAAGTCCCAGCCTTGGAATGGGAGACCCCTGTCCTTGAGGCTAGACATCCCTCCATGTCAGCATGTGATTCAGCAAGGGGCAAATTACTCTAAGCGAAGAAGGTGTCTGGGTCTAGGATGTGCGTGGCTATCTCTCTATCTGCCTATATAGTGCTCAGCTCCTGAGCTGCTTTTGGGTTTGCTTAGATTGCCTATGTCTCTCTTCTGCTTTGTTCAGCTGTGCAGCAGAGTCCAATAAGGCAGGTGGGAGATGTGTTGTGTTTTGCTGCAACATATGGCACCTTTCTGGATCTGCACCAGTTTAAAAAGAGTTAAAATGCGGGATCAAAAGCATAAAATGTCACATTCCTGAAAGTGTGTCCACTTGCTCTGAAGTCTGAAAGGAAGATGCTGGACATGCTAGTTATCTCCAAGGTTGGCAGCACTACCCACGGGCAAGGACAACAAAACCTTTGTGTTAGGAGTTCTGGGCTGCGCTAGAGCAGATCTCAGTCATTTTGATCGAAGTTGTATCTGCTTCCAGCCAAATCCTTAGGTGAAATCTGCAGTAAACCCCAGCTCTTTTGAAAGAAGAGATTAAGAAAAATATTGTGTTTGGCTCACACTGGAAAAAACAAAATGCTTGAAACATTTTGCTAATAATCAGGAAGCGAAAAGGGGAAGAGTACTCCGCTGGTGCATGAGTGCCTTGGCTTTCCATGGTATGGGATGAGAGAGGTGCTTTGGAAGCAAGTCAGAACATCCCTTATCCCCCTGCTCTGGAGTAGGGATGGGTGCTGAGCCAGAGGGTCCCCTAAGGGTGTGAATCTGCCTCCCTAGAGATGCTCTGCCTGGGGATGCTGGGGCTGAGCCAGGCACATCCTGCAGAGGCTGCTCCCCCACGCAGGCACACCTGCGGCAAGCAGGAGACAGCCTTGTATTTGGAAGGGTTGCTATGAGGCACTTTCCTCCTGCCAGGAAATCTTCCTCCCTGCGGAGGAACAGACATGGTAGAGAGAATCAAGGGTTGGTTTTACCATGGCTGGCACTGACCCAGAAAAGCAAAAGCCAGGCTTGGGGCATAGTCTAGTTTTCAGGGGAAGAAGGGAACTCTGTTTTCCTAGCCTATGTGCATTTTGTGGCCTTCTCTCTGTCACCAAGGAAGCACAAAGAGCTTTTTAAAGACCTGCAAGAAACAAGCTGCCACTCCCAACAATCACTTGCTGTTTTTTTTACACCCTATGAGCCTTCTTCCAAATCTCCTTTGAGGACTGCCAAAGTGGGTGCGTTCTGCCCTGTGTCCAAGTAGTCTCCACAGTGTGAGATGCATGGATGGGACAACACATACCACTGCAGGGACATGATGGGACAGGACTGGGTGGCTTCCTCCCAAGGACTGCTCTGGCCATCCTTGCCCTCCTGGCCCAGCATTGCTCTCTGCCCAGCTGGAAGCTACCTTATACCTTGACTCAGAGGAGCTCCAAGTGCCGTCTCTCCACAGCAGAGCTGTGTGCTAATGCTCCCCATGTGTCTGGCCTTATCACAGCTCTAATTGGCATCAGCGTCCATAATCTCAGCCTCCAGCTGTTTGCTGTGTCTGGGGAAGAGGAGAAAGCACTTCAGGGAATTAATTTTAATTATAAGGATGACATGCTCTGTGTCCTGGCTGGCAGGCAGGCTTGGCCCAGCTGTTCCAGGTGTGCAGTGCCGGCAATGAGCACAGCAGCTCCTGGCAGCTACACAGCTGCCTGGGCTTCATTTTGGCTGCACCCCTTTTTGGACTTTGACAGAACCTGAAAGGACATCCCTTCCAGGTGAACAAGAACAGGCTTTGTGAAGATGAGGGTGGAAGGAGGTGCACTTATAAGTGTTTGTTGCTCACAGGCATGCCTTTCCCTGCCTGTGTTGCCTTGCACTTCTCCTCCTCCCCAGGAGGTTTTTCATAACAAGTGGTTCTAATAAGCTCACTGATGTTGAAATATATTAGTTTGATCTGCCCTATGACACAAACCCTTGTATTTCACCAGGTTACACCTGTGTGAGATCAATTATGTGGCTTAGTCTAAAACGAGGCATCCACAAAACCATCTAGTTTTGACTCTAACAGAGACAGAAAATCCAGCCATTTTCTCTGTAGTTTCATCCCCCACAGCTAATCACCACTAAAAATGCATGAGTTTTTACATCTTACATGGATTTATCGTAACTTGCCAGAATGTTAAAGGTCAAAAGATCTATTCAAGGTGTGCACAAATCTCTGCAGCTTATTGGAGGGGGACTCAGAGAGCCTGGCAAGCCAAGAGAGCCATGCCATCCTCGTCCCTCTCTTGCAAAGGTTAACCTGAAAGGCAGGATGCTGCCTCTGTCTCTTTTCTCAGAAATGCATTACAGGCAGATTGTAAAGCAGGACCGCTTTGCTGCAGATGATACTTTCACAGAGAATTGCTCAGCTAAATATGTCAAATAAAAGGAACCGGATTGCCCTTAAAAACTCTTTATTTTCCTCCCTTTGTTCTGAACCTGAAGGTAGCCCCAGTAATCTGCTGCCCTGCTATTAGGGTACTATTCAACACTTGAGTTTAGGCACATCTGTGCTGAAACTTTGGCAGGTGATTTTGTTCTCCTTTTCTTTGTAAAAATTCAGTGCCTCAAGTGTGAAAAAATACGGTGATAAAAGTTCCATGTCTCTTGGGACACTGACAGATGTCTCATTTTGCAACCTTCCTGATCCTTTGAACTGGCTTGCAATCCAATCCTCCATTAACTCATCCTAGGGGAGTCTCAGCTGGCTGTTGGGGAGCAGCTCCACTGCAGCCACTTTCAGCAAGCAGACTCTTGCTGAAAACCAACTGCACTGCTCATTTTCCTGAGTTTCTCTTAAAAACACACTCCAAAACACACTGAAAAAGCAGATCTCCCACTTGTTTTGCTGGTTTGAGTAAGAAATGGATGCTTTCCTGGTGCTGCCATGAGCTGGTCTCTGGCAGCAGAGTTTGTAGGTGGCTGGAGGGCAGTGAGGGTGACATTGCGCTCGCTAGCAAAGTCTTTGCATGCTACAGGCTGCAGTTGCAGATGGATGGCACAGAAGGAAACACAGAGGTCTCAAGAGGTACTGGGTACTAGAGTCTCATTTCCCCATATTTTATGAGCACTGATATGGGTTTATATAGAGACCCCATCCCTGGTGTATAGACAGACGTTTCTTCGATGGAGTGACTGGGGGACCAGTGTGCCAGCTTATAAGGGGGAAACTGAGGCACAGTCTTATGTGAGGCTGGGGTTGTCCATGCTGGCAGATGGTGCTGCTGTTCATTCCTTCTGTCCTTCACTGCACCTACTGAGGACAGAATAAAATGGTTTTTTTTCTGACAAAGAGAAGTTGTGGGTGGCTTTCACAGCTCCTCCACCCCCTGCCCCAAGCCAGCAGGCTGTCACAGTGTGATGGGGGAACCAGGACACTCTGCAAGCTGTGCATCCAAGCAAAAAAGGTTGTTCAAAACCACTGACCATCAGAAGCTCTCCAAAGGTTCTCTTAAGCATTCACTGTCCATCACTTTGACATGTAACTCTTCTTGCTTTCCATGAGGGTGACAAATGACTCTGTCCTTTGTCATCTTTCCTTTTTTGCAGTGACATGAGATGACTTCTTTGAATACGCTGATGTACTACAGACCTTCCTTCTCCTCTGCTAGGAGGACAATTTCTTTTATCCAAGAAAGCGGTTGAGTCTAATGGTTATACCCACCAACAGAAAAAACAGGTGCTTTTCTGTTAGCCGTCACTCTGCAGGATTCACTTCTCCCCTGGAGACACTGCTGCACAGCAAAGCCAAATCGGTTGGCTCATGTTAGTCGGACAGCTAGGAGTGGCCTAGCAGGATGTGGTTTCCAACTGCTATATCTGACAAGGGTGCACTACAGGCAGAGTGGCACCAGGCAAACACAAAGGAACTGCGAGACTCGGCCACAGTGAGCAAGGATTACTGTAGCCTGTGAGTTTGCAATGGAAGAGCCATCCTAATTAGTGCTTTGCATGGCTGCTCTTTTTGCGAAGTCAAAAGCCTTATTTCACATTAGCTTAATCCACTCCAAGATTAAACTAGTTTAGGATAAAGGCAGCACCGTTAGTCTGGAATAAGGGTTTCTAACTGAGAATTAAGAGTAATTCTGCACTAACCCACAGGGAAAATCAAGATAATGAATATAAATTAACTGTTAAAGTGGATTAGATAAATAGCATTAATCCCTGTGGGAAGGCAGAAGGCCTGCAGTCACAATTTGATGCTGATCCCTTTGCTGCTCAGGTAGTTTAAACATAAATAAATTAAGGGTGTTCTGTCCACACAGGATTTCATTGCAGTTTCATTAATGCACTTCAGGACCTCCTTTGGCTAATTTGAGTTGATTTCTTGGAGTAAAAGGGCTCTAGTAAAAGTGGTTCTGTTGTACCAGCTCCTCGCTGAGTGAAGGTTGTGACAGCAGCAAGTATGCCAGCAGTTTGGTTTTAGGGACCAACCACCAGACCAGAAAAATCTGTGACCAGGTGATAGAAACCGCTGAGCAAACTCACACTGTCAAGACATACAGGTTTAAAAAAAAAAACCAAACACTGATGGGGTACTTTTGTCCCAGTTTGCTGCACTGTTCCTTGTCTGAACTTCACAGCAGATGAGGGTATTGCCAAATGAGCTCTTCATAACCAATGCACAGTTGTGCTTGTGCCCACCTGAGTTCAACCCAAACTGTTCGTGAGGGAATGCAGAAATACAGGCAGAGCCAAAGGCATGTGAGTACACACTCCAGTGCTGGAGGCTGAGCGCGCCAAATTTGGAGAAAGGTCTCATTCAGAGAAGATGGAAGTGTCTCTCCTGTGCTATGTAGGACAGAGCTTTGTCTCTGTATACTGATTTAAATGCACATCAAAGCTAGGTCAGCTGGAAGAGGAAGACGTCTATGGATATCCATGGATATTGGGATCAACATGAGGATGGCAAACCTACATTAGCGATGGGAGAGAGGGGTAATACAACTCAGTAATACAACTAGAGGGATGGCATTCTTGCTGGCTTTAGAAAAGACTTAGAAGCCGCACCTCTGGAGACAGTATGTGGCAAGCCAGATTGCCAATGAAGTGTTTAAATCAAAGTAATCTTCTCCTACTCGTGTATGAAATTGTGGAGCCCAAAGCAGCTGGGTAGAACAGACTGTATGGTAAACTGAGGATTAATCATGTCCTTTTTCAAAAAGACTAAGGGAATTGGGGAAGGTGGGGAGGGGATGTTGGAGAGAGGACTTCTTCCACAAGTCTCTTAACAGATTAGATGAAACTGATAGCTGGAGCATGTAAGCAGCTCCGAGAAGCTTCTCATCTTATAAAAACCTGCCAGTAATGTAGTTTTTACCCCTCCATATAGTGTAAATGATCCTTTACTGCTATGCCTTCTCTTCCCACTGCCTTCCATAAACACCAGGCTGATCTGAATGGTTAGCTGGCCCTTAAAAACTGATCTGAGGTTTGGTAGCACAGCTGGAAAGATGCCCACTGGGTATGGATCAGGTCCCACATCTCCCAAGCCACCTGTGCTAGAAATGGGGGGGGTCACAGCTCCCCTGTCCTTCCCGAGCCTCAGGCTCCATCTCTGCTAGACTGCACCGAGCTCATTTTCATCTGTGCAGGGGTGAATGCAGTGACATGCCTTCACCATGGCAGGGGGTGCAGGGGGGCACCATGGTTCCCCACACCAGTCAGTCACCCCAGTTGTTAATCAGTAAAAAAGGCACGGTAAATGGTGTCAGATCCAAGAATATGCAGTGTCTGTCCTGCTGCTTGTATCATTGTAGTGGGGAGGTGTTTGTTCCAGGGAATGAGAAATGCTACCCTAAACCCTACCTCTATGAATCATAACTATGTCAACTAAAGAGACATCAGTTATGACAAATATTGTGAAAAGTGACTCCAAGTGTGGCTAACAGAGGGAATGCTGCCTAAGACTGCAGGTCCACAGGTACCTCACAAACAGCCTTAGCCCAGTGGAGCATTTACTTATTTTTTTCTCTCATTTTCCACGGTAAGACATCCTAACCCCATGTTCAGCTTGTGACCTGCTATACCACCTTTGCTCACACACCTGCTGCCTATCTGGTTGCTTCCTCAGTCCTGCATTTCTGCAGTTGATTATTCCCACCCAAGCAGAGGACAGATGCAAAATTCTTTTTGAATTGCATCCTGCATTTGCCAGACAGTTTCTCCAACTTATCACCACCACTTTGAATTCTTACTCTGTGCTCCAAGATGCTCACAGGCTCTCCTGTTGTGGTAGTATCTTCAAATTTAGTTAGTGGACCCTCACTCAGATTCTGCACAGATCTTGGAATACAATTTTCCAGTTATTCACCCAACCTGTAATAATTTCACCTAGTCTTCCCTCTTACGTTGCTGAAGAGAATGCTGTATGAGACTGCAGTTAGAGCTAAAGTTGAGATAGGTGGTATTTACTATTTTTCCCCATATCTACAAGTGCTCCTAGCACAGAAGGAAACAAGCTCTGTTACTTTCTAGGGGTTGGAGCAACTCAGGTTGCTCTTTAGTGCCCTGATTTTTCATCCCTCTCCATTTAAAAATAGGCAGTGTTTGCCGTTTTCTGGACTTCTGGAGACTTCACAGTCCTTCAAATGCGCTTGGAGTTCAAACCTAATGGCACTGATTTCTCTAATCACTGTTCATGTTACTGCTTTGAGTGTCCTGGGGAAAATACCTTCAGGTCAGGCTGACATAAAACAATATTCTACTTTTAAACTCTTGCTTACCTGTTGGGTTTTTTCCCCCTTTGTGTAGCTTTGTGAGCATCCAGCCAAGACCTAAGAGTCCTTTGACCTACCACATTTGCAACGCAGGGCCTGTGGGGCCAGTGCCCCTGCTATTTCTAAGTCACATACATGTGGTCTGGCTCATGCCAAGAAAGACATTATGTCCAACATACAGAAACCTCACTGCAAGAGACCCAGTCCTTGGATTTTATCTCCCTACCATACCACTTTTACAATAAGAGTCACCTGATGGCCCAACATTTGCCATGTAAAAAAGTGAAGCAAATCATAAGCCCAAACAAAAGAGCAAAACATAAAACTAAAGAAAAAAACTCCAAACAAACCAACCCTAAAACATGCCACTGCAAAGCCTTTTGTTTCACCGTCATTTTTAGCTTTGAAGGAAATGTTGTGTTTTCTTTGCCACTCACAGAACCACTGATGCTGCTTTGGGGCAGGAAGCACCAAAATACAGAATACCAACCGGTTGCTGCTGGACCTGGAAGAGGGTGGGTAACCAAAGGAGAAATTTCAGCTGTATCAGTGCAGAGTTGCTCTTTTCCTCCTGCTCAGGACGCAACACGAAGCCGGATCCTAGGAGAAAGAGACTCCGCCGCCGGAGGAGGAGGCTGGGGTAAGTGAGGCGGTGAAGGGCAAGGCGTTAATCCCCGGCTTTTGTTGCTGTTTGGGCTTGCCTTCCCCCCCCCCGCCCCGCTCCGGTAAAGGCCCGGACTGACAGGACTCGCCTCGGCCACGAGAAGACAAGTCGGGGTTGGCCTCACGAAGAGCAACCCCAAAGGAGGGAGGGGGGGGGTCCTTCCGGGCTCGACGAGCCGTCACGACGCGCCCAACACCTCCGGGCCAGGGGAGGGTGGGGGGGTCCCCGGCGAAGGCAGCTCCCCCAGGGGGGAACGGGACAACGGGAACCTGCCCCTCCCGCCCCATAAGCCGCTTGGTGACCCAGTTGGAGCCGCGGGGGCTGGAGCCGGGCGGAGCTGCCTCACGGCGGCGGCTCCTCCCCGCTCGGCAGAAAGTTTGGGGCCGGGCAGGCCGGCTTCGCCGCGGGGCCGGGAGCGGAGCCAGGTGCCCGCGGCGAGGGCGCGCCCATGCGCCGGGCTGCTGGGGCAGCGCCATGGGGAACGGCAGCGCCGGGGCCGCGCCCTGCAACGGCACCGTGCTGCCGCCGCCACCGCCGCCGCCGCCGGCGGGCGGCCACAATATCGCCGCCCTGGTGCTGGGCATCCTCCTCATCCTGCTCATCGTGGGCGGCAACGGGCTGGTGTGCCTTAGCGTCTGCACGGAGCGGGCGCTGAAGACCACCACCAACTACTTCATTGTCAGCCTCGCCGTCGCCGACCTGCTGCTCGCCCTCCTCGTCCTGCCCCTCTACGTCTACTCCGAGGTGAGGCTGCCCGGGGGGCTGCGGGGCACCGGCGAGATCGGGACTTGCGGCCTTTGGGCCCCGGGATCCCGAAAGTTCCAGGGCTGCGGGGTGGGATCGGCAAGAGACCAAGTGGCGAGGGTTAAAGCCCCTCGCCGGGTTTGTTCCCCATCTCCGTCCCTCCGGTTCGGGAGTGCCACCGCCGCTGCTCAGCTCCCCCCGTGGCAGCTCCTGCCCTCTGGCTCTGCTGCAGGGATGTTTGTGCTGCTTTCAAACCACCGCGGCTTTCCCTCTTAGTCTCCCACAGCATCGGGAGACTCCCACGCAGTCTCCTGCAGCAAAACCGCTGCAGGACCACGAGTGACGGTAGCGGCAGCCGGTTTGGTGCAAGTTCGTGGGCTCCCCCGCCATCCTACCCGGCGATTGCCGAGCTGCAAATGCACCGAGTGGAGATGTGCCGCGGGTTTGCCCCGGGCCGGGTCAGCTGCTTGGGGAGCCCTTGGCGTTGCGCTCTTCCCAGCTTGCCATCAGCAAATGGTTAAGAACGGATAGAGAGCTCCTGTGCTGTGCTCTGTCCGGTGTAAGGTGAGCAGGTTTTGGTGATAAGGGAGATCTTTAGCCAGGAAACAGGTCTCCATGTAAAGCTGAGTAGGGGAAGCTGTCTTTTTAGGGAGCTAGATGGGATTTGGTCATCCTACATGAAGGCTGCTTTGGTCAGCCTTGCTTCAGGCAGGTTCTCTGGTTCACACAGGCCTGATCCTGTGTGCAGCGCTGGTCATGAACTTGACTTGGGGGACTTTAGGTCAACTTTTCTGTTCCCCTCCAAAACCCATGCACCTCCAAGACTGTGACAGCTGAGGGAAAGAAAAACAGGAGCTCCTGAGGTTGAGTGATTTTTTTGCATCTCTCTCTCTCTGCCTCTCTGTAACAGGGGATTGATAACACCTTGAGATTGCAGTGGGATTTGTTGGACTGGGACGAAGAGCTCACTAGAACCAGCCTGTTAGTGCCAGCCAGTGGCTCTTTCCCTGCTCAAGTGGATGAAAGTACTCAGCCACAATGGCAGTTGTTTTGTACCTGTCCTTGTGGTAGCTGGTGGTGTGGAAGAAAGAGGAGTCCTCTTTCTTCCAGATGCGGGAGAGCCAGGATGCAGCCTTGTGCACAGTGAGCAGCCCCAGCAAGCTGTATTCTCGGGACTGGTGTCAGATGAACCTTGCATTTTCTGCTGGCCACATGATTAGTAAGGTGGTGGCTTAAGCGCTTCCTCAGGGAGTGAAAGGGGCTGTCCCCATGAATGAGACCAAATGATGTTCCAGCCTTAAAGGCTAACACAGCAGCACACAAGCAGTGTTCCAGCCTTAGCATCTCCCCTTCTCTCCCATGCCAGGGCTGACGCTCAGCACATGACTGGGATGGGTCTGTACTTTCTTAAGCAAGGTAGGCTGCGGATTAGAGCTTAGGATGCTTTTAGCCTCTCTACCTGGTCCTAGGATTTTGCAGGACATTGTGACCTCTCTGGAGACAGAGGTATTCTGGACAGGTTCATCTGGGGACCTATAAGAAGAACCAGTGAAGAACAGGAGCATTAGATTCCCCTCTCTCTTTCCACCACACTGACAGGAGCCCCGCCATGCCGTTTGCTTTTAGTGGTTTTGCTTTTTCCTCGTTAACACACTTTTCGTGGCTAGAAAGCCTCTGTCTTCATCATTCTTCTCAGCCACTTTTTGCTAATTGGGATTCCCTTTTTTTTTTCTTTGCTCTTCCTGTTGTCTCTCCATGCCTCCAGTTCTCGATTCTGTGGGCAGACACACACACCAGTGTGGTTTCCTCTCCCCTGCAGGCTTGAGTCTTGCTGGCATATGTAAAATGTGGGTTAACATATTCTGGCGTACCTCTGAAAATGCTTCCAGTTGGGCATGAGTATTGCGGGGCTTTCCTTGGGTACCACAGACATCCCACAAATTCTGGATGCTCCAGTAATGGGTGTTCAGCCCTCTATGAGCTTTAAAAACCTGGGCTGTCCAGCCTGTGCCTTAGCTATGATGATACTTTGTGTGTTCACTTCCATAGCTGTTCATACACATCAGTTATGTGGAGTAATTCTTCCATGTCTCTGCACCCAGGATATTCAACAACAGGGAATGAAGGTGGCGTATGACAGAATTGTCTTTCTGTCCAACTTCTGCAGCTCCTGCAACAAGGCAGGCTTTCAGAGGCATAAGAGACCCTGTAAAAAGAGCATGCACCAGGATCTGCACTCCTGCCACTCAGCAGTCACGCACAGAGTGGGTGTGGAAAGTACCGTACAGGTATGGAGCGAAAGGCAGCGCTGGCAGCAATTGCAGCCTCCTTGAGCAGGCAATGGGGTTTTGAAATGTAGGGCAGCTTAGGCTGTTGTCTGTGTTGATGCAGTACCCATTTTGTGCCTGGAAGTTTCTCTGTGGGCTCAGAGCCCATAGTGCCCATGTTAATTTTTAATAATCTCCTGTATGTTGGTGCAGAATTTGCAGCTCATTTTGTTCTGAAATATGCTAAGGAAAAGCGAGAGTAGCCATTGAGTCAGTGCCAGGGGACAAAATTTTTCTGTTTTGGGGGTTTTTTTTCTCCTTTTCTTGGAGGCAAAAGCAAAAACTGTAGATCAGAATCAGATGCTCAGACGGGGGACACAGGGTATAGTGATTGCTGCTGTTTAAAACTAGCTTAATTTCAACTTGCATTCTGTGCCATTGCATTTCACCACTGAAAACGTGGCATGGACAGCCATGAATGTAAAGTTCAACCTTTATTCTTGATGTGGGGTTTTTTGTTTGGTTGTTGTTTTTTAATTTTAGTATAGCTCATGACAGAGTAAAGGTGGACTTTGAGGGCTTATTGGAAAACTTGAAAACCAGCTGAGAGCATGGTTTTTTGCTTCTTGTTTATCAGGAACATAACAGAACTCTGAGCACTTCTTTCATTCAGCAGGAGAAGCTTGGTCATCTTGTGCTTTTTTTCCGATGAGATGGCTTCTTATGTTAGGTTTTTGGAAACAACCCTCCGGTCAGGGCTTTACAAGACAGCTGGAGGGATTTAACTTTTTAGATGTCATCTGACATCCCCACAAAACAACTGATCTCCCACAAGCTTCAGTGGGGATGGGATTCCTTCCTGTGAGATGTAGATTATCCTTTGCTGCTGTTCACAGAAGCTAGAGCACAGTGGGAGAGGCCTTAATTTTGACTGTTATTTCTAGTTGTTAAGAAAGTTGTTATTCCTAGTTGTTAAGAAAGTTGTTATTCCAATGCGTTAGCAGCATTTGTTGACACGTATTCTCCTTTTGTACTTCTGAAAGAGCCAGTATAACTTTTTGTCACAGCTAAACTCTTAGTCCATGGCGAGGATTCAGAGGTCTTGGCTGTAGGAAGCCACATTGTGTGTCAGTTCTCTCTGGATGTCCCTTGTTTGTGCCTGCAGGGTTGGAGGATTGCTGAAAGCAGGTGCTAGACAAGAAGGAAAATGGTGTCTGTGGTCACAGCTGTCTCCTTTCCGTACCTTTTAACAGTCACTGCAGTCTTGACTGGAACCAGAGCTTGGCAGAAGGGCAGGGAAATGGAGCCATCTAATGCAAACCTCCCCTAGTTCTGTCCTCACATGTGCAGCTTGTGGGAGAAGCACCACAGTGGTGTGGTGGCTTTCTGATGGTGAGCAGGAGACGGTGTCTATTATGCCTGGCCAGCTGTGGTCCTGTTGCACTAGGCTCCCTCAACCAATATAAAAATGGACAGTCCTTGGCTGAGAGAACTTTCTTTGGAAATAGGTTAAAAGTGTAGGAAATCAGTATCTCTCACTGAGCTGGAGCTATGAGGCTCTCTCCAGGCATGCAGGAAAGCCTGTAGACCTCTTCTCCCCACAGACCAGCCTTCTCTGTGTGAGATGAACGTTCTCCCCCAAGTCCTGCCCTGTCCTAAATCTCTCTCTATTGTTCGCTGTGCATTGTTGGGAGTTCTTCAGACTGTATTTCTTTCCTCATTAATTTGTCCTGTCAAATTTACCTACCTTAGCAGCTCAAGACCTTGGGGCCTTAATGAGAAAGAGTGTTAAAACTGATGTTACGAAGCTGGTCTTCTGTAAATCCAAATGTTGCTGTCATTTGTCAGTTCCGATCCTTCACAACCTGATGTACCAAGAAGCATGCTACGGATCGGAAGGGAAGAAACATCATCTTTCCACTGGCTTAAAGCATCTGTTTCTAAACTGAACAGCTCCTGACACTGTGGATGTGAAGAGAATTCCTGACAGGGCAGTGTTTACAGCCAGTTTCTCTTTCGCAGAAATACACCATCTTTAAAGAAAACCAGGTGAACTTCTGTACCCTGATGACATTCCTCATTCTGTTTGGAGTGCTGGTTTGGGTGGAGGTGGATTAGTGCTGTTTGCTGTTTATCTTGTTAGCTGTTACACAGGGGTGCATGAGCCGATGTGCAGGTATCAGTATGTACACAGGCAATCATATGCCAAATCATAGTGTGGTGATGCAGATGCGTCCAGCGCTTCCTACTGGACTTGTTCAAACATGGAACAAAAACATGTTCTAGTGTTTGCCATTTGTTAATTATCATACAGCAGGCTGCCCTGATAGGCAGAAGGCACTTACCTTCCAACTTGCCCAGGAGCAGTATGGCAGGGAGAGGTAAAAATCCATGGGGAAGGTAGACTGCTCTTCTGCAGCGGCCTTGTCTTTCTGATGAGAGTATGACGTGCTCTCCTAGCAACCCAGTGCCAGTAAGGCAAGGATGATGGGAAGCAAGGGGGCCTGGGGCGCTCCCAGGTGTTCACGATAATTCCCCAGGAGCAAAGCCCTGCTTTTTTATGGAGAGGCTGGGAGAAGATACCAGAGTCTGTCTGGAGCATTGACAGCACTGAAAATGGGAGTTATTGCTTCCCTGAGAGAGTGAGGATACATGAGAAAGCGAAGCTACAAAGTGCTGCGGAGGTACTGCAGGTAACTTTAGGTTCTGAGTGGCTTTGCCCACTAGAAATCTGCAGTGAGGGAGGGAGCTGCATGGCTACGAAGGCTTGTCTTTGTGTTTAACTGCTTCCTCTGCCCAAAGGCCCTGTGACAATGGCAGGAGCCACAGCAGCAGTTTAGAGTCCTCAATAACTGGAGGCATTCCCGGCAATTAGGGCAGGCACTGGGATGAGCAACTTTCACTCTTGTACTCTGCTGTAGAGTGTACCTCCTACCTGCCTCACTCTGCAAACTGTTCCTCTGATCTGCTCTCTCCTTAATCCACACCGAGTGCCTGAGCTGTGAAACAGGCCTGATCCAGGAAGTGGCTGGCAGGAGCCGTGCAAGGCATGGTTATGTAAACATCTTTGCCACTAAGATCTGTGTAATTGATTACGAAGAAGAGGAAACGGTTTCAGCAGATTGGCTCCTTCTACAGGTCAGGGAAGATGAGTCTTTCCAAGCAGGCACTCTGCCTCGCAGATCCTCAGAGCGATAGACTGGCCAGTACTAACTACACAAGCCGTTTTCTTGGTGAGGGTGATGTATAAAACTTTCAGGGTGTCAGTGTATCACTGGTATCAAAAGACCTCTGTTTTTGCAGCATCTTCTGTGTATGTGTGCATGTGATGCAGCTCTTCTGATGAGAGACTAGACCTCTACTCTCCTCCAAATTTTCTGTGGCTCTCTGTGAATGCATGTCACCCTTTTTGCAGCAGTATTCAAGATTAGTCTTTCCCGAAATCTTACAGCTTTAGTGGAAATAGATGTTCTTCTAGGCCTGCCTGATGTCTGAGCCACAGAGTCTCTGTACAAAATGCTGGGGAGGTGATACAGGCCAGCAATTATAAACCAGTGCTAAGGATTTCATTTTCAGTGACCAATAATGGGGGGGAGGTGTCTTTGAATTTTGGGCCTTCACAGTGTTTCAGGCGGATGATCAGACTTGCTCCTCATTTCTGAAAAAACCTTGACCTCAATGATTTAAGTCAAGAAGGGACGTTAGAGCAGACATGAGGCCACCTGTGTCTTGTGTCCCACTCCCTCTCCTTCCTCTCCCCTTGCTGGCTGCATCATGTCTTCTGGAGAATGCAGCCATCATCACGGCTCATGAAAAATGGCCCAGAGTCAGTTTTTTGTGGGCATTTAGACAATTCTTTGACTCTGATGCTGGACTTTGCCCACTTGCAAGGATTATTATTCTTCTGATTGGTATAACCACCTTCTCAGCAGGCCTAGGCTCTTAGGATTAGCACTTAGATTACAGTCTCTCCATGCTATGCGCTTGAGCCATGGCCTCACTGAGGGCAGGCAGGTGCTTGTTCGGAAATTCAGCTGGGCACCTCCTAATTCAGTTGCAGGCTGCTGTTGCCTGGGTATCTTATTTCAGATGCCATCACCACTGAAGACTGAAGGATCACTTTGTGCGCTTCACTTCTTAAGGACCCCGTTTGCAGGGCTGGCAAGAGAGGCAGATAATGAAGTGGCCCTGTGGTGCCGTGCAGGAGCATGTGGCAGGACTGAGATAAGAGCTGTTATCATAGGAAATAAGACTAAAACCTTTGGCCCTGTCCTGGCTCATGCCCTCAGGAGCACTGGCGGCATAAGAGCTCTTCTGGCATCAGGCTTGTTTGCAAGAAGGCTGATTTTTTTCTTACAAATCAGCTGTGCTTAGGAATAGGGACATCAAAATGACCTGACTAGGAAAGCAGCCTGCAAGGGTGTTTGAGAAGTCACGTCTGTCTCCCGCCATCCAGCATCTTACAAAATCTTTTCCATAACCTCTTTGTGTTCTTTGTAAGAAGCAGTTGGGAGTTGTTCCTCCTCTGCACATAGTGATTGATCCAGAACCTAAGTGACTTTTGCAGTGAGCTAAGGGCAGAGCGTGACCCTCCGTGCCACACACATAGAGTTTTCCATCTTCCTCCAACAGGTGATGCCTGGAGGTTTCGCGTGTGGTGGTTAATAAGCCTAACCTCACCTATGTAAGGCTCAGACTATATTCTTGCCAGAGCTGTGCAGAGCATGTCATCAGCCTTATAAAAGTCCTAGCAGGTAGGCTGGCTTGTGGGGTCGTGTTTGCAGCTTTGTTTTATTTTGTTAAAGGAGATGGCTTACCTGTAGAGTGTCTGTTTTCCTATACGACTAGCTGTCTGTGTCTTCTCAGCACCAGCACTACCGCTTATGCATTGCTGGAGAAAAACAGGGGCCTCATGCTGAAAAAGAGAATGCAAAAAAGATGATGGAAGTGGAGTTGCTCTGGAGCACTTCTTAAAGGCAGCTTGTGCCGTTTATGATCCCTAAAGCTTTACACTGTGTACCTTGATGGGCTAATCTTCTGCAACCTCCTGTAATTAGATACCACTTCATCACATGACCCAGCAAATCCAGCTATGCCTCTAATCCAAAGTCAATCACCCATCAGAGAGGTTCTTGGCACATTTTGCAAAGGTGGGCAGGCGAGAAGCATGATATAATGGCAACTCCTCTACCAGCACTTTCCCCAAAGTCAGAGTCTTGGGGGTTGGTGGGGAAAGGGAAGAGTTCATAGCATTTTCTGAGTGCCCAACTTGAGTCTTACGGCAAAGGCTGTGTCCTCTGAAGGTGCTGCAGCCTGAGAGCTCTTGTCCTTTTCAGGAGCAAGGTTTTGAAAGCTGTAGCCCAGAATCAAATTTTCTCTCTTACAATCTGAACTGAACTTGTCAAGATCCCAGTGAGCTTGGCAAAAATTTGAGGGTCGTTTTTTCTGATTCAGCTCCCAAATTCAGTTTGGGGTGGCTGATCTGTGCTAGAGAAAAGGCAGAATGAAGCATTCAGGTCTGAATGCAGCCCTCCCATGGAGGTTCGCGCTACCTCTCAAGGAGATGGCTATATAAAAATAGCCAAACAGTTTCTTCAGAGTCTACTTTGGCTTTACAGCTCCACTAATCATAATCCCATGTGTGACATCATTGCTGCCCAATATTAATCCTTGCAGAGCTGCCTGCCCCCTGTTCCTGCCAGGGGCAGGGGTTTCTGCACCTGCTCAGTGTTAAAATGGAGAGCATTACCCATGTGGCTCCATTTTGTGTGCTGGGATGAATAAAACCAGAACCTATTGTTTAGCATCTATACATGAACAAATCTATACCCACTTCCTGAACTGTGCACGAGGTCAGCAAAGACCATATGGGCATGGCTGACTGTTACTATAGGTTTCCTTTGGAGAGAGGCTGGAGAGCAGCTGTGGAGTAGAAGTGGAAATGCCTGGCTCACCCCTGAAGTACCCTGGCTGCATGCCCTGGCAAGCGGAGCTGCGCAGGGCTGGTGGGCATGGCTGCGCCGCTCCTGCAGGACAGGCATCTCCTGAGAGGACGTGCCTCCAGCTTGGTCTTCAGCCTCAGTCGCGTTATCCATGTGTAAGTGCTGGGAGGTGACACCTGCTTCTCTGGGTGTCTGTCTTTCGGGTGACTTAGACTCAACTGAACAGAAGCCCTTTTTTCCTACTTTTCCTGTTTTAGAACCGACTACAGTGACGGTCTAATTATTTCTCCTCTTGGCTTCATCCCATCGCTCCTCGCTTTGCATTGGCACATGGGTTGAACTCCTCTCCCCACCCTTGGCACCTCGCCCGCTCTTCCCATGCCAGGTGCCAGGCATTTCGCTCGCTCTCCTTAAGATGCCGAATCGCCTTTTTTTGCGCACCACGCTTGTTGCTTAACCACTGCCTCCCCAGGCTGGTCAATATTTTTCTGGCACCAAAGTGCTTATTACAGAGCTAATCCAGGAACACAGTGGTGGGGGTCGTGCTCCTCAGCTTGACAGCTGTGAAATATGAATACATAGTATATAATAATATGGTATGTGTGTTTTATGTATTTTACTACATACTACCATAATATAGGATATATAATATAGACATTTATATATGTTCTATGTTATATGGTTATATATTAATGCACTGTATAATACATAATATTAAAACATTGATAAATGATATGGATAAAATATATATATATAAAATACAAGAAAGTCCCTGGGACTTACATATATTTATACATATAAATACTTTTTATATAGAACATTATATATAGATTAAAATACATAGTAAATCATATATATTATACATAGCGATATACATATTATAGTAACATTTACTATATAAAATATCTATTTTTATAATAGTAAGAGTATATATAGTGTTTGATATTTTGCAAAGTCCCAGGGGCATGTTGTATTTATATCTATTTGTATAAAATCTAATTTTTAATAACTATAACTTTAATTTCTAAATATACATATATAGCATATTATATAGACATATATTGATAAATTATATGTAATGTATAAAATGTTATATATTGCATTGATATATATTTTAGAAAAACACTTCAAAGACCCTATATATGCACAATTTGTATAAATGTTTGCTATATTATATATCTTATTACAGCAATATATAATATATAGCTTATTAGTATCAGATATGTATATAATTTTATACATGTGTGTATTCTATATAATACATAAAGAATACATATATAGAGAGAAATATATTCTGTATATATGGGACCTTGCAAAAGATCTGAATGATCGGGATAGGCTCTGACCCTACCTGCTGGTAATCCGGTTGCACCAGCACGGTCGTTCATCTCCAAAGCACGGTGCTGGGGTGAGGCTAGTGCAGGGGGTGCTGCAGGCAGGCAACAGCACAGGGCAGCACTGCAGCCCAGAGACTGTGGCCATGAGCTGAGGGGCTTCTGGCCCCAGGCAAGGGCACGCCTGTGAGCTGGTGGTGCTTTTTGCAACAGCTCAGCTCCTTAAGTTCTGCAGTAGGCCTGCTTAGAGGGTGACCACAAGCTTCTCTGTTAATATGGCTGTGAAGGAGTATGAGCTGAAGGAAAAAAAAAAAAAAAAGTATGTGTATATAATGTATATAACATAGCTGCGTGGCTAAGCATTAGTGTGACAGAGAAGAGATCTGCAAGCTGTGAGTAAAAGATCTGTGTTTGAGTTGGACATGACAAACGGCCATCTTTTGTACAGCAGCATCAACACTTCCAAGTAATGCGGACCAAAGACACACGTCTGGTCACGTCCTCTCGCTGGCAGCACTTCTGCTTTGCTCTGGGTGCCTGCAATGGTAGAGAGCAAATGAGATGATATCTGACTGGCCTGAACGTAGTCTCAAAAGGCTGGCCTTGCACTTCGTGTGCCAGAATGAAACAGTTGTGTAACGCACAGAAACTATTCACAGCATCTGCGAACAGGACGTTGGACGCTCCCTGCTTCCTCAGAGACTGGCGGCTAGCGATGCTGCGCAGCGAGTGCTTCACCCTGCGTTACTGCTGGGATTTTGGGGTGGTGAGTTTGATGAGTTTGGGGATTTTGAGCCTGCTGGCTGTCACTCTGCGCTACCCCACAGCAGCAGGCCGCCCTGCGTCCGTTATATTGCCCAGCATGACTTGCTTGGCAATGCTGATGGTCTGTGGGCTCAATTCTCCAGCCAGGCCAGAACAGTGAAGCCCTAAGCCAGCTGTGAGCTCTTGCATGGGGCTAATTCCTGTGTGCCACTGCTTTGCTGGAAGGGGAGTATCGTGCTACAGGCAGGACTGCTCAACTTCAGGCTGCTTGTCTGGAGGAAAACGTTAGTGGCTGAGGTGCCCAAGCACGGACTTGCTTTCTGCCATTTTAAAGGCAAAGGGACATGGCATCTGCTGACCCCGGGGATCTTTTCAGTTCCAGGGAGGCGTGTGGTCCCTCAGCACGGTGCTGTGCGATGCCCTGATGACCATGGATGTGATGCTGTGCACGGCCTCCATCTTCAACCTCTGTGCTATCAGTGTGGATCGGTAAGTGCTGCCTTCCTCCTCGTGCCAGAGGAGGAAGCGCTGTGTCCTGGCATCAAGCGGCTTCAATGGACGCCCTTGCAAGGGTCCCCTGCAGGGAAGCCGGATCCTGTTCTCCCCTAAGGAGGGTGTTCTGTCCTACCATCCTCCCCTGTCACCAGCTCTGTGTCCCATCAGTACCCTTGTGGTGGCCAAGCTGAAAGCACAGTTGCGTGAGGAGGCCAGAGCTGCCTCTTTGGGTGCTCTTCTGCAGGGGGAGACTGGCTGTAGCCTAGGCCTTGGCTGTGTAAGTAAATGACCAGGGGGGAAGGACAGTGGCAAGCAGCTTTGGGACCACTTGCTTATGTTACTGGTGGTGACGCAGCCATACTCAGACTGACTCACCTGAGGCCTGTATTGGCAGGTTTATCGCTGTTTCAATCCCACTGAACTACAACCGGCGACAAATTGACCTGCGGCAGTTGATCCTTATCTCCACCACCTGGATATTTGCCTTTGCTGTAGCATCCCCAGTCATATTTGGCCTCAACAACGTCCCAAACCGGGACCCCAGCTTGTGTCAGCTGGAAGATGACAACTACATCGTGTACTCCTCCATCTGCTCCTTCTTCATCCCTTGCCCCGTCATGCTGGTGCTCTACTGCGCCATGTTCCAAGGACTCAGGCGTTGGGAAGAAGCCAGGAAAGCCAAGCTAAGGGGCAGCATCTACGGTGCCAACAGGAAGCTGTATCACCCTTCAACCTTCATTGAGAGAGAGCAGACCAGACTGGAGCCAGAGGATTGCAACCCTTACACCCGCTCTGACCACCCTGGGGACTATGTGATGAGCAATGGGATCCAGACTCTCTCCTACCCACACCTCAAGTACCCACACCCAGGACACAGTCGGAAGCAGGCCAAGATCAACGGCCGGGAGCGGAAGGCCATGCAAGTGCTGCCTGTCGTCGTCGGTGAGTAGCAGTTGGTGACAGTTGGGGAAGGGTGGGAAACATGCTGCATCGTCCTACAGCAGGGTTCAGTCTGGCAGGTCTTGTTTGAGCCTGGTGAAGCGAACACATGCTCTGTCAACTGCCCTGCCAGGAGCCAAACTGCCCAGGCGCGGCTGCTTGGGCAGCAGTGAGAGGTGTCACGCCGAGAACCACACTTTATCCTTGCACTCTGAGCGGTCTCCAGTCTTGTTCGGCCCAGGCTGCGTTGGTTAAATGAAGCCCTTTTTAACATTCACATCACTTTCTCTCTTTAATGTCCTTCCGGCAGGTGCTTTCCTCTTCTGCTGGACACCTTTTTTTGTGGTCCACATTACCAGGGCTCTCTGCAAGTCCTGCACCATTCCCAGTCAAGTCACCAGCACTGTCACTTGGCTGGGTTATGTCAACAGTGCGCTCAACCCCATCATTTATACAGTTTTCAACGCAGAGTTCAGGAACTTCTTCCGCAAAGTCTTGCGCCTCTTCTGCTGAGCCCACCGGAACTGGCAGAGAGAAGGAACGAGCAGGCTATTTTTTTGTATAGTTCATTAAAGATCTATTTCTGCCTAAGGTCTGCTGTCTTTGTTGGGGAGGAGGGAAGGAGCAACGGCAGCTCAAGGATGCTGGTTCCCAGCTCTCTGTAATAAGGAGTTACAGGTGAGTACCAGTGGATGCAGCTTCATTACTCTCCCCACTGGAAACTGCAAGCGTAGCCACTTTTAACACTTAGCGCTTGACATAACTGGCAAGAGACGCCACAGGGCAGCGGGGATGGTCCTTGGAACAGCTCTTGCTTTGGATTTAGGTGTTTGGTCTGGTTTGGGCTTCTCTTAGCTGTCACTAAGCAAAGTAACACCCCCCCCCCCACCCCCCATCCCTGCCATGATCCAGGGAGGCAGGAGAGTGTTGAAGCTTCCAGCTGCTCTGGCCTCGAGAGTTGCAGACAAACTCCCTGCTCTCCCCGCTGCCCGGGGGGAGTCGTGCCAGCTCCAGCTCCTGAGGGAGCCCTCCCTTTCTGCAGCCCAGCCTGGCAATGGCCCATCCCCACCAGTTCCATATGACTGAAACCCTGAGGACAAACCAATCTCGTGAGCGCAGAGCAAAACCAAGCCCTGCTGATGCACGCTACGACGCACCCACAGGGGAGGAAGGCTGACCCTGGCTGAGAAGTGCCAAAATTTGGCCCAAGAGCTAGAGAAATCTAAAGTGACTGCCGTGGCGTAGAATCATAGAATCATTAATCCCACAGCTTGAAGTATCGCTTGTCCCTCCCAGCACGCAGCAAGGCCGGGCCGATGAGGAGACCCGAGCACAACTGACGGCTCGCAGCCGCCTCGCTCGTTCCCAGCTCATAAAACAACAATTAGTTGTATTTTCCCTGCTTGGGAATGGTAGCAGGTTGCGCTAAGGCTGCTGTGGCACAGAACAGGAAAGGCCGGCAAGAATTGAGAGTTGACCTCATTCAAAATGACCTCAAAGTTCCTTTTACGAGGGCATGCGGCTGCCTAGTTGTAATTTTAGATTTACCCATCCAAAGGCACAAGATGTTATTGCTTGTTCTCCAGAATTCCTCATCAAGCTGTACAGTACCCACCAGGAACCATTTCCAGCCTGCAGGAAAAAATCCTTTATACCTTTTGGCAAACCTGAGCGCAGCGACACCAAGGGAGCAGAGGGAGCAGCCAGTGCTGTTCTCCGAGGCTCAGGAGGGAAGAAAATTATTATTGCACAAGCCAGCAATCTTCTGAGTAATGATTTTTGTATAGGGTTGCAGCTTTCCAAGGGGTAATTTGTTTGCTTAGAAACAAAAGGGAAAAAGTACTGCAGGGAGGTCTTAAGTTTTTCTTTGACTAAAAATTGCTCCATCAATTTATCATCAACAAATTCCCACAGTGATGATATTGTACATTTTTGAGTGCTACAGTTTGACACTGTGTTGGGGCACAGCTGCCCCAGATACCAGGGCTCTGAGTGGAAGCACCCCCGAGAGCTTTACAGATAACTCAGACCAACAGTTTTTTTCATTTCGGAAAGTTGCCCCACTCTCTTCCAATTTTTTTCCCTTAAGAGATTCAGTAGAGCCAAAAGTCAGGCAGTAGCCAAGGCTCAGCTATACTCGGCCACAAACTATGCCATAAGGCTAGTGGAGCACTTGGTCTGTGTTTGTGTAAGCCACTGCCCAGTCACCTACGCAAGCAGACCTGGCAAGCTCAAGTAGCTGGTGTCTCACCTCTTCACGTAGCTGTACTTGTCCTTGAATCCATGCAGAGCTCTGCTCCTCAGACCGGCCGTGCCGTGCAGGGACGGTTGTCTGTGGAGAACACAAGGTGAGCCAAAGGGGTGAACCAACAGAAATATTTTCCAGCTGAAAGCCACATTTGAGAGCAGCTTTAGCACTCTGAAGGTGCCACTTCAGAGCCAGCCTCCACTGCACTCCCAATGCGAGACACTGCCGAGAGCTTTGCACCTGCTCAAGGGAGCTGCTGGGGCAGGTCGCTGAAAACAAACGGGCGGTGTACCCCAACAGCAGCATGAGGTGTTTGACGTTTGTGCTCTTCCATTGCGTCAGAACCTTAATGAGCAATAGACGGAGGCGAGAAACCCTCTAAATCAGCTGTATTACTGTGGGTGCAATTAAAGACTGTCTTTTCAATTAACTAATTGACTTTAAGCTTTAGAAAACAGGCGATCATAATTTAACAGTGCAAGAAGAAACCATTACAAATACTGAAGTGTTACTCTGGAGTGGCAGGAGGAGTGAGCATTTTGCTATGGGAATCTGAGGAATTGCCTGTTCTTTCCTTCCCAGGGGTTTTACACGGGTAATTTACGTTCTCATCCTGCTTCAGCTCCCGCCTGGCTTTCTGCTAGAGAACAGTTTCTGACAGAGGAGGCCAGCAGGCTGCTGCCTTCCCTCTGCGATGCCAATTGCTCAGCCTGGGTGGGCGCTGTCCCTCCGGCCGTGCCCGTTAAGCTCCACACTAGGAGGAGTAACTTTTCCAGTAAAGAGCCAGAAAGTGACATCCATCAACTGCCACCGACCTGGGCTAGAGACCTATCACCCGCCCTCCAGGGAAAGGTCCCGGCTGCTGCCAGGAAACCCTACCAAACCCTACCGAGGGTACGTCTGAGGAGAGTGCTGTGAGAGACGATAAACCAGCTTCCACCTCCTTGTAATGCACCGAGTGTAATGTAACACGACCTTTAAGCTTAATGGAGGAAGGAAGAGACTTGTGAGAAACCACTAGTGCAAGACTTCAGTATTTTCCATCCCATTTTTCTCTATTATTACCTTCCTGCAACTCTGGATAGAATTTTCTCCTTTTGACAGCATTTATGACACTGGGTTGCGTCAGAGGTGACCCCTCTTGCAATGTAAGCTAAACAACAATCCTCCTCACCCACCAACACTAAACTGGAGGGAATAACCAGACAGGACAAGTAACCCCACGCAGTTGTTATGCCCAAGGCTAAAATCCCCAGCCAACCAGAGGCGTGCCTGTCTACTGAGACTCCTCCAGCTGGGACATCAACCTTCAAACACAAATAAGGCGCCTGATTAGCCTGAATTATTAAAGTAGTACATTAATAATTAAATTATTTTGTTGCAGAACTAAGCAACTAACTTCCTAATGCTCACCGCTTCTTTAATCAGTAGCTACTAAAAGGCAGCGAGAGGACAGCACTCACTTTGGGTTTGACCAGATCTGATTTTGGCCAGATGGTCGCCACAAGCTACAGCCAAGGTGCGCCACAGGATGAGATCGCCCTTTCCCCGCTGAAGAAATGCGTCCCAGCCAGCCCCCTACGGAGACGGGGAGTAAAGACGTGTGTGTGACTGCAGCTGTGTTGTAGCTGCACCAGCTCCCAACAGCCACGCTGCAGCCACTCGCTGCATTTATCAGGACACTAAAGTGCTGCCGCAGGAATGAAACAGTACCGTCAGGCACGCTTATGCTGTTGCCGCATTTTATTTAACAACATGTTATTTTTCACTTATATTCAAGTGCAGAAGCTCCAACGTGTTCCAAATCTGCCCCAGCACAGAGGGAACACAGGAAAAAAAAAAAGAGTCCTTCCAATGGCAAACCAAGAACTTGTACTGACTTTTTCAAGGCAATTAAATAAACCAAATGAAGGTTCGTTTTTTTTTTTTCAAACAAGAGGTAGGGAGGCACAGGGAGAAGGAAACACTGGCAAATCTGATTGCAGCACCTGCTTTAGATCCATCTCAAGAGAGATGATGACATCCCTGTAATCCACATGGTGGAGGTTCCAGTCCAGCAAAGTCGAAGCTTCCTTAAGCCGAAGGTGGCTCCCAGCTGCTAGGCTGCACTTAGGTGGGGTTTGCTTTTTCCAGACGAGGTTTTCACAGTCTCTGTATTATTCAAAGTGAGGATTGGGAGTAGGCAAATGCTGTCACAGTATCAAAAAGTCTGTCAAAAATGAGTTTGCTAGAGAGAAGAGTCTGGTTTGGAAAGGACAGTCCGTTCACGCCGGGTTGCCGATCCAGCCGGCCACACCACGTTGTTCATGAACGGCTAAAGAGGTAGGTGTGCTCAGACGGTGACTTTCTCCATTACGCTGTCAGTGACATGCACCTCGTCGGCTTGCACCGTCACTGTGGCCGACTGGCCACAGATATGCTGGTGGTCCTTCCAGTCCTGCGAGGGAAGAGCAGATGGAAAGGCCATGAAGAGAAGGGGCCCTTGGAAAGCATGCAGCCTGCAAAAGCACACTGGGCCCCAAACAGAAGCTGTGTTCGAGCAATGCTTTCTCCAGCACAGAGGGGCTACAGCAGGTCTCCAGTGCTCGGCCAAACCAGACTACGGACGGACAGGAAAGAAACCACATACTGGGTCAATACTCAAGGCGGACACAAACGAAGCAGAATGCTGGCTTCTCCACCCAAAAACCAATGTAGGACATCAATGGCAGTTAGGTTGTGGAAATTTTAGAGAAGAGTCAGAACCTTGACTTAAACACTCTCCTGAAAGATAGCTCACTACAAGCTGGCACTCCTGAAGGACAGCACCGCGCAAGGGCGTTTAGTTCAGTAACGGTAAGGAGAGGAATAAAATTCCTGGTAAAACCCTACTACCTCCCAAGACTTAACTTCTAGTCTGAACTAACAAAACACTCCTCTTAACTTGCTCAACCCAGAGGTCACACATCGTAGGTCACAAATACAGGGGAAGTCTCAAGGAATCTGTTACTGATGAGCACTTCAAACTCTCCCACCCTGTTACAGTGCAGAGCACGGGCAGATGTCCCCTCAGAGGTGACAAGCTGTCTAGGAGGGGGACAAACGGTGCCTACTCGGTGCCATTTCCCAGGGCACTTTGTACTGCGAAGGCAAGAGAGGGGCCTTACTGTCCCTGAGATGCCTGGGGAGGCGGCAGGTGGACTCTCTAAGTTTTCTGCAAGCATCATTTGTTCATTCTTTGGATTTTTAATCTTTCTGCCATGCAGACAGGGAACTTGGCCGCCATTACACTTTGTGACAGGCAAAAGGAAAGTCAAAATTCTTCAGCTACTCAACAAACCCAGCTTCACCTGATGAAGACAGAATTTGGACAGCCTGCAGAGCTGTAACCCTCGCCACCTAAATGCTCCTTTCCCCTAAAGCAGTGTGCCAAGGGTCTTTGTAAGGAGCCTGTGGGAAACATGAAGCACAGCAGTTTCCTCCACTGTACTTCCTCATACCTGTTTCCACCTCCTATGTTCAAAATCTTACAGTTTGTCCCACTGGATCATCTGTAGCATCACAAATAACGTGAAGGATAAGAGAACTGTGTCCCCAGGGACAGAGCAGGAACACAGGTATTGGGGAAGAGTTCAGCTCGCCAGGAAGCAGCAGGGAAGGGTTACAGAAGTGCTCCCAGATAACTGGTCCCCACAGCTCATAGGGTGAGGTGTCCATGCCCTCATTTCTGGTCTTACTCTGATTTTTAGATCATCTTTGAGAAGGTGTGTGCAAATCTTTGGACCTTCCCTGCCCATTTGAGCCAGACCTGGACTTGCAGACCTGCCCCATCACTACAGCCTTGCTCGGAGGCCCAGCTGGCAGGGTGGGTTTGGGATGCTGGGGCTGCTAAGCCATGCAAGGCTTGTGCTCCGGCTGCCTATATGACATGGCCACGCCTGCCGCCCGTTCCTCTCGCCCTGCTTACGCCCATCAGGTAGCAGGCAGAGCCATCTGGCTCCCCCCAGGGTCACACAGCCCTCTCCAGGCAACTGCATCTGCAACTCACAAACAAGCTTATACCTTCCGCTGGCAGAAAGTAGAGCAGTAGTTGACTTTGTGGCATCCCGTGCACTCGTTCGTTGCCTCACGACCGCAGTTGACACAGGACTGCTGTGAAAATGGATGGCAAAGTGACCACGTCAGAGGTAACAACAACAGGGAGATCACTGAAGTGTAATGCGGGTGCTGTAATATGATGTAATGCAGGAGCAGTGGTAAAGCCCCCGATTTTCAATATACCCTCAACACAGGAACACAAAACGGGCCCAGTGGCTGCTGGACGTGCCTTCACAGACCCATTCTCCTCACCAGGTTAGCAGGGATCACGCTGGGGAATGACATGTACCTCTGTGGTGGTACCAGGCACCACCTTTCTGGTGGGCAAGAAGCCCTTCAAAACTGTGGGCGAGACACCGAGTGGTCACCAAAATCTGTCCACAGTACCACAGACGTGCCTCCCTCCACATAGGTCACGTATCTCGTTAACCACAGCCAGGTTACCACAGGCTTCAGCAGGAGTCGGTCTTAACCAAGGGGCGTGTTCCAAACAGCAGTGTACAGGCTATGCACAGGCCATGGACACCTGACCTCTGAGTTTATCTCAAATATAAAGTTTTAAAGGCAGATTTGGTTGGTGGTTTTGTTTGGTTTATAATCCTGCGTACGTCTGAGAGAGGGTCTGAGGAAAGACAACAGGAGTAGGAATAAGGACAGGACCCTTCTGTTTAATCTTTCCCTGTTGTTAGAGAGGAAAAAGGGATCTGCTCCTATGGGCTGAGTGGGCTCGTTCCTTTGCCCTTCAGCAGCACAACTACATAAGCAGTGTCCCAACAGGGAAACAGAAGACAGAGGTGTAAAATTTAGAAGGCTATAACGAAGCAAGGACTTAAACTTAGAACTAAGACGAGATAGGGCACATGGATGAAAAATCACACCTGGTTTTTAAGGGATGTTTTTGAGTCTATCACTTTAATCTTGTATCAGTGACATCAATTAACATAACCTGTATATTTAGGTGGAAATATCATTGAACTACTACAAAAATAAGCACTTCACAGAGCATCCCATTTCCAACTCATTAAATTACTGACAAATCATTAGCACGTCAGAGCAGCAGTGCGAGGCCGTGACAGGAAGCATTTCTCGGCTGTGAAAGTATTGTTAGCATGGAGCTCAACACTGGCATCTTTAGTTTTACCAGCTCCTTCTTTCTTTTGAGCACAACCAATCTGACAGCCAGCGCCCTGATTAACACCGAGTTCATCACACCACCTGCTCACATCTTACCAACATACCTACAATTAACAGTTGTGTGACTGAACTATATTTGTACACCTGATGTACAGCCATGGATTCAGGCCACCAAAAAGGTGCTTACAGCTGCTCTTTGGGACTTGCAAAGCCTGTCCCAAAGGGATACGTGACTGAGGCTGTTCCTAACCTGTACGGTATTGGAAAATGTTGAAAATACATGGTGTGTGCACTTGTACCTGGAGAGCTCAGAGAGACTACGGAGTAACACACACAGCTGTAAGGGTCCCGAGCTAACTCAACCCATACTCCCACTCCGACAGCCATGCAGTTTTGAAAAACAGCTCACAGGACAAAAAGGAAGTGAGTTTCCTTCTTCTGACACCTCAGTGACAGCTGTTCATTAGAGCTGCAATACCATTACTCAGAGGTGAGTGAGACTGATTAACCTGGCCAGATGACGAGAAAGGATTGTGAAAAGCTGGGAGGCTTGGGCAAGGCCAGATACAGAATACATGACTTGGGTCACAATGATAAAAAACTCTGCATCTTTAAAAGGAATGAGACAAGTAACAAAAGACTCTTCATAAAATACGAGACATCCCCAGCTTACCTTGATGATGATTTCTGTTTTCCCATCCACATCTTCTGTTTGTTGAAATAACTGGTTCTGATATTGCTGCAAGGAAAAAGACAGCAGACTTGTCATTTTGCAGCCAGAATATGACGTGAGGGGTTGAAAAGGGTGCTCTGTATGGAGGGTCCTGACACTGAGCTTGCTTCTGGCAAGCCCAAAACTGCAGCTGAAGAGGAACCTCACTCTGCCCTTATGAGAGGAACACTATGCCCTTATGTGAAGACAGAGGAAGAAGCCTGTGGGAAAATGGCCTGAGGTGACAAACTGCCAGTTAAGTACAGCATTTACTCAAACCCCACTCACCCTACTCCATCCAGCCAAGTGTGCCTTCTTAAAAGAGGTGCCTTAACTGCCAGAAGGGAACTGCACCCCCCCACAAGAGCCTAAGAAGTTAGCAAAGGAAACATGAGGAAAACACCAAGGTAATAGGGCCAAGTGCCAGCTTCTTGGGTCAAATTTTGGGTCAAGTCCAGTGATCTTAATACCCACTAACAGGCAAGAGTCTGAAGGGATGGCATAGCCCAAAAAAATGTGGATTAGGGGAAAAAACACAGACAAAATTAACACACTCAAGACTTCAGAAACAGCATCAACCATCACCATTATTCCTCTTTTAATAAAAGCATAAAAGGGCTTTCAAAAAGTTACTGAATTAAGCAGTTCTCTGGAGGTGACTTTTAGAGCACACTTCGGGTGTGTCGCAGATTTACTCCAAACCAGTTCAAGTCCAGCCTATGCCTTGCCACGCTCAGCAGCCAATGCTGCTAAAGGACAGGAGTTCTAAAACAAAGGGATTCGAAACTATTCATGATTTGATTATGTGCTAACCCTGATTTAAATTTATTTGGAACAGTTAAAAAGCAAGAAAAAAACGCGAACTCCCACTTTCAGGCAAAGCAGGTTTATCCAGGAGTGACTATGACCCAACATAAAAGGAGATTAAAGGCTTAATTTACAAGCATCTCTATGACCTGACATTACAGTATTTATTCCCCCGTGAAATCACAACCTTCAAAACCTTTATATTACCATGACACAAATTCAAATTAAAAAACTCTAGGGAGATGGAGGAAACAGCAGGGAAACCTCTTGCTGTACACTGCAAGGGGTGTGATGGGGTTCTGCCATTATTTGACAAACAGTCAAGACCAGGCTAATTAGCAAGACAGGACACGAGCACTGCATCCCTGAGTCTTCCAGTACCGCGTAGGCAAAGAGTGCATCACGTGTATGGAAGTTTCAAAATTACTATTTTGAAAACCAAAATTGTATCCAAGTCATAAGCATTCTTGTGAAGATAGGGAATACACCGGCAAGCTTGAGATGTGGCCTCTGGCCTAAGAATGAATACTGCTATGTCTGAGGAAGAAAATGACCTTGATTCTTGAGAGAATCATTAACGTCGGTGAGCAGCGGCCGTGGAGAAGCTGGGACTCAACGCCATGCCGCAGCCTCTGCCCTCTGTCACCCTGCACACAGGTAGAGAACTGGGCTGGCAGGAAACAGCATATTCTTCAGGAAAGGTTAAAATGAGTTTTCCACTATTAAGTGAAAGACAAATGACCCATGTTAAGAGTACTGGCCTGGGAAAACTGCATAATGTTTCTAAACTTCCTTTTTAGTGAAGAAAGAGGAAATATAGATATGAAAGCACGCGGTGAGCTGGCATTTCAACCCAGCTTGAAAACCTTTGCACACATAATCCCAGCTAGTACCGTCCCCTCTGCAACAGCCCATGCAGATACAGTGCTGGGGCTGAACACGCTCAATTCCAGTTCTGCGAAAGTGCCGCAGCTCTGGAATTAAAACCCTTCCCACCACCGGAGTCCACTTCCTCTTCTACAAGCGTGGCTAATCCTGTTTTCCAGGGAGATTGCCAATGAGAAAGACATCAAGAGGAAGTGCAGCCACCACTGTCCTTGTCTGAGCCACAGCAGCTCCTTCACCTCTGTGCTCAGTCCCGAAAACCCGCTGATGGAAACCACACGTTTAACCCCCTTCTGCCTCCTTTTTATCTATCCGCGTAGCGAGTCCTCTGGTTCTGCACAGCCCACGGTGTGAAGAATTCAAGCCATGCAGAAACTACGGAGAAGGAAAAGGTGTGATACGAGAGAGGATCAAGCCAGATACATCCAGATCTCTCACAAAAATGGCTCCAGAAAACCAATAACCTCCAATTCTCAGCTGTTTGCTGCTTTGGAGTACTCAAGCCGTTATTTGCTTACTAGAGCTACATTTCTTAAATGTCCAGCCCTTTTTAGGTCAATTTCATATTCTGTAGCCCTGAACTGTTTTAATCTTTCTAAAAAAGAGTTCAGATAGCCCAGCTGTTAGCTGGTTTAATCTTCCACCTTGTTTTCAAACGGTCTGGGCTCCAAAAGCATCACTGCATTACAAGAGTGCTATTTCAATTAAAACACTTGTCAGATTTCCACACCGATTCTTTTACATTTATACAGAAAAACTGTTTAAGACATTGCCTGAATATCTTATCTTCCAGCAATGTCTTCAGGCACAGAGTTTGGTGAGTTCATGTATCCTCTCCCCCTGAAAGTTTATCTGATATAAACAATGCACGCCTAAAAAAATTACATTGCCAAAGCAGACAGACCTTTGTGTAAAGTACTGTCTTTAATCCATTCCTTTTGGGGCAGTCCTGCAAGTTGTCAAATACCTCTTGCAAGAGACACTGAGCCTTTGGTGGCCCACTCACTCTCTTCCTAAATGCTTTTCCCTAAATCAAAATGTGCAGTAAACCCAACATCGGATAGTAACCAAAGGGTCAGATACTCTCAGTCACAAGCTAATTAGAAATGGCAGTGGAGAACGTTCCCTTAACAGCGGCATAAAGTTTTGACAGAGCAGATGTATTTAATGAATCCCACGCAGAATGCCGCAGTTCAGAAAAAGCTTAAAAATATTTTGAGATCTTCATTTTTTGCAATGAGCATGATGCATTTTGGAAGTTAATATACACACTGAGCTGGAGGGTTTACGGTTTGCTTTTCGTTCGGAATGTCATTCCCCAAGACTTCTAGGTAGCATAAATGTAACTTACATTTGATGCTTGCCAGTATAAAGCCATACGCAGGCCAAGCACCAGCTGCACAAGGCTTACAGCCATCATTGTTTCTTGCCCAGCAAACCATGATCCTTAAACAAATTTACCAAAATTAAAAAGGACAAAGACAGCAACAGAGTGCATGCAAGGACTTTCAAATTAAGAAATTACGTGCAAGAAAAACTGTTGGTGAAGCCTTTAGCTCCAGCACTTGGAATCTGACCTATAGTTTCTTCAAAACAGCTAAGGACGTCACCAGACCCTGACAAAGGGCATTATAGGACTGTAATTGTACTAGTAGGGAGGCAGACTGAAAAAAACCTCATGTCAGGCATGAGAGAAGAGAGGAAGCCAAGTGTATTTTTCCGTATTTTCTATAATTGCCTATGAAGACAGGCATTTATATTCCGCTACTGTACAGCCTGATGCCTAATTGCTCAGCACTCCCCAGTTAGCCTCCGTTGTTTCCGAGGACTCTGTGTCTAGGTATCGCCATGTGTTTGGAACTGCAATTAGGGATCCAGTCCTCCTGCAAAATTCGGATTAGGCATGCCATCTTAAGGAAGAAACGTGATGTAGATGCTTCTAATTTATGTTGTGTTTATAATTTTTTATGGTTTTCACTTGTTACATTTAGATCCCCTTCCTACCACAATTCCTCTCTGATAGTGGCATTTCCACCTTCAAAACGATATAAATGAGGGGAATGATGTATTGAACAGTCCTGGAGAATATCATTAGCAAGCATGACCAGAATGAAACAGTGATGTCTGCTCTTTGACTTCACAGATAAGAACATAGCATACACAAATGCCTCCCCTCCTCAGAGAAAGCTCAGAGCAAAAGCCTGCCTTCCACAGTTCAGAGCTCTGCAAGTCCCACAAGCACTTACCACTGCTCAGCATAGAGTACAACTCCGGCTATTTAAAGCCAAGCCAACCAAACTGCTGCTGTATGGAAGCAAACTGGCTCGTTTGTGCTATCTAATAAACTCCAAAGCTCATTAAATAAGAAGTATAATAAATGAAACACAATATAGTAAATGCTTTGCAATATACAATGAAGCATATAAGCTGTGATTAAAAATTCTTAACGCTTAATTTATTGCTCCCTAGGAAGACTGAAACAAAACTAGCACACAAGTAAGTTTTCCTACATGTTTTCTGTTCTTGCCACTTCTTCACTACTCTGCTTAAACCTGGGGCCATCTCAGACTTCCTCTGAAGGGCAGGTGAAGACACTGGTGTCCCAAGCGCTCTGTCTTGCTCTGCTGTTGGAAGGCAGAGGCCACCTCCCTCTTTAGGAGGGATGACAAAGGGACACGGCCAGGGATACAGACAGTTACAAGATCAAACGTACTTGAACTCAACATCCTCAAGAGCCGGGACACTGAACTGGGGGAATCATTCTGCACCACTGTGAATGCTAAAGATACGTATTATTTACAGTCATGGCAATGAAGTTTGTGTACCCGGTTGGGAGCCAGCCTGCTCCTAACAGATTTCTTTAATCCTGCTATGTATTAAGTCACTCTTCCAGGAAGAGCTGAGTCTACAGCTCTATTATAATTTAATCTATTGTATAGCCTTTCCTCTGCAGCTCTGATACAACGACACAACCTTTCACTTCTAAATACCTAGGAACACAGTGCGGCACAGAAATTCTGCAAGCTGGTGGCTCTGCTGCAGAGAAGCACCCACACTGCTGCCTTCACCATCTCCGCTCGTGCAAAAAGAGGAGGTGGCGAGAAGGTTCCCTCCGTTTGTGAGCTCCTGGAAGTTCTGTCAGTGTAACAAACACAAAGTAGTGATAAAGCACCTATTTCCTTTGTATTAAACAGGTCCAGCAAAAATCAACCAGAACCAAGGTAGGGAGACACCTCTTTCTCCCTCTCATACACCTTAACTGTGAAAAAAAGCAGTTTGACCACACACATACTCGGAGTGGGAAAGAGAC